>NC_134705.1:14600770-14901770 GCF_043290135.1 Rhipicephalus microplus | reverse complement strand
TGCGTCAAAAGAAGCTACAGCATTTTCCTGTGACTCGGGCCTATCCCAATTTCGGGTTATACCTTTTGGCATAAAGACTGCACCTGCCATGTTCAACTGATTGATGCGAAAAGTCGTCGGCGAAATTCCCAATGTCTATTACTACTTTGATGATGTTCTTGTTGCGACCGCAACATGCGAGGAACACATGGTCACATTCCGCCATGTATTTCAACGTGTGCGCGAGGCGCGTTTAACTATCAAGCCGAAGAAAAGCGAGATAGGTTCCCCGACGACAAGCTTCCTTGGTCACGTTGTGGGGCAAAGGTTGCTACAACCACAGAAGAACACATTAGACAAAACCGTGTCAGCGAAACAGCCGGAAAGTAAGAAAGAGCTTCGATCTTTTCTCGGACTTACCGGCTACTACCGAGAGTTTGTGCCCAACTATGCCGAGCTTTCACACCCCCTTACCGAGCTCACGAAGAGAGGAAGTCTTAATAAGCTGGACTGGCGTGACAAGCATCTTGATGCATTTCAAAAGCTCAAGGCAATGATGTCAATGCGACTCATACTGAAAGCACCTAACCTCGAAAGGCCTTTCGTATTGGCACTGACGCGTCATCGCAGAGTTTGGTAGCTGTTCTCCTACAAGAACACAATGGTCTCTTGCATCCAGTGTCCTACGCCAGTAGAAAGCTGCTACCTCGTGAAATGGCATATTCTACAATTGAGAAAGAATGCCTCGCAATCGTGTGGGGTGTCCAGAAATTTCATGTGTACCTCTACGGCAGGCCATGCGTTTTGCAATCGGACCACCAGCCACTGAAATACATCATTTCTGCCCGACAAATCAACACACGAGTGCTACACTGGAGTCTACTCTTGATAGACTACGACTTCCACGTAGAATATATTCAGGGCTCAGATAATGTCAGTGCCGACTATCTTAGCCGCACATCTCTTACTACTGACTAGGCTGTCCGATTACTCGTATAGACATACAAAGAACTCATGACGCGAGTAATGCGTTGTCTACTCTATGAACATGCCTACCCTTCTTTTCCCACCATTTCGCTGTTCTTGAACTGGTCCCCGCAGAGGCGCCTGTTATAGCAGGCGTTTGGTGTGTAGCGACACCACGGACCCGAGCTAACGGGGGAGTTTCTACTCCCTCCCACGCCTAGCCGTGCGTGGCTTTGCCGTGTCCGGGGAAAAGGGGATCCTGGGGGTTGAGCCGACGCTGGGTGATTGGACCTTTAAGGCCCCCCGGCAGAGGCAACACACCCCTTTGGCCCCAGCTTCACGTAGACGGCACCCCTGGGCTGACCCACCCAGGGGAAATCGGTAGTCGCCTTTTCCTATTTCTCTCTCTCTCTACATCTTAGTCTTTTCTCGTCTTTAGATCTATCCTGTCTTCTTCTCTCTTCCATTTACTTCCGATTTTTCCTGGCGGCAAGGGTTAACCTTGTGTATGTGCTCTGTCTTGGGCACAATACATTTGGTTATAGCGGCTGTGTACAGCTGACGTTGACATGCCTCATATATATTTAGGACATGTCACGTCCCCGTGTTGGGCTCCATAATGGGCGGCTGGCATGGCTGCCGAACTCACATTTAGTTTATGGCTTTCTCTTCTCTCCCTCCATTGCATGATCGTCCTCTCCCGAAGAGAGGGCGCACCGAAGACTTTTGCAAGTATTTCAGCAAACCGAAAGAAACCTTTCCCCGCTACCATGTAATCCATTGTGAAACCGCTGAAAAGAACGCCAGAACTATTTCGCCTTTCGTTGTTTCCAAATGCCTCACCACTACACTTGGACCAGGTTACCAGGCTACAAGAATGGCCAGTGGGGATCTCCTCCTCGAGGTAAAAAGTCAGAGCCAGTACGAAAACCTCTCAAAACTAGAATTGTTTGGAAACATACCTATCTCAATTACACCACACCGCTCACTCAACACTTCCCGAGACGTTGTATCTGACCAAGACTTGCTTGACCTGACTGAAGGTGAGCTCCTCGAGGGCTGGAAGGACCAGCAGGTGACACAAGTGCAAAGAATCAAAATTAGGCGTGATAAGAAGGAAATCCCACCAAAACACATAATTGTGACATTTTGCACCAGCACCCTGCCTGAACATCTCGAAACAGGATACTTGAAGTTGATTGTAAGACCTTACATTCCTAACCCACGACGTTGCTTCAAATGCCAGCGTTTTGTTCACGGCTCTCAGAGTTGCCGCGGCCAACTCACCTGCGGAAAGTGTGCCACCACAGGACACGCTACGGACGAGTGTAAGGTGGAGGATGGGGCCCACTGCGCAAACTGCGATGGTGCCCATCCCGCATACTCTCGAACCTGTCCAACATGGAAAAAGGAAAAAGAAATTGTTACAATCAAAATCACTCAAAACATTACTTTCCGAGAAGCCCGTCAACAAGTATCTGGGCTTTTCACAAACAAACCATCGTTTTCCGATGTAGTGCAACAGGGGGCAGCACTACAACGGCCTGCGGCAACTGCCCATGCCAGGCACAGTGTGCCCAGGCGGTCGCCAATGCCCCCACCCACGGCGGGAACAGCCAAGGCTGCCCTGCCACTCCTCCCCACGGCGACAACCAAGGCCGCTGCAAGCTCTTGCAGCGGCCAGGGTATCGCAGCACCAAAGGAGGTTCCTTCGACCTCTAGCCCAAGAGGACCGAAGGTTTCGCCCCCCGAGGTGAAGGAGACCCCAGGGTCGGCCGATATGAAGGCCTCGTCTCACCAGGCGAGGTCTCAAGCCCAAAACATCAGCTCGCAAATGCGGGCATCCAGTGCCTCTGAGGAGGCAATGGACACCACGGCACCCCTGGTGCAGAAAGATCGGCGTAGCTCCCTGGAGCGCGCCGAACGAAATAAAAAGCCAATAACGGGGCCCGGCGACGGCCCTGTTCTTTGAGTCTTAACGCTTAGCTTAAGAAGCAGACACACCCATTGCTCCTTACACACAGCACTACGTTACCTCCAATATGGCAACACAAATAATACATTGGAACGTCAGAGGACTCCTCAGAAACCTCGATGATGTTCAAGAGCTCTTTTGCAAACATTCGCCGAAAGTGCTGTGTGTACAGGAAACTCATTTAAAATCTAAAAACACGAATTTTTTGCGTCGGTATGTTCTCTTCCGAAAGGACAGAGATGATGCTGCGGCATCATCCGGCGGTGTAGCCATTATTGTTAATCAAAAAGTAGCATGCTCACATTTACCACTGCAAACAACATTAGAGGCAGTGGCTGTTCGAGCACTTCTTTTCATCAAGCTCGTCACCATCTGCTCTCTGTACATACCCCCACAACACCGTCTTGGAAAACGAGAATTCCAGTCCTTAATAGACCAACTACCCGAACCTTATCTGGTCCTTGGTGACCTGAATGCTCATACCAGTCTATGGGGTGATTCTCGCTGCGACGCACGAGGTCGTCTCATTGAACAGTTCCTCTTTTCCTCCGGCGCCTGTCTGTTGAATAGGAAACAGGCAACATATTGTTACGCCTACGAGGGGTTTTTTCGAACCAGACGTAACGGTCGACTGGACGGTATACCGCAGTGAACGCGAAGCAGCGAGCTCTTGCCACGAACCGAACGTCCTCTTCTTCTCCTACCACCATGTTCCCCGCTACACAGGTGCACATACCTAAATTACACATGTGGTAACACTTCCCTCCGCGCAGACGAAGCCCACTGGGTGAGTCAAACAGCCTCTCGAGGAATAAAGCGCTTCAAACGTGCAACATGGACAAGTTCAGTTTTTGCAGACCGTCGGCCGTTTGAATGGAGACGCGCTATGCGGTAAACTAAATCACTGATACGGTCTGCAACAAGATAAGGTCCCGCATAGTGCGCTAGCAGTTTCTCGCTCAAACCGCGTTTTCTAGTTGGTGTCCACAGCAACACTAGGTCGCCGCAATTGTACGTCACGTGTCGGCGTCGGCGGTCAAAATGTGCCTTCGAGCGATCTTGCGAAGCAAGAGTGCGCCAATAAGCAAGGCGTCTAGCTTCTTCTGCCCGACAGATGATCTCGGATATGCAGGGATCACGGTGGTCCAAACACGGGAAGATGGTATTCAGGGTATGACGAGGTGGTCGAGCATATAGAAGAAAGAAAGGACTGTAGCCGGTAGTTTCATGCTGAGCGGTGTTGAATGCATATGTGATAAAGGGTAGAATACTGTCCCAGTCCTTATAATCGGACGGATGCAACATACATAGACAGCATGTTCGAGAGAGTTCTGTTCGTTCGTTCAGTTAGACCGTTCGTTTGGGGATGGTATGGCGTAGAGTGCCGAAACCTTGAAGCACAGACACGAAGCATCTCTTCCATCACGTCTGCTGTGAATTGTCGGCCACGGTCACTGATTACGATTTTGGGAGGTCCATGTCGAAGGATTACGCAACGTAGCATGAAGGAAGACACATCGGCTGCAGTTGCCGATGGTATGGCAGCTGTCTCGCAGTACCGTGTTAAATGGTCGGTGCAAACGACTATCCAGCGATTTCCATCAGACGACCGGGGAAAGGGTCCAAGGAGGTCAATCCCGACATGTTCGAATGGAGCTCTAGGGGGCGGAACCGGATGTAATCGCCCTAAAGGAGCACTTGTTGGGCGCTTATGACGTTGACACTCGTTACAGCTAGACACGTATTGTTCCGTTGTCTGGCGCATTTTGGGCCAGTAGAATCTTTCTTGAAGACGGCACAGAGTTTTCGCTGTGCCTAGATGACCGGATGTTGGGTCATCATGCATAGCCTGCAAAACATAAACGCGAAGACTCTTCGGAACAACCAGAAGATATCGTGAGCCGGTGTTGGTGTAGCTCTTTTTGTACACTAGCCCGTCTCGGATGCAGAAGCGCGTAGGCGATGATTTTGGTTTGGTAGCAAGAAGCTGTTGTACGGTGCTGTCCCTTTGTTGCTCATCCTTAAAGGTCTTGTTATCGGGAAATGGGTGGTCGAGTGATGCAATGTAGGTATCGAAGGTGTCCGCGTCACATTCAATCGTTGGAAGCGGCAGTCGCGAAAGACAATCTGCGTCAGCGTGACGTCGGCCGCTTTTATAGGAAACCGTGAAGTCATATTCTTGTAGACGAAGTGCCCAGCGCGCCAGCCGACCAGATGGGTCACGCAGGTTGACCAACCAGAAGAGAGAATGATGATCTGTCACGACGGTAAAGGGGCGTCCGTACAGGTAGGACCGGAAGCGCTGCACTGCAAAGACTACTGCAAGGCATTCTCGCTCTGTGACAGTGTAGTTACGCTCGGACTTGCTGAGCGAGCGACTTGCATACGCTACGACGTGTTCTTGATTATCCAAGCGTTGAACCAGGACAGCACCTACACCAATACCACTGGCGTCTGTGTGAATCTCAGTGGGAGCGAGAGGATTGAAGTGGCGAAGAATCGGATGGGACGTCAAAAGAAACTTCAACTCCGAAAAAGCAGACTCGCATTCCGGGGTCCAGTCAAACTGCGCATCTTTCTGAAGCAGACACGTGAGCGGGTATGCGATATTGGCAAAGCCAGGAATGAATCGGCGAAAGTATGAACAAAGTCCCAAAAAGCTTCGCAGTTCTTTCACCGAGCTTGGCTGCTTAAATGCCTCCACTGCGGCCGTCTTGGCGGGATCCGGTCTTATGCCTTCTTTGTTTACTAAGTGTCCAAGGACGAGTGTTTGGCGCTCTCCAAAACGACATTTCATTGAGTTCAGCACCAAGCGTGCTTTACTTAGACAGTCCAGTACGAGACCAAGGCGTGTGTTGTGCTCACAAAAGGTGCGCCCAAAAATTACAACGTCGTCCAAGTAACACATACACACTTCCCACTTCAATCCACGTAGAATGTTGTCCATAAATCGCTCAAAAGTTGCGGGCGCGTTGCAGAGTCCGAACGGCATCACATTGAATTCAAATAGTCCGTCTGTTGTAACAAATGCCGTCTTCTCCTTGTCTTCCTCGTGCATTGGAATCTGCCAGTAGCCTGACCTCAGATCCACAGACGAAAAGTAAGAGGCCGATGATAGACAGTCGATAGCATCATCAATCCGCGGGAGTGGGTATACGTCTTTTTTAGTGATGGCGTTGAGACGGCGGTAATCAACACAAAATCGCCATGTCCCATCTTTCTTCTTCACCAGAATTACTGGAGCGGCCCACGGACTACATGATTCTTGAATTACATTTTGCTTGAGCATCTCGCAAACCTGTTCATTGATCACTGCGCGTTCGGAAGGTGATACACGATATGGTTTCTGTCGGAGAGGTCTGTGAGATGTCGTGTCGATTCGGTGCTTTATACGAGAAGCAGGGAATGACGGTGAATCTTGCTGTGCGAAATCAAAAATACCAGCATGTTTGCGCAGAATACTCGCCAGTTCATTACGTTCCTTGGTGCTGAGTGACTTATCAATCATAGCCATAATGGTGGCGTCCCTGGCGTGCAGATTATCGCAACGGGTCTTATCCGGGGAATCATTGCTTTCTGCGAGGGTGGCAAGCGACAATACTTGGTGTTCACGAATCTCTGCAAGTTTCAGACCCTTCGGCAGCACTGTAGGTTCATTAGAGCAGTTAATCGCCCATAAACCAGTATGCCCTTGCGCAACCGATAATGTACAGTAGGGTATTAAAACTGTCTTCTTTATGCAACTGAGATGCACGGGCTCCACAGTTGCGTCAAATGTTTTCTCGCTTGCAGGTGAACAGGCAACAGGGACACATTTTGCAGAAAACGGCGGCACAGTTGTGTCCACAGACACGCAAAGAGCACTTTCTTGAGAGGGCGAGTTTTCCATAAACGAAACTGGGATATCAGAATCTACTGTCATTTGTCCTGTGCGGCAATCAACAGTAGCACCACATAGCTTCAAGAAATCGAGTCCCAGAATGATGTCGTGCGTAGTATGAGGGAGAACAGCAAACTCCGCGACAAAGTTCTGGCATGCCAAACTAACAGTCACAGTGCAGACACCAACAGGTTGTAACACCTCTCCGCTCACTCCACGAAACGTATCAGGACGATCCCAACGAAACATAACCTTTCGTCCAAGAAGGCGGGTGAAAACTAAACTCATCACTGACACGCTTGCACCTGTGTCCACCAACGCCATCGTCGGTACACCATCGATAAGCACTCGAACCTTATTTCTAAGCATGGAAGCTAACGGAGGTATATCTGTTGAAATCGAGGAATGTCCGGCGACCTCACCTCCAACGGCCGCGCCGGCTAGTTTTCCGTAAGAGGCGAGGAGTGGCGGCGCCGAGGAGACGGTGATCGGTTGGCACGAGGGGCAGGTGGTGGTGTCACACTGCGGTCAGAGGCCGGAGATTGGTTTCGTAGCGGTCCTGGGATCTCGTAAGACGCGCTTCCCGGGAATGTCGGTGCTCGGGTAAGGCCAGAACGGTTAAATCTCGGTGATCGGTCGTACCTTGGCGGCTGCCGGTAGTTGCAATACCTGGCAATGTGTCCTTCGAAGCCACAGTTGTAGCAGACTGGTAGAGGACGCTCGCTGAACCAATGCTGAGACCGCTCAGCTGTGAAGGGTCGGTGACGAGCTTGCTGAGCGGGGGCTGCCCACCTCTGTGTGGCGGGGCCGTGCCGAAGGCGTTGGCCATATCGCTGGTCGGCCGTGAATGAGTCACGACGTGGCCTCGGATTTCAAATTTCGCTGATGTCTGCCACACATACCGATGGTGGCAAAGTGGCTGATGGTGCCGCCGTGTAGTAGGATGGATTGGTAGGTGGATGAGGAATGGTTTCGTCGACCCTACCACCTTGTCGCTGCAGCTCTTCACGCACAATTGCCCGAATAGTAGCCGCAAGGTCGGTGGGCGGGCTCACGTCGACGCTGGCAACCGTTGTCACATTTGCCAGCCTACCAAATTTCGGGGCGATGCGACGAGTCTTCAATTTTTCAAACGTGCGGCATTGGCGTTGGACGTCGGAGGCAGAGGTGAGGTCATCCCTGCCTATCAGAAAATAGTAAACGTCTTCCGCTATGCCTTTCAATAGGTGTCCGACCCTGTCTTCTTCGGACATCTGCGGGTTTATAATCTTGCAAAGCTTAAGGACGTCCTCTATATAAGCAGTGCAGGTTTCTCCAGGAGTCTGGGCTCTTCCAGCAAGAGTCCGCTCCGCGCTTTTCTTTTTTGAGTCGGAGTCACCAAAACACTTCTTGAGTTCTTGAGCAAAAAGAGCCCATGTTGTCAAGGACTCTTCGTGGTTTTCATACCACATCAGTGCAGTGCCCGTGAGAAACAGCGCGACGTTTTCCAGCTGATCGATAGAGTTCCAGTGATTGTACCGGCTCACCCTTTTGTAGTGCGTTAGCCACGCGTCCACATCTTCTCCTGCCATTCCCGCGAACGGGCGGGGTTCCATGTAGTGATGCCGAGGTGTAGTCAGTGTAGGTTGACGCGAAGTCGAGGCGGTTGATTCCTGACCTTCGCTCTGGGTCATGACGACTGTTGTCGGCGGCAGACCGGCAAGACGACGTCTCCGGCGAACTCCGAACAGCTGTGGCTCCGTGGTACGTCGACGTGTCGTACCCAGCACCTCCACCACTCTGTTACGCCTACGAGGGGTTTATTCGAACCAGACGTAACGGTCGACTCGACGGTATACCGCAGTGAACGCGAAGCAGCGAGCTCTTGCCACGAACCGAACGTCCTCTTCTTCTCCGACCACCATGTTCCCCGCTACACAGGTGCACATACCTAAATTACACATGTGGTAACAATATTATAACCTTGCCAACAAAACCTACTCTTCCATAGATCTCAGCATCGCATCTCCATCACTTGTGCCATTACTCCAATGGAAAGTTCTAAATAATCCCTACGGAAGCGACCATTTTCCTGTCGTTTTGAGTACACAAACATCATACGAATATCCTCCACGAGTTCCCAAATGGCTTATACACAAAGCCGACTGGGAACAGTTTCATAACAAAGCTCACTTATCTTGGACTGACATATGTACGCTAAGCATAGATGAAGCTGTGCAGTACTTCACAGCTCTCCTTATTAACACAGCAGCCAAATGCATCCCCCAAACATCTGGACAGCCCGGCAAGCGACACGTCTCATGGTGGAACACAGAGTGTCGTAATGCGCGAAAGGAACAGAACAGGGCATGGAGATTGCTGCGCAACTCGCCGACAGCGGAAAACCTTGAGAGCTTTAAGAAAATAAAGTCTCAAGGCAGGAGAACGCGTCGGCAGGCCAGAAGAGAAAGCTGGCAGAAGTTTTTGTCAGGGATCACTTCATACACACAGGAGGCTAAAGTCTGGAGCATGGTCGGTAGGATAGCAGCAAAACAAGTACACACACTTCCCCTCGTAAACACTCAGGGTGATACCTTGAAAGATCAGGCAAACTTCCTCGGTGCACACTTTGAACGGGTATCCAGCTCGTCCCACTATACTGACACTTTCCAAAAATACAGAACAAGAATAGAAAAGCAGAAACTAGAACATAAATCCACTAGATACGAGGCATATAACCAAGCTTTCAGCCTAGCTGAGCTCCGAACATCTCTAAACTCCTGCAGTACTTCTGCCCCAGGTTCTGACCGTGTGGTGTATGAAATGTTAAAAAACCTACCAGCCGAAACACGAAAAACCTTACTTTGTTTATACAATGCTATCTGGTTTTCTGGCACTATCCCTACCTCCTGGAAAGAGGCTATTATTATTCCCATTTTGAAAGAGAGCAAGGACCCTTCTTTAGCTTCAAGTTATAGGCCTATTGCACTTACAAGCTGCTTGTGCAAAGTATTCGAAAAAATGATAAACTGCCGACTTCTACATATTCTTGAAACAAACAATTTGCTAGACCCATTTCAGTGCGGGTTTCGAGAAAGTAGATCCACCACAGACCACCTCGTTCGTATAGAGGCACAGATAAGAGACGCCTTCGTCCATAAACAATATTTTCTCTCTGTGTTCCTCGATATTGAAAAGGCGTATGATACAACATGGCGTTTCGGAATTCTAAGAGACCTGTCCCACCTTGGTGTGCGCGGAAGAATGTTTCATATAATCGAAAGTTACCTGTCAAACCGGACATTCCGTGTCCGTCTAGGCAGTGTGCTCTCCCAAACATTTGTCCAGGAAACAGGTGTGCCACAAGGTGGTGTGCTTAGTTGCACACTTTTTATCATCAAAATGAATTCTTTGCACTTGTCCATTCCCCGCATGATGTTCTATTGTATATATGTCGACGACGTTCAGCTTGGCTTCGAGTCATGCAACTTAGCCATGTGTGAGCGGCAGGTTCAGATGGGTTTAAATAAGGTCTCCAAATGGGCAGACGAAAACGGATTTCGACTTAACCCACAAAAAAGCACGTGTGCCTTGTTCTCTCGAAAGAGAGGCATGCACTCGGAACCTGACATTCGGCTGAACGGGCAACATCTGTCCGTCAAAGCCGAGCATAAATTCTTAGGCTTAATCTTGGACAACAAGTTGACCTTCGTACCGCACATCAAGTATTTAAAAACAAACTGTTTAAAAGCCATGAATGTTATTAAAGTGTTGTCACGTACTACGTGGGGTAGTGATAGGCAATGCCTCATGAACCTCTATAGAAGCCTTATTCGTACCCGCTTAAATTATGGGGCCGTTGTCTATCAGTCTGCCACTCAAAGTGCCTTGAAGATGCTTGACCCCGTGCACCATTTGGGCATCCGCCTTTCTACGGGTGCTTTTCGCACCAGCCCCGAAGAAAGCCTTTGTGTTGAGTCAAATGAGTGGTCGCTTCATCTGCAGAGAAGTTACATGTCCTTTGTTTATTTCCTTAAGGTGAAAGCAGACAAGAAGCACCCCTCATACTCTACAATTAATGATTTGTCGAGCTCAACTCTGTTTCAAAACAGGCCTTCGATGAGGCAGCCCTTCTCAATTCGCCTGAAGTGTCTAGCTGAAGAAACTGAAGTGTCACTTGAACACAGTTTAATGGCTCCTGTAGAATACCCTCCACCGTGGCAGTGGCAGACTATAGACTGCGATGTGTCTTTCCTAGAGGTTACAAAACATGCACCTATTGCCCATATCCGAACATACTTTATGGAACTTCAACACAAATACACATGTCCTGAGTTCTTCACAGATGCCTCCAAGACTAACTCCTCTGTGTCCTACGCTGCTGTCGGCCCATCCTTTTCGGATGCTGGCCCTCTACATCCACGCACAAGTATCTTCACAGCGGAAGCTTACGCGATACTGGTGGCAGCTAAACACATCAAACAATTACAAATACAAAAAGCAGTAATTTATACAGACTCCCTCAGTGTGGTAACGGCTCTGCACAGTCTTAAAAAACAAAAAAACCCAGTCCTTGTCTCACTTTACTCCATTTTGTGCACACTCTACACGCACAAACAACATGTTGTAGTGTGCTGGGTGCCAGGGCACCGTGAGATCCAAGGCAACGTGAGGGCGGATCAGCTCGCTGCATCCGTCCATGAGAGCACCGCCATTACATCCATATCAATCCCGGCCCTCAATCTTAAACCGTCTCTCAAACTAAACCTCAGGGACTACTGGCAGAGCAAGTGGGATACACACACACAAAACAAACTACACGTTATCAAGCCACACCTTTGCCATTGGCCACCAGTATCAAAATCACGTCTAACAGAGGTAACACTAACAAGACTCAGGATAGGGCACACATACACGACACACACACATCTTTTATCCGGTGGTGATCCACCATTGTGTGATAAATGTGGTGAGGCTTTAACAGTTCTTCACGTTTTAATCCAATGTAAACAGTTAGACACTCTAAGAAGACAACACTTCCCATTACCCTACCGACAACGTATACCTTTACACCCTGCAATGTTTGTCGGTAGGGAACCACTTTTCACCCATAAATCATTGTTAGCTTTTTTAAAAGATGTTAATTTTTACCATGTTTTATACCCAGGCATTGCGTAGCGTGCCCTCTCAAGAGAGGTCGCTGCTGCTGTGATTACATTTAAAAGCACTTGGCTCGCAGCCCTTGGACACAAGGGCACTGATGAGGCAAGTGTGCTAGTGCCAAATATTTTTACATGTTTTTATTATCAAAACTTTTGTCACCCTTTTTAATATGCATATCACGCCACTGTCATGTCTTTAATACTTATGTTTTTACCCGCATTATCGCGAGGAATTTTAAGGCCCCTATACAGCCACGCAACATATCATTGTCCGCATCTCTATACTCATTGAAATGGCGCTCTTTGGCCATCAATTGGCCCTTGCGCCATAAAACACCACACATCATCATCATCATCATCATGTTCTTGAAGTGGGGGAAGATGTGGTAAAAACGCTGCCCTGGAGAGTGTGCTTCATGCTTTGACGTAGAAAATTGGTGTGCGGGGTCGATTTAGTATTTCAGGGTGCGCGGGAATCATCATGATGGTGATAGCGGTGAAACTATGATCACGCCTATGCACGCGCTCGTGCGCGTACCTCGTGAAAAGCTCCTGAGCCACGGGGACAGCTCGGGCTAACCCCAAAGAGCAGTGTGCAAGGACAAGTTCGGGCCACGCCCCGGCTCCTCGTTCGGACCCTCCGTGTCCGGGCCTCGTCTCGGCGTTGAAGTCCTTGGGTGCGTCCTAGACTGGGCATCGCTCCACCCGACCCCGCGTTGGTCTGAAGCAACGTTCGTCACGGCCAGCTGCTGTTCTGGTCTCGGAGCGAGACGCTGTCCCAGTTCTGTTCGCGGCATTCGGCGGTACGCTGTTCTCGGTGGAGTACAGGCAAGCCCAGGCGTTACCACCGTACTGGGATGCCCCTGGTGGTTATCTTCTAGGCCGGACCCCGCCTTGGTACAAACTTCGCAAGCACAAGGCACACCGCCTCCTGACTACGAGAGAGCTCAAGGGCAAGCGCAACGTTCACGCTCCAAGAGTAGAACGTGAGTGGACGAACAAGAACAATAACTCCCTTCCGCGTAGGACTGTGAACGCGTGTATATATGTGTGAGTTTATGTTGTGTGTATCTCATTGTCCGTCTTCGTGTATATAAAAGTCTCTCGTTGTCCTCGAACGTCCTCTGTCCTCATCTGGCTAAGCTGCGCCCAAAGTTGCCCACAAAGTGGCACCTGAATAGGCTTCAGTGCCGTGAGTTGAAACATGGCGGAGACAATGCGGCATCTTCTCCCGTGGGAGGGGATGATGTGATGGTACGTTTGGCAACGTGTCTTGCTTCCGTGTGCTTACTTCTTTATTCAGGGTACCTCACTTCCTATTTTAGTGTGTGTACTGTGAATTTGTTCGTATTTATGCAATTTTCTTTCTATGGAGGGGATGATGTGATGTAGCGCATTTGGTAATGTGCTTTGCTGTTGTATTGTCGTGTTCATCCTCCTAATTTTTTTGTTTCTGCACTGTGTTACGTGCACAATTGTTAGTGTGCTTTACTTTTTATTTTCTCATAATTCATTGTTGCCGTTTATCCTTCTTATTCTTCGATACGCTGTGTCTATTGTAATTTTCTACGAGTGCACTTTCATTTTTTCGCGGAGGGGGAAGGTGTTTTGTGGTGCTGTGCTGTTCCGTTCACTTTCGGTTATGTTTCAAATGTTATGTGGCACCTCGTGTCGCAGTGTTTTGTAACAAATGTATATATCTGTAAATAAATGAGTTAGTTACGGGACCGGTGCGAGACAGACGTGCTTGTTCTCTCGGCACTGTGCGCCGAAGTTGTCGCTGGCTGCCACCGGTGCGATCGGTTTGCTTGCTTGCTTGTTCCTTTTTTTGTGGCTCTCACCCGCGAAGGGGGATTGGCCAAGAAGCCGGTGGTTAATGCAAGTCAATACCTTTAGGTTTTCTAGACTAGGGGAATATGGTCACTGTGTTTTGACTCTGAAATTCAATCGGCGCAATGTAGAAAAAGAAAAAAAGGAGGGGGGAGGAGAGAAATAATTGAATTTGTTAAATATCTGAGGTGTAAATGTTATATGAAGTTCTTCTGAAAGTTGAATCAATGCAGTGTATCAGCTAAATAATAAGTGGTAGTGTGGCTAGTAAAATTCGAGAGCAGATCACTGACTCAGCAAGGTAATCTTCTCGCATTATATAGGAATTCGCAGAGAGCCCCGGAGATGTTCCTGTCGCTGTGTTCCAATGAAGCGGCCCCAAAAAACAAAATATTGGGAGTATTAAGTGATATTCCTAGTTTTTTAATAAAATTTTGAAGCAATTTATTTTTCAAAACGTCACTTGTGATAAAAAAATGGTCGATATGTTCAGGTTCGTTACAGCTTGAGCACAGAAGGGATGGCACCAGACCAGACCTGTTTAAGTAGAAATTTGGAGGTGGTACACGGCAACGTAATTTTGTTATCAAGACTTTCGATTTACGCGTGGGACGCATATTATTATTCCATGTGAAGTGCAGGTGCGAGAAGTCTAGATTCAGTATCGTGATTTTTGATGAGTCTTCAAGAAGAGAAAGTTTTGTAAACCTTGCTGCTGTTACATAAGCTGTAGGAGGCATGATTGGCACAATCGGAAGATCAAGAGATTTCCACGCAACTGTGTCAGCCATCTCATTTATAAATATACTACGATGGCTTGGCACCCATATCATTTGCACTAGACGAATATTTGCTGGGATTAATGATTTAAATGTTTCTAGTATTGCTGATGCCAACGATGATGATAAAAAGGAACACTCGGAATACGAGTCAGTCACTATCACAGCTGTCGAATGAGTCGCAGGAAGTTTACGAATAGCTAGTATAACGGCCGTTAATTCCGCTTCAAATATTGGTGTATAATCTGGGAGGCGTAATGAAAATGACCAGAATAATGAGAGAGAAAAAATACCCACATCTGCCTTCTCGCCACTCATAGATGCATTGTTGCAATTACTATTATAGTACCTAATTGAGACAGGTGTTATTCTAATAAACCAATCAAATATTTAGAGGGCAAGTGTTTAGCGTTCATGGAGAAGATATCGCCAAATTCTTTTTGCACTTGGCCGATTGGTTTGACAAAGGTGTGATCTCGAATATATTAACATTTAAAGCATCTAGAAGTGTTTGAACAAATAGCACCTGGAGTTTATATACACGGGACCAATGCTCATTGAAAAAGACACCAGGCTCGGCAAAGAATACAAACTGTCGCCTTCTTAAAGTGGATTCAGAAAATTTTAAATGGGTTTTGATTGTTGAAATACGGAATCTGCAAGCAAGGTTTGGTATCCGAGCTTCTTGGTACAAAACATTGTTAGCTGTGAATTTTGCCTCACCTACACAACTACGAAGAGCTTCCCGCTCTAAGAGAATCAGGGGGTTTATTTTGTATGCTGGTCCACCAGAGAACAGTACACATCAGAATTCAATAATCGGACGAACGTATATGCGATAAATCATGATCAGCGCATCTCTGCAAAGAGCGGAACGGAGGCGGCCAAGCCTACCTTGTCTTGTCTTGTCTTGTCGCCTAGGATATCTTGGTTCATACCCACATGGGGGATTGGCCACACTGTACCTCATAATAGATAATTTTTTTACAATGCTTGCTAAAAAAAAGAGAAATTAGATAGGAACAATATTCATGTTCCTTTAAAAAAACGTGAAAAAGTACAAGAATGTGCAGAAGAAAAACAAATTAACAAGAATGAGGAAGGGGGAGAAAGAATTGGATATATCTGGCAGTACCACTAGCAGCGTATCCTTCCGGTTGCCTGAATGAATTTATGTAGCGCTGACAGAATAGCACTGCGGCCCACACTTAACTGACTGGCTCCAAACGATAATAGGGTGGATGTATTGACTGGCAATCCAAGCATACGAATCGGTCTTTCAAGAAGTATTCGTCGCAATGAGGCGAAGCGGCGGCATGGGAGAACAAAGTGATCTATTGTTTATGGTTCATTGCAAACTGCACATAAGTAGGTAATGAAAATCCTGATTTGTTGAGATAAAAATTTAACCGAGGAAATCTACAGCGAAAGCTTGTGAGGGTCACCTCGCATTGACGGGAAAGGCATTTTGCGGTGTTCTATGTGAATTGCAAGTGCCGAAATTCTTCAGATTGTAGGAGAGATGGTTCGTTGATTTTTAAGAATAACAGGCGTTTGAATCGTTCGGCAGTTTTAAAAGGAAACTGTGGGGCTAGTAGTACCACCGAGAATTTTAAAGATGGCGAAGCGAGCGAATCAGCAATTTCATTTAGTACAATTCGCAAATGCCCGGGGACCCAAATAATAGGCTATGCGGTACGAGAGACCAAAATATCTAAGAGGAGACTGCTTTGCGGACGTTATATGTGTACAAACAAAGAATCCGAAATAATAATAGCTTTTGATTGCTGATAATTTAGTTTTCGAAGAGCCAATGTAATAGCCAGGAATTCTGCGAGATAAATTGGTGTGAAGTCAGGCAATCAGAGCGCAAAAGACCAATTAGGCTGATGAGAAAAAATACCTACTCCGGCCTTCTGAAGATTTTGCGTTGCATCCGTCGAAATTACTACGTATTCAGGAAAATGACTAAGATGGCCTTGAAGGAGGGCCTCCAGAACATACTTTGGAAGTAACTTGGCATTTTTCGGAAAACCATCATCGAAAATTAAGTAAACTGGCACCGAGCATTGGGTTTGGGGAGTTAAATGCTGGAGAGAAACGTGAAGATTTGATAACAGAGACTCGACGAAAATGACTTGGGGTCTTTGATAACAAAACCACGGGCGCTGAAAGAAAGATACTGGATGATTGATGAAAATTGTCTGTGAACAGAAGAGCGGCGCATCGTAAAGTTTTCAAAATGTTTGCACAGTAAGCTGTCGAAATCTAGCATCCAGTGAAATGATTCTAGCTTCCAAATAAAGCACGCTATTCGCGACACACCTAGGTAGCCCAAGACAGAGCCGCACAACTTGCCTTTCTAGCAATATAAGAGGTCTTAATTGGTACTCAGCACTTATGAAAACAGAACACAACCAAACTCCAGAATTGGGCGTACGTAAAGTCTGTACATCATAAGTAACGTATTCCTGCGCATCCCTGAATTCCTATCAGCCTACCTAACATCCCGATCGGTCTAAGGCGGCCTTGATTTTTCTTCTTTGTCGGCATCGTAGCCACAGCCAACCCGGCACAGAAGGACCATCATCATCATCATCGGGTTCAGGTCTCGTAATGGGTAAGTGGCACAAGTATAAAAAGAAAGTTTTCCAGCCATGACTCAACAGGGACAGCAGCAGCAGTCACCTGGGTCAGAAGCGTCTCTGCCGCCGCCAGAAGAGTGGGGCGTGAACAGTGAGTTTCTAGTGACATACTCACTGGCAAAAATAGGAAATTTTGTTTCATTGCGGCAATGTTTATTGATCTATGATCTGCCTGGGCTACAGCATGAGGCTCGAGTGTTTTTACGCAGGGTATGTACACGATAAGTGAGGATTGCATTAACTGACATAACGAAATAATAAGTGACCAGAAGCGGACCATTCCGCACATGCTTTCACTCCGGCGTGTGTTTTCTAGAATTGTGCATTGCCTTTTTCTGAAATGAAGCTTGAACTGAGATATGACAGTGCGATAAACACCACAGAACTGGGCACTTTGGAAATTTTTGTAACTTTCATTGCCACCGATGAACGTTAGTAGAAGAGAAAATGTTGCATTAAAATATTAACCTACATACAAACAATATACTGAACCAGGCTCTGGGACTGAGCTAGTTGGTATAGCGACATCATGAAAGTGGTAAGCGCACGAAGACGGTAGCAAGAAGACGAGACACGTAACTGTAGTTCCAACTGATATTTATTTTGATACACACACGCCATACATGTATGTAGTTTATTCCCTCTTGAAATTGTTTATGCGCACGCTGAAGAACTGCGTGCTGTCTGTTTCTCTCTCATTTGAACGCTCTCCTTTTTTTCTTTTCACGCTAACGATTACAGGTCTGTGAACTGGTGTTGGTTTGCGCTTACTGTGCCAGGTCGTGTTGCTTCTTGTGTTTCCGTCTTTTGTGTGCATCGTGTTAGCTCTCACATAGGAACTGGGTGACACAGGGAAACCACTTGATATAACGCAAGCATATCTTGCCAAGGATGATGAAGATGTTTTCAAGTGCAAAATCAACAAGGTGAGAAAGGTGATGACTGGGAAATAAACAAGCGCGCAATGAAAGCAATCAGTGGTCAGGAATAAAACAGACGAGAAAATTCGACTGAAACAATGGAAGTCGTTAAAACGTAAAGCGGTTTAAAAGTGAAGTCATAATAAGGTTTATTAGTTTATTTTCATTATAGTTTTTAGTTTATTGTAATACTTTATTAGTTTTTTTCATAAAAATTAAAAAACTGATAAAGTATTAAAGCTATTTTTATTCAATTAATGTATTGCATGTAAAATACAGAGGAATAGCTGGTAATTACTATACAGATATGACCCTAGAGCCCATTGAAAGGCTGTTGCAGGGGTCCGTTTCTTCAACAGTGGAAGTTTGCTGAGCTACAGGGAAAATATTGAGTATATACATATGCGATTAAGTACAATAACCACACACAATAGTTACATAGCAATTAAAAAATACCTAATAATACAACAAATTGAAATGATAATAATGAATTCAAGTATAAATGTTGTATATTTTGTTGTTGATTTTGAAGAAATTGTTTACACAGATGAAGTGATGTGTATGCTGGGATAGTACAGGGTAATGTGTTTCAGAGTTTTAGTGCAATATAACAAAATGAGTGTGTTCTCTAGCAAGTTCTTATGCGGGGTATGCGTGATTGTGTAGTTAAAGTAGAACGTGATAAAATCTTGGCGTTTGATATGTCAGTGCTACTGAAGGGCATTGAATAAAGTTATGCAGAAGTTTATGGGCAAATAAAAATACACAATAGTTTACACAAATTGTGATGAGTCACAAACTGTGAAAGCTTTCAGTGTAGTGTGTAATGGGTTAAAGCAAAACTCCGCAAAGTAGAACATCACAAAGCAAATAGAAAAAAATCGGCACCTCCCACGTACCTGGGAATCGGCCTTATGCGAAGCATGCGGAGAGGAGGTGACCATGCTGCAATTTTTTATTGAGCGACACGTCATGAAATAGCTAAGTATATGTATAAATGTTGCACACGCACATATATGTTCAAGAGTTAAGATGTTCATATAACCAGTTGTTTGCACTTGCGCAACAATGCTACCTGGAACATGCGCATTAGCAACACCAGAAGCTGATATGAAACGCTGATGCTCGTAAGGATGCTGGCCCTGGACACTACTACATAAGTCAAATTCCGCCCATGTCAAGAAACTACATTTGATATTAACCCCACGTGAACGCTGCATGAAAGTAGTACATATGTAATGCTCATAAAACTGGGTAGGCAGCACTGTAAGCACTATCGACGTTCCACGAAGATTAGCGTCTATTTGAAAAGTATAGTTTCGAGAGCTGGCGTAGTTCTGTGGAGCAATGCTCCATTGCCGCATAGAATGCTTGTGTTCGATTCCAGCAGCGACCCTGACATTTATTCTTTCCATTTGACGGGTCGACGCTACAGATGTCGGATATTTCCTAACTTTCGCACGTTCAAATTGTCCATTTGTGCTCTCGTCATTCCTGTGTAGATACTAAGTGTATATCACTTGTGGCACATACCCGCATATCAGCGGCACATACCCTCCAGTTGGTTTGTTCCACTCTCTGACGGGAAGTGTTTGACGACGCACCGACGGGAATGTGACATTCCTAGTGTCTTGACCAGAGCGTCGTATTCGTGAAATCATCTTACCCTCCCATGCTAGTTTTGGTTCACGCCAAGTTAGAGAGGTGACATAAGAGCACGATAGATAGATAGATAGATAGATAGATAGATAGATAGATAGATAGATAGATAGATAGATAGATAGATAGATAGATAGATAGATAGATAGATAGACAGATAGATAGATAGATAGATAGATAGATAGATAGATAGATAGATAGATAGATAGATAGATAGATAGATAGATAGATAGATAGATAGATAGACATGCTCTCGTAGGTCGTAGGATCGAATCCTGGCTGCAGCAGCTGTATTTCTGATGGAGGCGGAATTGTTGTAGGCCCGCGTGCTCAGATTTGGGTGCACGTTGAAGAACCCCAGGTGGTCGAAATTTGCGGAGCCCTCCACTACGGCCTCTCTCATAATCATAGCTTGGTTTTGGGACGTTAAACCTCACAAATCAATCAATCAGATACGCTCACGTCGCCGAAGTTCGCTAAGAAACGCTTCGCGTTTAAAACACAAAACTAAGTAAAAGCCAATGGTTTAGCAACTACAGCAGTTCTTCGAAAGCGATGCAGAGGGCATGCTAACACAACTGGGTCCAAGCTGTTCTGTATAGGATGTTTCAGAAATTTTCCGAACAATCTGGCCTCGGTATTTCGTGGTTACGATACATTTGTCAAGAACGGCGGAACAACCGCAAGTTGCACAGTGTAAGGTAATGTTGCTGCATAATTTTAAATCTAATTGTAAGCGCGTTCTCGTAAGCGACCATGTATACATTAGCCAGTTCAGCCGATGTAAACGTGTTCACTTGACAGCAGAATATTGCACATGACTCCACACTTGCAGGACAAAAACCACGTGGGGTGTTTCTTGTTGCATATGTCAGGCTTTTCGTTCCGCACGTTCACACGCTTGCACAGGCCTCCAAGTTTGTTAGGCCGGAGAACACCACACCGAGAGCTTTGCGCCCTGCTGTAGTCCTAATACTGTTTGACGCTTGTCTTACGTATAGAATAACAAAATTTCGTCCTGTCGCTGTTATATTATGGTAGCAATCACTTAGACCCTCTCAGCTGGTTTCTGCCGTCGGGGTTGGTTGCCGCCATGATGCCCTGTATATATATATATATATACTGTGAGCGCTGACTATGTACTTCATCTTCATCTGCATGACCAAACCATTGTAGTGATCATCATCGTATGTCACGCGGGCTGGCTCTCTGGCTCGTGCGCCTGGATTAAAGAAGAATAACCTGGTTGCTGCCGTACCGGACGTGGTCTCATAAGTGGTGGAGCGTGCTTTGGTTCCCACGTCCTCCTGCTCTACCCGTCACCCCTGGAGCTCCGGTCTGGTCGACGGTTGTGTCCTCAAGCAACAGCAATGGCAGAACCCAACCCGCCCACTGCTGCAACCGCTCCTTCTCAGCCACTTAGGCTTCACTACGCCGTGAGTACCTCTCATCGAGACCCTCCGGTATTTTCCGGCCTTCGCAACGAAGACGTCGAAGAATGGCTCGACAGTTATGATCGAACCAGCGTTTGAAATTACTGGGACGAGGCGCAGAAACTGCGCTACGTTCCTTTTTACCTCAATGGCGTCGCTAAAACCTGGTATTACAACCACGAGAGCGACTTCTCCAATTGGTCGGCCTTCACGGGGCATCTCCGTCAGGTATTTGGCACATCTGCAGGATGTTCTGTAGTAGCGAAACAGAAGCTCGCAACCCGCATTCAAGGGGACGACGAATCGTATACGTCCTACATTGAAGATATTCTGGCTCTCTGTCGCCGAGCACAAAATGACATGACGGAGGCCGATCGCGTCCGACATCTACTGAAAGGCATCTACTCTGTGGCCTTCAATGCTCTCGTGATTCAGAACCCGACTACCGTCCGGGACGTCATCACTCCATGCCAACGCCTGGACGCGCTTCATTCCATGCGCCTTCCACACGCCTCCTGCGACGCTCGCTTTACCAAAGAGCATGAATTGCGGGCCCTTATCCGCACAATTGTCAGAGAAGAACTTCACGGCCTTATTTCAGGCAACCCTACCGTTGCGTCTGTCCACACACCTCCTCCCAACCTGCGAGAGATAATCAAGGACGAACTGGCATCAATGACAAGCGCTGCACATGCCCCGTCTCCTGTGCGCTTCCCAGTGCCTTCGTACGCAGAAGTTGCATCGCGGGTCCCTGCACCAGTTCCAACCGTGCCTGCGGACGTCGGATGCGACCATGTGGCTGCGATGACAACGCAAGCGCCAAGGCTACGCCACTATTCTACATGGCGTCCTCCCCGCCCCATCTGCTTCTACTGTGGCATAAGGGGTCATATATCCCGTTTCTGCCGCCGCCGTCAGCAGGATGAACGACGTGGTTACTCAGCTTACGAGAGAGACTTTTCCCCGAGATCCGATGAATACGAGCCCGCACCGTATCCATCCACCTTCCGTCAGTCGCCCTCCCCTCCACGGTCTCATGCTGGGCCTCATCCTTCTCGTTCATCTCGCTGCCGTTCTCCGTCACAGTTTCGGCGTACGTCATCACCCTTGCGTCCCGCTCCGATCTCTCGGGACTCGGAAAACTAGAAGGTGCAGTTTTTGGAGGGGAAACTGCTTGTCGTCGGAACGCTACAACTCCTCCGTCTCGTCCAGCTAATTTACTGCCTGTTTCTGTGGAAGGTGTTTTTGTTGACGCCCTTATAGACACTGGAGCCGCAATTTCGGTAATTGATCGTGAATTGTGTTTTCGCCTGCGTAAAGTGCAAACTCCTTATGCCGGTCCCATGTTATGCGGTGCTAATGACAGTCCAATTCGCCCGACCGGGTTGTGCACTGCTCGTATTCTCATCAATGGAATCCGTCATCACATACAATTGGCTGTGCTGTCTTCGTGCGCTCATCAGATAATCTTAGGCTGGGACTTCTTGTCAGCGGCGTCTGCTGTAAATTCGTGTGGTCGGCCCCTCATTCGTATTACGGACACAGCTTTCTTCTGCTGCCAACCTTTCGTCGCCCAACCTTGTGACAGCTGCGGATTTCCTCCTGCCTCCCGGACGAGAACGTGTCCTTACGATCAAGTCACGTGACATTCTAGATGGTGACGCTCTGGTTGCTCCTTGCCAGCGCTGCATTTTTCGAGGGATCACCATCGCATCTTGTTTAGTGCGGTTCTCCCGTGGTTATGCAAGCATCACGGCCTGCAACACGACGCCAGAACCACTTCTTTTGCCTGAGGGGACCACTGTTGCCAGCATTACCGAAGAAGCACCGCTTTGTGTCGTCACTGGTTCATCTGCTTCGTCATTCCCAAAGTGTATGCCAGCGGAAGATGCATTTCCTGCTCTCAAGGCCACTTTGTGTGAACATCTCAACCCAACGCAAACGGATGCCTTGCTAGCGTTATTAATGAAGCACAAAACTTGCTTTGACGTTTGTTCCGAAGGTCTGGGTCAAACAACAGTGACCGCCCATCGTATCGACACCGACGGATCCCGTGTGATTCGCCGCCGCCCTTACCGTGTGTCGGCTTCTGAGCGCAAGCTTATAGAAGAACAAGTCAACAACATGCTCGCGCGCAACGTCATCAGGCCTTCGACAAGCGCATGGTCTTCTCCTGTCGTACTAGTGAAAAAAAAGGATGGCTCGGTACGGTTTTGCATTGATTACAGATCACTCAACGAAATCACTCGTAAGGACGTCTACCCAATGCCTCGCATTGACGACGCTCTTGATACTTTACAAGGTGCCGAGTACTTTTCAAGTCTCGACTTGCGCTCCGGTTATTGGCAGATACCAATGCACGAGTCTGATAAAGAGAAGACTGCATTTGCTACGCCAGATGGGCTCTTTGAATTCAATGTAATGCCTTTCGGCCTGTGCAATGCCCCAGCCACATTCGAACGGATGATAGACACGGTACTGCGGGGATTAAAATGGAAGACCTGCCTTTGCTACCTGGACGACATTGTCATTTTTTCGTCGAGCTTCTCACATCACCTGGAACGACTAGACGAAGTCCTCACGTGCTTAGCTAAGGCCGGTCTCCAGCTCAACACTAAGAAGTGTCGGTTTGCCAGTCACAGCATCAAGGTATTAGGTCACGTCGTCAGTAAACATGGCGTTGAGCCCGATCCCAACAAGGTTGCCGCGATGCTGCACTTTCCTACACCAACCACACAGAAAGACCTCCGCAGCTTCCTTGGCTTAGCGTCGTATTTCCGCCGCTTTGTACGTGATTTCGCTACTATTGCGGCTCCTCTGCACAAACTTCTGACCACGAGCGCACCCTTTGTCTGGTCGGATGACTGCGAAGCCGCTTTTCACACCCTCAAGCGATGCCTCACATCACGGCCAGTGCTTCGCCATTTCGACCCTGCAGCACCTACTGTGCTACACACTGACGCAAGTGGACTTGGCATCGGTGCTGTCCTTCTTCAGCGGAACCAAGCTTCCGAAGAACAAGTCGTGGCCTACGCGAGCCGTACTCTGTCACATGCTGAGCGAAACTACAGCATCACTGAGCAAGAATGTCTCGCCATCGTGTGGTCCATCCAAAAGTTTTGTCCTTACTTATACGGCCGGCATTTCACAATAGTGACTGACCATCATGCTCTGTGTTGGTTATCGTCTCTCAAAAATTTGTCGGGACGCCTTGGCCGTTGGGTACTACGATTGCAAGAGTATGACTACAGCGTCACATATAGGTCGGGACGAGAGCACCAACATGCCGACGCTTTGTCCCGTTGCCCGCTCTCGCAAAGCGCCGAAGTGTCACCTTCCATCTGTTCGTCACCGCCTGCCAAAGTGAACAAACAGACGGCTGCTCCTTCGAAACAGTTAGTTGCCTCGGCGGACCTTCTTTCGTCCACAGATCTCGCCTCGCTCCAACATGCCGATACCTACTGCCGCACAATCATCGATCGGCTCACTGGCTTATCGCGTGCTCCAAACAGCCGCCTAAGACGACAACTTGCCCGTTTCAAGCTTCAAGAGGGAACATTATGTCGGCAAATTTACCATCCTCTCGGTAACCAATGGGTTCCCGTGATTCCTCGCTCACTTCGTCTGGAAGTTCTACAAGCGTTTCATGACGATGCGACAGCTGGCCACTTAGGGTTCCACAAGACCTACGACCGCCTCAGGACTCGCTGCTTTTGGCCTGGCCTCTCCACTTCTGTCGCCAAGTACGTCGCTTCCTGCGCGTCATGCCAGCACCGAAAACGTACCACGTCTCTTCCCGCGGGGCCACTGCAACCACTGCCGTGCCCGTCCACTCCCTTTGAATTTGTGGGCATAGACTTATACGGACCTCTTCCGCTTACGCCAGCCGGTCACCGCTGAATTGTTACTGCCGTAGACCACCTTACTCGCTACGCGGAGACGGCAGCTCTTTCATCTGGTGCTACCTCTGAAGTAGCCGATTTTTTCCTTCGCGCCATTATTTTACGACATGGCGCACCGCGTGTGCTCCTTAGTGACCGTGGCAAGACATTTCTTTCGCATGTCCTTGCTGAAGTCTTAAAGGCCTCTAACACCATCCACAAGACCACATCAGCGTATCACCCAGAAACTAATGGTCTGACTGAGCGTTTTCACCGAACTTTGTCCGACATGATCTCTATGTACGTGCAACCAGATCACAAAAACTGGGACACAATACTTCCTTTTGTCACGTTCGCATATAACACTGCCATACAGCGTACAACAAATTTTAGCCCTTTTTTTCTCGTGTATGGCCGTGTACCGACTTTTGTTCTGAACACCACCTTTTTGTCCACATCTTCCAATCCATCTTCATCTCTCCCGGAAGAGTTCGCCGCTCGCGTCGCCCGCTGCCGTGAAATCGCCCGCGCCAACACTGCTACCATTCAGGACAAGAGAAAAATCGACATTGATGCGAAGCGTCGAGCTGTTGTGTTCCGCCCAGGCGACGAAGTCCTTTTGTGGACACCTGTTCGTGTACCTGGGCTCGGCGAAAAATTCCTTCACGGGTATCTCGGTCCATACACCGTCCTGGAACGAACATCTGAAGTCAACTATCGCGTTGCTCCTGTCAACGCGGCTTCTGATCGTCGTCGCCGCCACACCGAGATCGCCCACGTCCCTCGACTGAAACGATATATTCGGCGTCCCAACCCTTTCTAACTTGCTGCCCTCTTTCGCGAAGGGGGGAAAATAGTGTGAGCGCTGACTATGTACTTCATCTTCATCTGCATGACCAAACCATTGTAGTGATCATCATCGTATGTCACGCGGGCTGGCTCTCTGGCTCGTGCGCCTGGATTAAAGAAGAATAACCTGGTTGCTGCCTGCTGCCGTACCGGACGTGGTCTCATAATATATATATACATATATATATATATATATATATATATTTAGCCCTATACCCAACCGTAATAGGCCACCGTCACCAATTTCCACCACTGCATTACCCATCGCAGGTCTCAGTTGGCTAAGATCCGGCCGCCCTTCTACCCTTGTGTCGCATCAGCGCGTTGACCCTTACTGCCGCTCCATGATAGCACGCTTAGAAGGTACATCCACTCCTCCGAGCGCCCGACTTCGCCGACAACTGAACCAATTCAAGCTTCACGATGGTGTTTTACATCGCTATATTTACCACGTTGAAGGAAACAAATGGGTCCCCGTTATACCACGTTGTCTACAACGTCAGGTTCTTGAGACATTCCATGATTATCCTGCTGTTGGGCATCTCGGCTTGGCCTCTCATCCGCGATTGCCAAATATGTTTCTTCGTGTGCTCTATGTCAACGACAGAAACGACCCACTACTGCTCCTTCTGGCTTTCTCCAACCTCTTCCTTGTCCCGCTTTGCCATTCGAAGTCGTCGGGATAGACTTGTACGGCCCCCTTCCCGTGACCTCCAATGGAAATCGTTGGATTGTAACAGCAGTCGACCACCTCACTCGTTACGCGGAAACCGCCTCGCTGCACGCGGATACAGCCACTGAAGTAGCTGATTTTTTTCTGCGTAACATATTTTTACGCCATGGAGCTCCACGTGTTCTGTTCAGTGACCGCCGCAAGGTCTTTCTTTCCTCTATTGTTGCTGAGGTTCTACGCGCCGCCAACATTATCTACGAAACAACTTCTCCTTATCATCCTCAAACAAATGGCTTGACGGAACACCTTCATCGTACCCTCTCGGGTATGATTGCCATGTACGTCAACCCTGACCACACGAACTGGGACGCCATTTCGCCATTCGTAACGTTCGCCTACAATACAGCTACGCAACGCACCACCGGCTTTTCTGCCTATTTACTGGTCCATGGTCGCTCTCGAAGTGTAACTCTGGACGTCTCCTTCATTTCGGCTCCTGCTACCTCAGCAAGCCCTTTATCCACACAATTCTGTCTCACCTCGAGCACTGCCGTCATCTGGCCCGAATCAACACCGGCATCTCTCAGGAAGCTCGCAAGTCTCGCTACGACTTAACACACCGTGCTGTCACCTTTTCTTCAGGAGACGAAGTTCTTCTGTGGACTCCCGTGCGTGTGCCCGGCTTATGTGAAAAATTCCTCAGTCGTTTTATAGGGCCTTATACGGTGATTGAACAAACGTCCTCCGTTAATTACAGTATCTCACCACTTAACGCTCCCTGCAACCACCGTTGCCGTGGCACAGAAATTGTGCACGTTTTTCGGCTAAAACTGTATACCCGACGCAATTCCTAATGTTGTCTCGCACGCGGCCAGAAGGCCGCTTCCAGCGTGACGGGGAATCAGTGTGAGCGCAGTCACCGACTCTTCTTTATCAATTGTACGTGTCATCATCAATTGTATAATTTCCTCATCTGTAGATATCATCATCAGTGTGTGCCAGATCGAGCTCACCTCGAATAAAGCTCTTCCTCATAAGATATATATATATATATATATAAATATATATATATATATATATATATATATGTGTGTGTGTGTGTGTGTGTGTGTGTGTGTGTGGTGTTAGCAACAAATGGACCGCCTCTTGGCGAAGACTATTTAGGGCGAACTTGTGCCCGATATCTTAAGAACACAACCTTACACACAAAATGTTCCTCACAAGCCACACGAACGTCTTCGACCTCTTCTACTTTTACGCAGCCGTGAACTGGTCACACCACGAGCTGTTAGTCTCTTAGTGCGTGGTGTGGTGCCACGCGCAGACCGCCGGTGCTTTGCTCACTTCGCTTGTTTTAAAAACGATAGTCTTTCTTAGGGACCTACGACGCAAAAATTGTCGTTTCTCTGTCTGTGTTTGTTTGTCTGTCTGTCTTTCCGTACATTTGTCTGTACGCATCTGCAGCACCCACCAATAATGCTCCAGATTTAGCGTTTATACTTGTGCAGTTGTGAATTAAAAAGCAATTATTGCGCATATCTGAGGCACCATATCAACAAGTGAATATTCTGTATGGGTGTTTTTTTACTAGAAAAGGCTTGCATAAGTGATTATATACCATAGCGCTTATCACGTTACGCTGGCGATGCAACGCTTGCGAAAAGGCAACTGTTTTCTACGCTTTGTTAAGACAACACGGTGGTAGCACCTACGCGTCACTTGGCGCTCTACACCTTATCGCCTTCAAGCCGGGCACGCACGACGCGTGCTTCGTTTTACAAGGTAGCTGCCAGATAACGCTCATGTCTCACGTGTACTTGATGTGCTCGTTCGCCTCTGTTGCACGCTCGATTCACTATAACGCAGCGTCTCCAGAATACTATTGACCTACTTTCTTGCGCAGAACATCAAATAAACGTATTTTTCACTCTCTCCAGACGCAATATTATCGTCTTCCGACGACATTTTTGGTTTAACATGCAGATACGGTGTCACTTTTTTGTTTGGCGGCATATACAAATGCAGGAAGCAGGGTGCGTCATCGGAGGATGATGAACAACATCAAAAGCTTAATTTGGGCGAGTTGGTTCACTGTGGGTGTGTTCTAGTACCATCGCGACAAGAGTAGAAGAAGACACAAAGGACTTGAAAGAGCGCTGACTGTCAATTGAACTTTATTGAAGGTCCAACGACCGATTTTATACCGAGTACAAGAACAGTGCTCATGCGCGACGACACTTGTGTGACCATGACAAAGTAATCTTACCTGAGATAAGAATAATTTCTCTCGGAAATTATAAGTAAAGGTGTACTGACGCATTGATTCTTGGTCTTCCTGATAAAAAAATGCTTTCGAAACCTCTCTTTCATTTTTGTTCTTGCTTTTTCAGGAACCGCGCTTTATGAAACGTAGAACTGCACTTACATTCTTTATAGTGTACGGCCATGAGACTACCATAGCCATTCGTAACATTTAATGCATGCTGTCTCGCTCAATTGTTGAAGCATTGCCCAGTTTGTCGTATGTTTACTTTTCCATGTGTCAACAGTATCTAATACACAACATGAGATTGGCATTCAGTAAACTTATTCTCGTGACGAATGGTGCGAAATTGACTATTCCTGTTGCTGTTTAGTACACACATTTTTGAAACGTTGTAAGGGGAGAAAAACAACAAGTTAATATCATATATGCTCGCTATTTTCTTTAAACTGTGAGATACCTCATGTACGTACCGTATAACATGCATGAGCACTGTTCTTGTACTCGGTACAGAAGTGGTCATAGTACGTGCAATCGATTTCAGTCGACAGTGATCGCTCGTCACTGCCCTTTTTTCCCCTTCCTGAAGTTGTCGTGCTGTTACTAGAAAACAACCACGATGAACTAACTCGCTCAAATTAAGCTCTTGTTGCTGCAAATTTCTTCTACCTTGGGCTTTGTTCTGTCTACTTCGGTCGCTATATACCCGGTGCTCACCTTCGCAGACCTGATAGCCTATACAACCTGCCAGTCACGCACGCTGTCCTACAATTTGAAGAGAAGAATCGCGCCTCCTGATTTTGGCGCTTTTTTCGGTCGCGTCCAACCTTCTTGTGGTCATGCCAAAAGAATATGCAAGGTGACAAAATCTGAGAAAAGGTAACAGATTCCGATGTACTACGATTGGCTTAATTTCCTAGTCCTTGAAGGGAAGGATCCTTCTCATGAAGCTGCAAGATTGCGTCACTTCACAAGCATTGCGGGGAATACAACAGAATTTTTTTGGAAACGTACCCTACACTTTTCGCTGGAAAACACAAACCGAAATCAGTCATTAAGCAAAGTGACCAAGTTGAGGCGTGCATGCTTACCAGGTGAAGCTGAAAAGGTACTTGAGACCAAAATATAGTTTTCAGCCACGACTAGAACACTATCAACGGATGGCTATGGTACGCAGCTTGGTACACAAAGCGAGTGACGAATAAAGAAGCTATATCATAGTAGATAAAGTTAACTTTGCCATCAAAGATTACAAGAAAGCCCCAAGACTACCTCTGAAGAAGATAGCCACGTACCTGAAAGATAATAACTTGGAGGTGGTACAAGCCGATAAAAAAGGCGGATTCGTGATGCATCTACAAGTTTTATACAGGTAAAAACAACCATGGCTACTAAGAAACACTTCAAGCTCGTCAACTTCGACCCAAAACAGCATAAAAAAGCGCTGAAGCTAATCAAGGACTTCAAGCTTGGCAACCTAAGGAACTTATCAGGCTAATCCGAAAGAGCTTTTTGGAGGCCTTTTACTTCTGCAAGACGCACAAGCCTGACAATCTTTTCTGAGTAATTCTTTCGGAGAGAACGTCATGGCAGCAACATGTAGTAGGATGTCTTGAGGACAATTTCAAAAAAAAAAACTTTTCATGATTCGTTTCTCGTAAGAAACTCCTTCAATTTGGTGCAGGAACTACAGGAAGGTTTTCGCTGAAATGTGGTGGAATTTTCAATAGACATTGTCAACGTTTATTGCTCTGTTCTTTGTGATGGCCTAGTTTTTGTTGTTAAGAAATGTTTTGAAGAACAAGAGGTGAATTTTCAGAATAATAAAGGCATGAACTCTGAGAATTTTATTAAGCTTTTAGCGTTTTATTTTCCTTCGACTACCATAAAGTACGATGGACAATTCTAAATACAACGCAGCAGCATACGTATAGGATCATCATTGGCCCCACTTATTTGTGACATCTTCTTACGTGTTATTGACAATATCATTTCTGCTAGCCTTTATAGTGTACCGGTACTCAGTGTTGACGATTACATTGTGCTTGTTGAAAAAACTAGACTAATGTGTTTTATTGACAGCATTGAGCTGTGCTCAACGTCTTCAAAGAGCACTCCTGGGGGTTAGAGTTTACGTTTCAATTGCCAAAAGACAGCGGTAGTCAGTTCATAAATGTTCAGCTTTCTTTTTCCGAGAAGGCTCATACTTCCTCGTGCTATGGCCAAGAGTGCTAAGAATGTTCTGCCTTCTGATAGCGGGCATTCAAAATTAGTAAAAAGGGGAATGTCCACCACGTGTCTTCAGGCCACCCTTCAGAATTTATGAGCGCACAAGGGTGAGGTCAGCCTTGAAAACCAGATTACAAGACTCAAACATGATGAATATCCCAACAGCAAATTCACACCCATTCGCGAAACCCTCCTGCAGAAAGTAAGAACAATAGGATCACAAGAAAAACAAAATGACCAAACACCTTTGCTTGTAATACTTTACGTACATAAAGTATTTCAATATTCAAAGAAAATAGTGAGGAGATATGATATTAACTTGTTGTTTTCCTCTCTTTGCAAGCTTTGAAATGTGTATGTACTAAAAAACAACCGGAAGTTTCAATCTTGCACCATTCGTCATGAAAATAGGTTTACTAAATGTCAATAGAATGTTGTGTATGAGATACCATTGACACGTGGAAAAGTAATTTTAGCATAAACTGGGCAATGCTTCAATGATCGAGCAAGACAGCAAGCTTTAAATGATAATAATGGCTATGGTAGTCTTCTGGCCGTACAGTGTAAAGAATGTAAGTTCCATCCTGCGTTTCATAAAACGCTGTTTTTGAAAAAATCAAGAACAAAAAATGGCCCTATAACTTCATATTACATTGCAAATCTCGTCAAAAGAAGATAGTGTTGCGTCTAGAAAGAGTGAAGAAAACGTTCATTTGATGCTCTGCGCAAGAAAATTGGCGAATGGTATTCAGGAGGCGCTTCACCAGAGTGCCTCGAGCGTGCAGCAGAGGCGAACGAGGGCATCAACTCACGTCACATGTGAGACATGAGCACTATCTGGAAGTTGTCTTGGAAAACGAAGCGCGCGCACCCTGCGCGCCCGTCTCGGATGTGATAAGGTCTAGAACGCAAGGTCACAGGTAGGTTTCACCACCGTGTGGTCTTAGCAAAGCGTTGGAAACACTTGCCTTTTCTGCAAGCGTTGCCTGGTCAGCGCAGAGTGATAAACGCTACGGTCCTTATAATTAGTTATGTATGCTTTTTCTAGTAAGAAACACACGTACAGAATACTGACGTGTTGTTATGGTGCCTCAGACATGCGCAATATTTGCTTTTTATTTGACAATCCCACAAGTGTTTCAGAAGGACCAGAGAGACTGCAGAACGGATACGTCTTCGATTTATTGTTGACACAACAGGAATAAAAAATATGCAGAGCGTGCCCCTGGCTACTTCTTCTTTCTCGCCTCCGGGCTCCATCTTCAATATGTTTTCTACATCTTCCCGCCGGCCAGATTCAACCGAAGCAACCTTCGAGCGATTACAACAGTTGAATCGGCCTCTTGACTAATTTGCCTTCAGGTGTACGAAGCAAGCATGTTCTCACTGGTACATCCTTGCCTGGAAAAATCTTTTCGACCTTGCAGAGTTTCCACTGAGTTCTTTTTTGCATTTGCGCTTCTCCAAGCAGAAGTACATCTCCTTCTTGTACATTTGTGTGACGCTCTGTTTTTCTGCTGGCACACTTAAGCTCCCTCAGGTACTCCTTTTTACATCTGGTCCACCATGTTATCATTGCCCGTTTTCTTGCACTCCAGTAATTCAGCAAACTGTATTCTCCGAGTCTGTTTTCTTCCTGCTTGTTCATTGCTTGCCTGCCTCCTATAACTTCCGCCGGTGTGACGGGTTGTGGCTCGTTAGGCTCGTCATACACATAATTAAGAGGCCGGTTGTTAAGTACTCCTTCTGCTTCAACAACCACAGTCCGTAGTTCTTCTTCATCCAACGCCGAGCACCTCTACTTTTTGCCAAGAATGTCCTAAAGCTTCTTATGAGTCTTTCATAAAATCCTCCCCACCATAGAGCTAACACTACAATAAACTTCCATTTTATTTTCAGGTTACTGGTATACTGTTGAACCCTTTCGTCTTCCATCTTTAATATCTTGTTCATCTCTTTCTTAGATTTCTTGAATGCTCTTGCATTACCACTGTAAATAGTTGTACACGATCCTCTTCTAGCTACGAATCTTCGGAATGCTTGTATAATCGCATCTGGTGACATCCTCTTGAACAACTCCAGTTGTATGGCTCTTGTTACTGCACACGTAAATATCACAATGTAAAACTGTACTTTTTTTGCCTTTCTCCTCTCGAGCATTTAGCGGTCCTGCAAAGTCTATACCAACTGTGTCGAATGGCCTCGTCTGTGTTATCCTGTCAGCTGGTAGTGGTGGAATTTCTTGTGCCATTGGTCTAGAATTGAATCCCCTACTTGTGATGCATTTCTTTTTCACATATTTCACCATCTGTCGGGCACGCACAATTCAAAACTTCGTTCTTAGATGTGTCAATGTTGCCGCAACGCCACGGTGCATTATTACTTGATGCGCGTTCAGAAATAGGAGTTCTGAAGAGTGGCTTTCTCTTGGTAAAATAATAGGATGTTTCTCAACAAAGCTCAAATCACTTCACTGAAGCCTTCCTTTTACTCTTATGACTTCTTGATCATCTTCGAAGATGTTCGTGCCGTACAGATTCATGTTGTCATATAATCGTGTTATGCATTTTGTAGCATTTTCTGCTCCTGCTTCATCAGCACAAACTCTGCCTTGTTCAATTCTTCTCCTGCCAGCGAACCTGTTTTCCTTTCTTTTCGTCGGTTTCCTATATAACGCATCACCCACGCGGTAACTCGTAACGCTTTCTTGTATGATCCAAACCTGCTCACTTCAATTATCTTTTTTTCACTCGTGGTGGTAGTTAAGCTTGCCATGGTCTTTTCTTCGTCTTTGTTGTCATCACTGTCCGATTCATGCGTGACGTCATAATCAGGCCTTTGTTTTTTATTCTTTATCCACGTGGGGTCTTTACACCACAATTCACTGTCCAGCAAACGTTTCACCTTCATCCCCCTTGTCATGAAATCCACAGGATTTTCATCGCTTTTAACATCACCCCATTGACTCTCATTAGACTTGCTCTTAAATTCTGCTGCGCGGTTGCGAAGAAACAGATCTTTCGCCTTGTTAGGCTTTATCCTGCATAATACAATTTGAGAGTCAGTCCAGAATTTCACATTACTTAGTTTTCTGAAGAAATTCTCAGTTATATGACTGGGCAATCTGACTGATATTGTGGCCGCCAACAACTGCAATCTTGCTACTGTAATCTTTTTGGTTGGGGCGACTCTACCCTTTGCAATTATTGAATTGGCTTCATTGCTTCCATCGGGGCATTTTGTTACAATGTATGCAGCTGCTCCATACGCTGTTGGACTCGCATCGGAGAACACGTGTAGAGTCGATGCTTTCACTTCAGCTTGCCTGTTGTCATAGCATCTGTTAACGGTGATGTGATCCAAATTCTGAAGCTCCTCCGACCAGTCCTTCCAAGCCGATCTACACTGGCTTAGTAATGCGTCATCTCATTTTAGTTTATCCATCCAAATGTTTTGCAGCAATATTTTTGCTCTAACTGAAAGTGGTGTCAAAGAACCTAAAGGGTCATATAGCTTTGCCGTGACCTGCAAAACCTGTCTTTTTGAGCGTTGTCTCATGTCCTTGTCATTTCGACATGTAGTGTCAGGAAAGCTCAACACGTCCTCTACGAAATTTCATTTCAGTCCCAAAATCTTGATTTGTCTCTCTTTTCTTAACCCTCAATCCAGATCCTCTGCTTCTACATCAAAGAGCTTTTTAGTTCGCCGTCATTTGAAATTCATTTTCTTAAACTCATTCCCGCATTGCGAAAAATATCTCGTGCTTCTTTGTATATCTTTGCGATGTCGAGTATTCGTTGGCTTCTAGTAAAACGTCATCAACGTAGATTCCTTTCCGGAGTTGTGCCACAACTGCAGGGTATTTTTCTGCGATTTTATCCAAATGTCGATGAATTGTGGCCGCTGGAAGGAAGCTACTGGGTGTAGTTCCGAAAGTAACCCTCGTCATCCTCCACGTTTTGTCTTCGGGGTTGGAATATGTTCGCTGGGTATTCTTTCCCACCACATAAATTGCAGTGTGTCTCGGTCGTTTTCATGTATCTTGATCTGCAAGAATGCTTTTTCCACGTCGGCTGACATAGCGATCTTGTGATGTCGAAAGTTCATAAGCAAGCTTGTGATGTCAGGGTTTAGGTTTGGCCCCTTTTCCAAGTTGTCATTCAAGGATGCACCTGGATTCTGGCTTGACAATGCGTCAAAGACGATTCGTATTTTTGTCGTTGTTCGGTCCTTCCTAATTACTGCTTGATGCGGCATGTAGTATACAAATTCTTTCTGTATATCGGATCCAGCATCTTCTTCGACGTTTTCTGCTATTTCTTGCTCGAATTACTCTCGAATAGCTTTGTCATAGGCTAGGAGCTCATCTTTATCGTTGCATAAGTTCTTGGTCACCTGGATAAGCCTCTTCTCTGAAATGGTGTTGTTGTCGTCCAATGTCACTTTTTCCTTCCATGGTAGCCGCACTTGGTATCATCCTGCCTTGAACTCCATTGTTTGTCGGATGTACTCTAGCACATGTTCATCGTTCATCTTTTTTGCTGGTTTCTCCTTGATGCCTATCTTTTCCCAGTCCCAGAATCTCTGCAGTTCGTCCACAGTCATGTCCGACTTGGCACTGACCTTGAGTACCATAACCGTCGATGATTTCATCGGCACACAATGAAGTCCTACAGGACCTTGAACCGTCCATCCCAATATTGTTTCTATTGCCATTACTTTTGGAGGAATCTCGCAAATGCGAACAGTGACTACAGTCCAGCAATATTCTGCTCCAATTAATATAGAAGTTTCCATATTTTTTCTTTCTTTGTGCGTCTTCTCGTTGTCATCAGCCAAACAAATTCCCATCGATCTTGCTTTTTCGTGTATTTTTAACGGTGGCGATCGTAGCGCGTCACAGGATATAACTTTAATCTCCAGTGCCTTAGTCTTGACTGGCTCTGAGATGGGATTCTTCCTCACGCTGACCTTGACGACTTTCATGTCTAGTTCCATCTCTCCTCCTCCAAACGATCGTACAGTAATCTTTTCGGATCTTTTACCTTGCACGCTAGTTTTCTTGACAATGTTTTGAGAATGAATGTCCTCTGGCTCCCGCTGTCCAGCAGAATTCGTGCGTAGCACCCACTGTCTTCTCCCTCCGTCCACGAAAAGGCTGTCTGCAGTAGTATGCACTTGTGTTCATCAGACTGCTGTGCGTGCATGTTGATGGACTTGCTGGTGTCTAACCGGTCAGGTTGCGTGCTTTTACGCACTTGCTCAACATCACCGCTTTGCTGCTGTGCTGACTTTACTGCAGGCGTACGTAATCGACACATGGATGTCGCGTGCCTTCCCTTGCATGTTTTGCAGCGTACGTCAGCCCGGCATATCTTCGCCGTGTGGGGAGGTCTGGTGCATCTGAAGCACCTTCGTTCCCGTTGCGAGGCTTCTTTCTTCTGGCGCATACTAATGATTCTTCTGCAATCTTCCGTGTAGTGTCCAGTCATCTCACAGAAGATACATTTTTTAATCGATATGCTTTGAAGCGTAGATGTTCTGGTCCGCCTCATACTGTGTGGTGACTGGGACACTTCGTATTTTTTCTCTCGAGTTTCTTCTCTGCTGCGTATATATATGTTTAAAAACTCAATAATTTCTTTCAAACTGCTCGTGCTGTCTCTTGACGCTGAGTCTGATTCCAGAGTTGCTGTTGTGTTGTCACCTTTCTCTATCTCCTTCATCTTCATTTCAATCCTCACATCCACTGGTAGCGCAGATTTTACAACAGGAGCTGTCACTGTGGCGTTAGTACGCATTTCCACTCCTAATGACTGCAATTCTCGTGTGTTCACTTGCAACTTTTGAAGAGTTTCTTCAACCCATCTACATGTTTAGGACTCTTCACTGCTTCCAAGTTTGCAAGCTCTTTTATGTAGATCTCTCTTAAATTATCTTCTCGTCCGAAGGGTTCTTTCATAAGAGCGACTGCATGCTCGTAATTCTGATCAGAAAACTACAAACCTTCTTTGTGGGACGCAGCCTCCCCTCTTAGAGACGCCAGAAGAAAATAAATTTTTGATTCTTTGGCGTGTTCACTCTGTTGTGCACCGATTTTTTGAACTGATGCCAAAACATTGGCCATGCTGTTTTTTCCCACCAAACTTGATCATCTAAAGACGTGTCAACTTAACAAGCTCTTGCGTCTCCGAGATTTGGTTAGTACCTTGCAGTGAGCTTGCCTGTTCTGTGACTATTCTCGTAGTCAATTGCGTCGCTTGTTCTAACTTGCGTATTTGCTCTTCTATTTTTGTCGTTGCTGCGATGATCTTCATCTCATAATGCAAAACTCTTTCAAATTCCGCCTCCGCGTCGTCTTCTTCAATGAACGGTTCAATCTGTTCGTTAACTTGTCTTAGCGTCTGTGACATGTTCTTCATCTGGTTCAGAAGCGTCATAAGTTTCGCTCAATCGGCGTCTTCTTCTAACTTTTCATCGATTTCGCTCATAAGCGTCGTTTGCTCGAAGCATCTTTCGCTTCTTCGATAGGACCTCTTTATTCATGCTTAAAACGTGTTGAGAGAGCTCTTGCCTGTTTATGTGCGTCACCAACAGTCGTTGGTCGTGGTCCTTCTCTCCACGGTTCGTCCTTGAGCCAGACGCCGCTGCTTCGTTCTTCAACCCGTTGTTGCGAATGGGGTTAAAGTCTGTGCGTCTGTCTTCAGATTCTTTTGGTCACGGCACCATGTTTCAGACGGACCAGAGAGACCACAGAACCGATACGTCTTCGGTTTATTGTTGACAGAACAGGAATAAGAAATATGCAGAGCGTGCCCCTGGCTACTTCTTCTTCCTCGCCTCCGAGCTTCATCTTCAATCTGTTTTCTACAACAAGTATGAACGCTGAATCTTGAACAATATTGGTGGGTGCTGCGGATAGGGTCAGCCATTTGGAGTACCGGCTGGTAACTTTAGTGCCGTTCAGGGTACTGTTAAAGGCGGACAAACATACAAATATACAGATATGCAGACAGACCAAAATATTTACGTCGAAGGTCCCCAAGGAAGACTATCTTCTTTATAAATGAATGATTTTGGAAGCCTTTTTCATCAGGAAGGCCAAGTTTCATTGCACCAGTACACCTTCACTTATCCCTTCTGAGAGAGAGAGAGTTCTTTTCTCAATTGAGATTACTTTGGCATGGTCACACATGTGTCCTGGCGCATGTGCACTGTTTTTCTACTCGGTATAAAAACGGTCGTAGTACCTTAAATAAAATTCATTTGACAGTCAGCGCTATTTTCTGTCATTTTTGTCTTTTCCTGAAGTTGTCGCGCTGTTACTAGAACACAACCTTAATGAGCTACTGGTGGCGTTAATCCCCCTTCTTAAACGCATCATCGCGATGCGCTTAGGGAGCCAACAATTTTTATATGCAGTGCTTGACTTGATGGTTGAGCACGTGTATTAGTGATGTTCATCGCCCTTCGTATTAGGGCTTCCTGCGTACCACAAGTACGACTTCTTGGTGACTTTTTTGTCATGTCAACACCACTTGTCCTTCGGGGATGACCTCGTAGTTTAAGGTGCTTAACCGGCGAAGTACCTTGTAAGGGCCGAATTAGTGCCGCATCAGCTTTTCGGGATGACCACGTGCACGTTAAGGTGTCCATACCCACACTTTGTCTCCGAATTCATACTGGACATCTCTTCGCTTCAGGTAATAGCGGTCTAAGTGAACGCCCTTCTGTTGAATTATGCGGTGTCTTCCCAACTGTGGGTACTCTTCTGCTCTCTATGTATTTGCTGAAATCGGCGTTATCTTCGTTCGTATTGCTGCCAGGTAGCATAGCGTCTAAGGTCATTGTTACTGTTTTACCGCAAACAAGTTGGAATGGCGTGAAGCGCATCGTCTTTTGCACTGCGGTGTTATACGCCAAGGTAGAATACGGTAAAAATTCTCCCATGAACGGTGTTTGACATCTACATATATCAATAGCATGTCAGCTTGCATACTATTGAGCCTTTCAGTTAAGCCTTTTGCCTGAGGATGGTAAGCTGTACTTCATCTGTAGTCGGTATTCGTCAGTTTCATCAGAGACTGTAAAAAACGGGTAGTAAACCATGTCCCTTCGTCGCTTATGCTACACTACACGTCATAGTACTACCTGGCTACACGCCATAGCACTACCTGGCTGACGAAGAACTGAGCCACTTCGTTCGCATTTCCTTTTGCGAGAGACGACGTCTCAGCGTAGCGGGTCATGTAGTCTGTCGCTGCTATGATCCACCGTTTTCCGGACAATGAGAGAGGAAATGGTCCAAATAAATTCATTGCACTTGCTCAAGTAGTACTTTTGGTGGCTCTATTCGTTTTAACAGACCTGCTGATGTTAAAGTTGGTACTTTGTGCCTTTGACACTCCCGGCCTGACTTCACATAGTGCAGTACTGAATTCCTTAACTTCAAAAAATATTTCCTTTGGCGCATTCTGGCTAAAGTCCGGCTAACCCCCCAATGCCCAGCTGAAAAGTCATCGTGAGTTGCTTCTAATAGTTCTGCTCGCAGTGACGATGGTAAGAGAAGCAGAAACGTTACCACTATGATCAAAGTTTTACTTGTAGAGGACGCCATTCCGGAGAACACAGAAACGTAGGCCCCTGGCGAAAACTCGCGGTACTCTTGCTTGCTGTCTCTCCAAGTACTGGATAAGCAAGAGAAGCTTCGAATCCATTCGCTGTTGACGGGCCATATCAGACGCATTAAGAGCTTCAAGGAATGGGAAATGTTCGTCAATTTCAGAAAATGACTGCTCAGCTGGTTCCCATGAGAGGCAATGTGTGTCATTGTGTTTGAGGCCGAATTTGTACACAACGGTGATGTCATTATCCTGCAGACGTTGGTTTCATCTTGCAAGTCTTCCTGTAGGGTCCTTTGGATTTGCCAGCCAATGCAATTAGTGATGGTCGCTGATTGCCCTAAAAGGTCTAACGTGTAAATATGGACAGAACACACTTATGGCCCATATAACCGAGAAGCGATTCCTCTCTGTAGCTGAGTAATTTGACTCAGAATTTGATAGAGTGCGGTTTGCGTATGCAATAACTCTTTCTGGTCCATTCTACCATTGTATGAGAATGACACCAAGCCCAACGTTACTGGCGTCGGTATGGATGTCGGCTTTGTTGTCTTCATCGAAGTGAGCAAAAATAGAAAAAGATTGCGAAGGACATTGCAACTCCAAGAAGGCATCTTCATGTTCTTCCTGCCAGGCGAATGGGACACCTTTTTTGCAAGCCGTGTGAATGGTTCAGCGAGCTTTGCGAAGTTTTCACTGAAGCATCTATAGTAGTCATAGAGTCTCAGGAATCGTATCAAGGCCATCTTGTCTTGCGTATTTGGAAAGTTTTCGACAGCTGTAATCTTTTTGGGGTCTAGGCGGACACCTTCAGCACTAACAATGCGCCCGAGGAACCGGAGCTCGCGAGATCTGAAGTGGCACATTTGTGGTTTGATAGTCAATGCTACCGCACGAATGACGTTCAGTACTGTCCTCAGACAATTAATGTGATGCTCGAAGGTAGAATGAAAAACTACTACAAGATTGAGATAGACGAGGCACGATTGCCATTGATGTCCAGAGAGAACAGTGTCCATCAATCTTTGGAACGTCGCAGGAGCAGAGCACAAGCGAAAAGGGAGACCTCTGAAGTCGTATAGACCATCGAGTGTCACAAACACCGTCTTTTCGTGATCTCGTTCATCTAGTTTGATTTGCCAGTATCCACTTTTTAAATCCAATGACGAAAAGAATTGAGTGTTTTGTAGCTTGTCCAGGGAATTACCAATTCGTGGTAGTGGATAAACATCCCGCTTCGTGGCGAGGTTGAGCTTTCCGTGGTCAACACAAAACCTCGAGACTTTTTCTTCTTTTTGAACAATACCATCGTTGATGCCCAAGGACTATGTGATGTCTGTATTAAATCGTCTTTCAGCATTTCCTGTACTTGTTTATTTATGGCTTCCCATTCTTTCAGAGCTACTCATTAGGTACGTTGATGCACCGGTCTAACATTTTCTTGAACCATGATGCGAGAGTGGTGTATAGCGGCGTTGCAGTATAAGAGAGAGTTTTACATTTGGAGCAGTAGCGAACAATGATCATGATATAGTAGCCACAATCAGCGTACCTACAATGAACATATCTGAGGGCGAAGAGTGTGCCGTCTCTTTGGCGATTTCCCACACAGCCATAAACCTTCCTCACACAGATGTGATTATAATCTTTACAGATTCAATGGATGCCTGCCGTGCCTTCACACGGGGTATTGTCTCACAGCAGGCACACCAAATTTCAAACACTGCATTCCACACGCCACACAAGTTCCGACTCCTCTGGATCCCTGGGCACGCCTCTCTTCCAGGTCTTGAGTGCGCTCATGCAGCTACCAGAGCACTCACTAACCAGCATCCGGAGGAAGAGCTGTCCAACCCAGATGAAAAGGACACAAACATGGAACTTCTAGAAAATCAAAACACTAACGAGAACGCATTCGGGGCCCTCTACCTTTTTACACGCTTACACGAGAGGATGCAGCTGCAGTGCGTGAACTGCAGGCGAACACTTTTCAAACCTCTATTTCCTTCATATCCTCCATCCCACTTCTTACACGGACAAATGCTCTGGCCGTGGAGCGGTACCGGCGTTATTTCACGTAACGTTGGAGTGTCAACGTCTGCCTGCCAGGCGCTTTGCCAACTCCTCCCTTATTCCTACCCTACAAGACTGGGAGGCCGTGCTGCGTGATGAAAGCCCGAATGGCCAGTGGGCGCTAGTTCGGCGGGAGTGGAACGCAGCAGTGGCTAATGGAGCTCGAGACTGAGAGCCTCACCCAACATTTCTCTATGATTGGAATAAAAAGTTTCTCAGCCACGTTGTGGTGCTTGGCGACTGGAGTGCGTCCGACTTTCGACGAAGTGAAAAAGCATTCCGCAAATTCTTTGATCAGATCAACAAAATGCTCTGTGTGTGGTGATGAGAGCTCGCTGTCGATGTCTATTGCTTCGAGGACACTGCCCAGTATTGCGGAATCAGGCGGGTCTCTATCAAGAGCGAAAACTTTGGCAACTTGAAAATATTCATGGAGAGTTGCTATAGTTATTCCCTTCGCTGCATGCTGCACATCACTGCCAAAGTTGGTCAATAGGGCGTCCGCACATTGAATACGAATGTTCACCAAATTTTTTTGAACGAATATTCTCTTTTCAATTAGCAGTTCAATGTTTCCGCCAGCTAGCTCCTCATATTCAAGAAATATGTCACTTTTCATGATAAATGCCACAGTTGAACGTGGCGGCACTGTTACGTCTTCATCTACAACACGGAGAAATGAAGCGGCTGGTTGATCCGTTCGACACATTGTGGCAGCGTTCTCTGTAGAAAAGGAGACATTAGATTCTTGCAAGTCAGTGATTGCGCTATTTGCCTGCAAGCAGTCAATGTCTATAATCAGCTCTCGGGAACACTCGGGAAGAACAATGAAGCTTGCGGCATAGACGAGTACCCTAATTCCAATTCGTGCAGTGCACAGTCCCATGGAGCTTAGTGCACTCCGGTGGTACGTATTTGCGGTCCAGTCCACTGAGTCAGTACTTTTTTTAACTTCTTTGCGAGAAGGCTGCGCACCATGGAAAAGTCCGCCTCAGTGTCTATTAGTGCAATACCATCCAGGTCTTCGATAATTACTAGCCGTTCGGAGGTAATGTCACTAGTACTGCACCAATATGTCACTGTGTAGTTGCAATCACCCCGTCGTTGCAGCGAAGGAGGCTCCTCTGTTTTCTGAGTATCAGCGGCCTTGCCTCCACAGGCCACTGGCTCCAGTCTTCCCTTCATGGGCTAGGTGATCGAGGTCTCGGGAGAGTGGATGATGGTCTAGGGTTCTGCGACCGGTAGCGCATCGGAGCTGCTGATTCCGATTTGCGTCGCTGAGTGTTGTGAAGCGTATGGGTCAACGACAAAAAGTCTTGGATCTCGTAAGGGTGCTCACCGTTCCGCGTTCAGAGTGCATTGACTCTGAAGCTGCGCAGTCCCACTCGACAATAATGACACGCTCGATAACGATGACCTGCCTCTCGGCAGTGGTAGAAAAGGGGCCGCTGGTCTGCTGTGCACCACACATCGCTTTTACGGTGCCTGGCTTATGGTATGAACGTTGACCTGCCGCGTGAAAATGTCGAGGGTATCAGCTCTAGCAAAGCATTTACGTCCAAGGTCCTGTCGCACTACTAGCGCTTACGACAACTGAGGTTGAGGTTGTCGTTGGGCTCGGTGCAGTACTTGGGGCTATAGTTGAATATCTTGCTGCATTTCTTCAAGCACAACAGCCGCGAGTGAAGGCATCGCTTAAGGGCTCTGGGTGAGTTGTATTTTCTGTAGCTTCTCTCTCACGACAGCCCTCACTACTTCCAGCAGAACGTGAATGTTGTTGGTGAGGGTTCCCGACACCGCGCTAGCTGAACAGACGTTTACGTCCAAGTTGTACTGCCGCGCACGCAGCTGCACTGTCCTCCCTATTAAAGTTGCGTCTGATCTGAACGCTGCCATGGTCCGCGCAGGATTACGCACCAGGCCTGCATAAATCTCGTCCATCACTCCATGCATCAGGTGCCGCAGCTTCTTCTCCTCGGCTATGTTTGGGTCAGCTCGATGGAAGAGCCACGACTTATCTTCAACGTACATAGCCACGCTCTTATTGTTCCTTTGGTTTCACTGCTAAAGTGTGTTTCTGCCTAGACCCTGCGGTCCGTGTTCGGGTAGGTAATGGGCAGCTCCCTTCGAAAGTCCCCTATGTCAGCAGTGACGCTTCGTTGTTTTGAAACCATGTACGCGCAGAATCTCGGAGTGCCACGTAGACGTAACGAAGTTTCTCGGCTTCGTCCCACTTGTTCAAACTGGCAACGCGTTCGAAGTCAGCATGCCAGTTTTCGGCAACTTTATAAGGGTCATCAAGGAAGACCTTTGGTACCCGGGGGGAATCCACGACGATATGGGATGGAGCTGGTGTCGCTTGAGCGGCCATCATGGTGGTGTTTGCAATCTCCGCTGCGCTTGAAGAACTGATGAGGGGGCTAAACTCGGGCTCCTCACCTAGTGGACGGCGACGCATACGTAGGTGGACTGGCGTCGATTCCACTGGCTCCAACCTTGTGGGGTCCACACTTAGCTCCCTGGCCTGTGATGGGCTTGAAAGCATACTCAGCACCTCCACCAGATGTTATCAACAAATAGAACACCTCTTTGCAAACACTATTTATTCAAGGCGAACTTGTGCCCGAGAAATTAAGAAGATAACCTTACAAACAAATTGTTACTGACAGGCGACACGAACGTTTTCGGCCTATTCTTTCCACACGCAACCGTGAGCTTGTCACACCACGAGTTTTCAGTATTCTTCCTTTAGCGCGTGGTGTGGTGGCACGCACAGACCAGCTGTGCATTGCGCGCTTTGCTTCTTCTTTGTTTGGCGGCAATTACAAATGCGTCGCGGGTTCGAATCTCGGTGGCGGCGGCTGCATTTTTGATGGAGGCGGAAATGTCGTAGGCCCGTGTGCTCAGATTTAAGAGCACGGTAAGGAACCCCAAGTGTTCTAAATTTTCGGAGCGTTCCACTACGGCGTCTCTCATAATCATATGGTGGTTTTGGGACGTTGAACTCAACATATCAATCAAATCAGCATTTACAAATACCGGAAGCCTCGTCAAGAGATGATGAGCAACTTGTGGCAATATATATATATAGTGGGAATAATAATTCAATGGGCCAGTTAGTCTTCGTGAAGGTATGGGATATGGCACAACGGGAGCGTTGTCAACAAGGATAAATATATTTATTTCCCAACAGTTTCGGGAGGGGTCCTGCCTTCATCAGGGGATGAGTTATCCCCTGATGAAGGGAGGACGCCTCCCGAAACTGTTGGGAAATAAATATATTTATTCTTGATTACAACGCTCCCGTTGTCCCATATCCCACATATATATATATATATATATATATATATATATATATGCGCTCACCGGTGCCGGCGGCACGACCTCAGAAGCCGCCTTTATCGAGTGCGCCCGTCAATGCCACGAACACGCCGATGGCTTAGTCTTCTTCCACAACTCTGCCGGCCTCTGCAATCATCACCACGCTTTCGGCAGTGACTCGGACACGACGCGCGTTTTGGCAACCGCTGGTTAGGGCCGTTACTCGCGCTAGCCGCACACCTGCTCCGCACGTGGCGGAACCCCTGCCACCCGCAAGCGGAGAGCGAAATCGCGGCCCGGCGCCAAAATGCAACACAAGCGCTAGCCGCATGAGCGGCTCTGATGCGCACTCTGGTTGGACGATGCGACACTGTTGAGGCTGGCAACCACGTGGCGGAGCTTCAGTTTTCTAGGTCGGACACCATCACTAACAGCCGACCATGCTTACAAGTTCTTGAATGCGTTGGTTCAAGCCACCGCGTTTATCATGAAATTTAGGCTGTTGTATTTTCACAATGCGCTTTTCGGCCGCAAATGTCGCGTCGCCGTAGTCACCTGTGTTCGAGGCTAATTACGCGCTCTCTTTTAGTTTTTGTCGTCGTTGTCGCTTTGCACACAGGTCGTATCGCTCGAGTTGCATTTGGCGCGACGGCGATCTTTTACAGCTAGCAGGAATGCGAGCGCCAACACGCTCAAACGCTTTGTATTGCAATGAAGAAAATGCCTGTAGTGGCAGCGACATTGCACGCTAAGATACTGCGCTGCTATCTACGAATAGCCGAAGGAATCGACTGGTCAGTAATGTTTATGATTGGGCGCTGGTGTATATAGTGCGCGTCTTGCTGTCGCACTCTTTACTTTGCTATATACAAGTTCGCGTTTTTTCTCTAACATGTTACAATGAGCTCAACAAGTATATATATATATATATATATATATATATATATATATATATATATATATATATATATATATATATATATATATATATATATCGGAAAATAGAGTACGACGCACGTTGGTTTTGCACGGTATATTCTGACCGACGTTTCGGCTGGTCAAAGGCTGGTCCAAACGCATATGAACAACACTCAACACGGCATTTTAAGTCCGTGCTTGAACTACAGGGCGTGACTGGCATGATGAATACATGAAAGATGAAACCCTAATTTGAACAACACACCAAGCTGCGTTAGCAGAAGAAATTGCGTGAGTGGCGCGGTCATGTTGGTGCCGGCCTCACGCCCCGTTGCTGTACTGATCCAGTCCTGCTTTTGTACTTGGTATACACCAGCTTAATCCGCCGAGGGTTCGTTTATCGGCAGTTGACACTGTCCAAAATGAGTAGCCGGGCACAAACCGCAATCGTTGTCCTGGCCCCGGTCGTCGGCTCTGCACAGTGTAGTCGCCGACGTATGTAGCTCAGTGCTTGCGCTGCCATTACGCTGAGGCGCGTTTGTGACGGAGCAGTAGACAACAATATATATATATATATATATATATATATATATATATATATATATATATATATATATATATATATATATATATATATATATATGTATATATATATATATATTGTCTCTTCTGACAGCAAGTCTTGCTAACGGCTTAAAGAGCGCCTAGTCATGCACCCCAACGGGGAAAGCTGGACAGACCAACCCACAACAACCACGTTGTCGTCTTCCTCCTTTCGGGTGCCATTTCAGCTGTGCCGAAGCGACAGTTCTATACACGTATCAATATATATATATATATATTTCTTGAAAGTCTTCCTGGAGTCCGGTCGAGTTATGAGTCACCAGAAGAAGCAAACGAAAAACGATGCTTATTGCCAAATAGCCGAAGGAATCGACTGGTCAATAATGTTTATGATTGGGCGCTGGTGTATATAGTGCGCGTCTTGCTGTCGCACTCTTTACTTTGCGATATACAAGTTCGCGTTTTTTCTCTAACATGTTACAATGAGCTCAACAAGTATTGAAGTATATATATATATATATATATATATATATATATATATATATATATATATATATATATATATATATATATAACGGAAAAAAGAGTACGACGCACGTTGGTTTTGCACGGTATATTCTGACCGACGTTTCGGCTGGTGGACCAGCCTTTGACAAATTGCCCGGCCGTAACGTTGGCAATAAAGCATCGTTTTTCGTTTGCTCGTTTGCTTCTACTGGTGACTTATATATATATATATATATATATATATATATATATATATATATATATATATATATATATATATATATATATGTATATATGAGATCTAACAGACAGTAATGCCAAGGAATGTACGGGGAAGTTATTAGAACCAATGGAATGTAAATAAGAAGAAAGAAGAAAGAAAAGTGGATGAAAAAATAACCAGCCTGGTTATTTTTTCATCCACTTTTCTTTCTTCTTTCTTCTTATTTACATTCCATTGGTTCTAATAACTTCCCCTGTACATTCTTTGGCATTACTGTCTGTTAGATCTCATTAATATTGTGTTAAAACACGGAAAATCGAGCCCTTAGGTATACACTTCTTTCCCTTATTTTATATATATATGTATATAGATATATATATACATATATATATATATATATATATATATATATATATATATATATTGTGCCCGAGAATTATAGCACAGCTAGATTGTCTCGAGGATTCCCTCCTGCCTCTTCTTCTACGTTCTTCTTGCCCCGCCGCGGTGGTCTAGTGGCTAAGGTGCTCGGCTGCTGACCCGCAGGTCGCGGGTTTGTATCCCGGCCGCGGCGGCTGTATTTCCGATGGAGGCGGAAATGTTGTAGGCCCGTGTACTCAGAGTTTGGTGCACGTTAAAGAACCCCAGGTGGTCAAAATTTCCGGAGCCCTCCACTACGGCGTCTCTCATAATCATATGGTGGTTTTGGGACGTTAAACCCCACAAATATAATCTACGTTCTTCTTTTCTTTCAACACGGTTCGCGCGCAGCTAGGTCCCACAGGCTCGTGCATCGCAAATCATCTAGAAGGCACAAGTATTTGCTAGCGCGCGTAATTTGAAGTCACATTGTGTCATTGCCTCTTTTTCAGAGTGCATTGTCCCGATGCGTGTGTCAAACTGGTTGCATGGCAGTCGTTCACAAACCCTTAACGTCAAAGAACGTTGTACGTCAAAGACCGTTGTATCTTCAGCGTTTCATTGCCTGTCGTGATATGGTTTCATCCTGACGACATGCACAGTTTGCGTGCGATGCCGCCGTCGGGATTGAATATCCTGTCCCTCTGGCATAACTTCGTAGTTGAGCGAGCCGACGCGGCGAAGCACTCTGTATGGACCGAAATAGCGGCGAAGCAGTTTTTCTGACAGGCCACGTATTCGTATAGGAATCCACACCCATACTCTGTCTCCTGGTGCGTACTGGACGTCTCTTCTGCGCAGATTGTATCGATGCGTGTCGGTTTTCTGCTGTTGGAGAATGCGATCTCGCGCCAGCTGTCTGGATTCTTCTGCTCTTTGCATGTAGTCGTGAACGTCATAGTAATTCTCGGGCGTCTCGTCAATAGGTACCATTGCATCTAAAGTTGTCGTTACCGTCCGGCCAAAAACAAGTTGGAATGGCGTCATCCATGTTGTCTCTTGCATCGCAGTGTTATAGGCGAATGTTGCATGGTGTAATATTTTATCCCAAGTGCGGTGTTCCATATCAACGTACATAGACAACATATCAGCCAGCGTTCTGTTCACACGTTCCGTAAGACCATTCGCTTGAGGATGATATGCCGTCGTTTTTCTATGAATGCTGTGCGTCAATTTCATGATACATTTCCTCAGGTCGGCCGTAAATGCAGTCCCTCGGTCCGTGATCAATGCTTTTGGAGCTCTGTGCCACGGTACTATGTTGGAGACGAAGAATTCGCCTACTTCAACGGCTGATCCTTTAACTAGAGTCGCTGTCTCGGCACATCTGGTTAAATAGTCAGTCGCAACTATTATCCACCGTTTTCCCGATGACGACGTAGGAAATGGGCCCAGTAAGTCCATTCCCACTTGTGTGAATGGGGCTTCTGGTGGTTCTATCGGTTAAAGGAGACCTGCTGGTTTTAGCGTTGGCGTTTTACGTCTTTGGCAGTCCCGGTAGGTTCTGACATAGTGTCGTACAGAGCTAAGCAACTTCGGCCAGTAGTATTTAGTGCGGATGCGTGCTAACGTTCTGCTTACTCCTAAGTGTCCAGCTGATGGATCGTCGGGGCAAGCCTCCAAAATTTCTGGTCGCAGAGGTGAAGGGACGACAAGCCGGAATGTCGCTGTATTGTTGTCAAAGTTCCTTTTATACAGGATGTTGTTTCGTAGGACAAACGCTGACTAGCCGCGGACAAAAGGTGGTGGAACATGGACAGACTGTCTTTGTAGGTACTTGATCAAGAGGAATATCTCAGGGTCGGATCGCTGCTGATGTGCCATCTCTGATGGTGTCACAGCTCCCAAGAAAATAAAGTCTTCACCATCCTCGGTGGAAGCAGAAGCAGCAGGTTGAATCGGAACACGTGACAAGCAGTCCGCATCACTGTGCTTGCGACCCTACTTGTACACAAGCGTGATATCATACTCCTGTAATCGCAAGCTCCATCAAGCAAGCCATCTACATGGGTCCTTGAGATTAGCCAGCCAGCATAGCGAATGATGGTCGCTTATAGCTCGAAAAGGCCTAGCATATAAATATGGTCAAAACTTGCTGATAGCCCATATCACGGCAAGGCATGTTTTCTCAATCGCTGAGTAGTTCACCTCAGCTTTCGAAAGAGTGTGACTGGCATACGCAATGACTCGTTCTTGTCCATTTTGCCATTGGTTGAGCACGGCCCCAAGACCTAAATTGCTTGCATCCGTGTGGATATCGGTTTCCGCTTCCTCGTCAAAATGCGCCAGAACAGGATGGCATTGAAGGCACTTTCGTAGTTCATTGAAGGCATCCTCTTGTTCGGCAAGCCATACGAAAGGCATTTCCTCTTTTGTCAGCCGTGTCAGTTGTTCAGCAATTCGTGAAAAAGTTTTAACGAACCGTCGATAATAGGCGCAGAGACCTTAAAATCGCCTAACAGCCTTTCTGCCTGTTGGCTTCGGAAATCTTGCTACGGCCTCAGTTTTTGCAGGGTCTGGGCAGACGCCTTCTGCACTGAAGACATAGCTGTGAAAAAGGAGCTCACGGAAGCCGAAATTACATTTCTGCGGTTTTATCGTCAAGTCCGCTGATTTGATCGCAGAGAGCACGGCCCGGAGCCTTTCCAAATGTTGCTCAAAGGTAGCAGAGAAAACTACAACATCGTCGAGATAAACCAGACATGACTGCCATTTAAGACCTCAAAGCACTGTGTCCATCACCCGTTGGAATGTGGCGGGTGCTGAACAAAGGCCAAAAGGGAGTACCTTGAACTCGTATAAACCGTCCGGTGTCACAAACGCTGTCTTTTCGTGATTTCTTTCGTCAACTTCAATCTGCCAATACCCACTTTTAAGATCCAATGAGGAAAAATACCTGGCATTTTGCAGCCTATCCAGAGTGTCATCAATTCTCGGCAGAGGATAAACATCCCGTTTGGTGACGGCATTCAGCTTCCGATAATCAACACAAAAACGTAAGGTTTGATCTTTTTTTCTTCACAAGAACAACAGGTGACGCCCACGGACTTGATGAAGGCTGGACTACATCGTCCTTGAGCATTTCTTTAACCTGATTACCAATAGCTTCTCTTTCTCTTGGTGACACTCGGTAGGGAGGCTGGTGTATTGGCCTCACTGACTCGTCGACAATGATGCGATGTTTGGCGACAGGAGTGCGTCGAACTTTAGATGACAACGAGAAACATTCAGCGAATTCCCTTAAAAGACCCTCTATTTGCTCTTTTTCGCTTGGTAGTAGGCCTGGCTTGATGTCGATGGCTGCAAGGACAGACTCCACGTCTTCAAAATCAGAATCATTGGTTTCAAAAGTTCGCAGCTCCGTAACCTGGATGAAATCATTCAGACTGGCTATGACAGTTCCTTTTGCAACGTGCTGCACCTCATTTCCATAGCTTGTGAGCAGAACATTTGCGCATCCGTCACGGAACCTAACAAGGCCTCGTGCCATGCAGATCCCTTTTTGGAGTAGTAAGTTAGTGTTGTTGTCAGCAAATCCTTTGAATTCACTGAATGCTTTGTTGTTTACTGCGACAGATCTGCTCGATCTTGGCGGAACCATGACGCCATCATCTGCAATACAAAGGTCATATACGTTTTCTTCCGTTTCAAAGCTAGCAATCGCGTGCCTAGTCGAGAATGAGACGAAAGATTCTCGCAAGTTAATTACAGCGCCATTAGCTCGTATGAAATCCATACCGATAATCAAGTCTCTTGAGCATTCCGGCAGCACAATAAAACTGACGACGTACGTGAAACGCCGTATTCCGATTCTTGCTGTGCATATTCCAGTAGGGTCGATGACGTGCCCTCCTGCTGTGCGAACTTGTGGTACCTTTCAAGAAGTCAGCACTTAATTTAGTATTTTAGAAAGTCCGCTACTCATCACTGAATAATCTGCGCCGGTATCTACCAGTCCGATGACTTCGTAGCCGTCAACGAACACACGTAAATCGGAAGCAACGTCACTATCGAAGCACCAGTTTCTGAATCGGTCGTCGTTCAGAGTCAGCAATGGAGGTTTTTCTGCATTAGCGTCGACAGCGGCCTTGCCTCCACTGGTCGCTGACTATAGTTTTCCCGACGCGGGCTTGAAGAACGAGACCTTGGAGAGCTTGCTGAAGGTCGAGGGCTAGGCGATCTATACCTCCCCGTTGTCGTTGCCCGAGGTTGGTGTCGTTGGAAGCCACTTGAGGTTTGACGACCTGACAGGTATTCTTCAATTTCGAAGAGACGTTCACCATTTCGTGGTCGAGGTGCATTAACAGGAAAACCACGTAGTCCTGCGTGCCGGTAGTGGCACGTTCGGTAGAGATGACCAGGCTCCCCACAGTGGTAACACAGCGGTATCCTGTCGGGAGTGCGCCAGACATCGCTCTTCCTTAGTCTCCTCTCTGGCGTTGGCTGCAGGGTGCTCGGCGGCATCGGGTACTGCATAGGTGTAGCCGCCGCGACGTCCGCACGTCCTGGAGGTCCTCGTAGTAGCACATCAGCATACGTCATTCTCGTCTTCTGTTGTAGTGGTGGCCCTGGCTGTGCGTTGCTCGAAGGTTCGCGTACCACCTGCCTGACCTCCTCACGGATCACATCGGCCAGAGACGAAAGCATTGGAGCGTTCTGGTCAAGACGCTGCCTCTGCAGCTCTTCTCGCAAAACAGACCGCACCAGCTCGCGTAGTGCTTCCATGCCGTTACCGAAGTCTGGTGGCAACATGTCCAAGGAAGAAACGACCGCATCCCGGTTGTATAACCTTGCTCGCTGTTGTAGCGTCCTTTTTATTGTAGTCGCCTCGGAACGAAACTCGGCGACGGTGCGCCGCGGGATTCGAATTAGTCCGGCAAAGAGTTCTTGCTTCACGCCTCGCATCAGATGGCGCAGCTTCCTGTCTTCGCTCATATTTGAATCCGCTCGGCGGAATAATCGAGACATGTCTTCCAGATACATGGGGACAGTTTCGTTATTGAGCGGATTTCTTGTCTGGAGCGCAGCTTCAGCTCTCTCGGTCTGTGTTCGAGAAAGCAGCGAGCAGCTCCCGTCGAAAATCATTTCATGACCGGAACGTGGCTTCATGGTTTTCATACCACGTTCATGCGCTATCTTCCAGTGCGAAGTAAACACTTCCAAGTTTGCGCTCTTCCCCATATTCGTTAGCCTTTGCGACGCGTTCAAAGTGCTCAAGCCAGTCCTCTGCGTCCTCGTAGCTTTCGCCGTGGAACGGCTTTGGTAGCATTGGCTGGTTTACGACAATGTTGGCTGGAGTGACCTGAGCTGTCATGTCGGTTGTGTACCCGTTCACAGCCGTTGATGTTCCAAGCGAAGTCGATAAAGGTGAAAATTCAGGACCCTCACCACGTAGGCGTCGACTGCAGCGCTGAAGAACAGGCGTCAGCTCGTTGGGTCGAAATCGCTGTGATTCTGGACTGTGCTCCCTCACTCGAGAGGGGCTTGGCATCACACCAAGCACTTGCACCAGATTTGTAACGCACTTTTCAATACACTCTTTTAATAAGCTAACGTAGGCGGGGCGAACTTGTGCCCGAGAATCATAGCATAGCTAGATTGTCTCGAGGATTCCCTTCTGCCTCTTCTTCTACGTTCTTCTTTTCTTTCAACACGGTTCGCGCGCAGCTGGGTCCCGCAGGCTCGTGCATCGCAAATCATCTAGAAGGCACAAGTATTTGCTAGCGCGCGTAATTTGAAGTCACATTGTGTCAATATATATAGATAGATAGATTACTATCTATCTTGCCGCTTACGACTTTCACCTCTCGCGGCCATTTCGACAATGGTATCGATGCGAAACTTGGTATAACATAACATGACTGTATGAACAACGTATTCGACTAGTGATAACTTGAAAATTATAGCATGCCACGCTCCTGATGCCCTGGTGGCCGTTTCGCTAGCTTCACTTATGCCAAACTTGGTATTACGGGACGTGAACGGATGACGAAGGTATGATACTGGTGCAACACGATAGCCATAAGATGCGTGTCACGTAACAACATGACCACATGCTACTCTCATGATGCACTCGCGGCCGTTTCACTAGCTTCACTTGTACTAATCTCGGTATCACGCGACCCGAACGGAGGGCATAGGTAAATGACACAGCCCCGATGCGTTGGTCTAGTGGCTAAAGTACTCGGCTGCTGGCAGGTCACGTGATCGAACCGCGGCTGCGGCGGCTGCATTTCTGATGGAGGCGGAAATGTTGTAAGCCCATGTGCTTAGATTTGGGTGCACGGTAAAGAACCCCGGGTTGTCGAAAAGTTTCGTAGCCCTCCACTACGGCGTTTCTCAGAGTCATATGGTGGTTTTGGAACATTAAACCCACATATCAATGAAATCAATCAAGGTAAACGACACATCAAAATATGATGATGACGGCATGCGTGTAATGTGACAACATGACTACATGCCACACTGATAGTGCGCTCACGGCCATTTCTCTAGCTTCACATATGCCAAATTTTGTATTATATGACGTCAATGAATGACGAAGATATGTGACTGGTGCAAACATGATAATCATGAAATGCATGTCATGTGAGAACATGACGGCATACCACAGTCAAGGCGCCAATAAATTTCAACGTGATGTGGTGCGCGTCTTCCCCGGCGTTCCTTTCTTCGCGTCACGCCAGCATTGCCAAGCCAGGTGCCGCACCTGCCATATACTCGCAGGCGCGCGCCACGCTGCGTTGCTTTGACAATGCGCGTTTCAGTGCGTCCAGCGTTCCTCTATCACGAAAAGTGGGAGGCGCAGTGTTGCCTGGGTAACGCATCGGCGCGAAATTTAGCATGTCGCATTTCGCGCCGGTGGCCGCCGGGCTGGACCGACTGACGCTGGTGACGCCTGGCATAAAACGATATAGTGCTCGCGTTTTGTTAACGCAGTGTCGCTGGGTTCATGGAGCGTGCGCGCGCGTCAGTGCAACTAGAAGTATATTGGACCCTTCATGATGCGCTCGCGGCCGTTTTGCTAGGTCCACATTTACGAAATTTGGGTTTACGTGACGTCAATGAAAATATGTGACTGGTGCAAACATGATAATCCTGACTTGCGTGTCATGTAAGAACATGACAACTTACCACGCTATTAGCGTGCTCGCGGCCGTTTTGCTAGCCCCAAAATACTAAATTTGGTATCACGTGACGTGAATAGATGACGCAGGTCAAGGAATCTACTAAACATGATAATCTTTACACGGAAATTATGTACGACATCATTTACCTCCACCTCATAAGGTCGTGCTAATTTTAAAGGACATATTGCCACGTTCCGAATCTCAAGTTTTGTTATCGCCCCAATACACTACACAATTCTCAGCGCAAACTGCGTCTGCAGTTTTTGAGAAGCTTCAGGACTGTAGTAGATCATATCGTTAAGATCACGCTCGCTCCACAAACTGTACAGACTATTCTGGAACCTACGCCGCCGCCAGCGATAACGCTAGAACATTCGATGGCAAAAGTATAAATGCCGACGCACTTCACCGCTTGTCAGTTGTTGACCGACGGCCGACGCTCTGTTCGCCGCTATCAGTGCAAGACTGCTACTGTTGTCCGACTTTCTGTTTACTGGGCACACGGTCGCCCAAATAAACAATTTATTATTCGACTCGCAATGTGCTTCATTCGTCCACGTCCTTACACCATGATAATATGAACATTTCTCATTTGTGCTTCGCATATTATCGATTCCCACTGTACGTGGGATTTGCAATTTTTTTGAAAAAAAAAAACTGCCGTTGAGCGCGCGTTTCGCATTACACCTTAACTTCACCACATATATGTCCACCCCACTGTTCACTACATGGTACTCATCTGTTGTCCGTGTTCAAGATCCCTAAAAAAGCCACCGGTTATTTCGGACTCGACGGATGTTATAGCATCCCACACAAGACGTGCAACAGCCCTAATCACCTGGCTACAGGCAACACCTGGACACCATTAGAAGACTGTTCGTCAGTAGGCTCGCCTGGATCTACCTCTGTGAAACATCAGACGCTGAACCATCAAATCGCTAGCAACAACGCCAGAAGGGATGTGTGCCAGTCGGAAGCGTTGCCTTCAAGCGCACCAGTACAACAGCGCCTTAATGGCCGTATCCTTTCCACGAATGCCTTGCTTGAACCCGTGAGGTGCAAATGGTTCAGATGCCTTAACAGAACCGACCTCTGCAACCGAAGATGCCAGAGAGCGCCAGTCAGTCTCCTTGCTTGTACAATTAAAATGACCTGCTTAATCATAACTGCTTTCGGGCTCACTTTCCATCAGTTCAGCTATTTGTCTTGTTTGCTCTTCAAATCTTTCAACCTTTCTTCCCGGGTCATCGTGACTTCCATTATTATCATACAGAGCTGACATACATTGCAACTCTTCTCTCTGTCCTGCGAGTGGTGCTTCTACATTTTGCTCCAGTTCGATCAGAGAAGCGTCATCTACGCTATCTCGGGAACACAAACCCTCTCTCTGTATGAGCGAGTTATAATCATGGTGAAAAGCTATGTACGTAGCGCCTGTTGCTACAACCAGAGGTCTCAAACAATAGACAGCAACTGCATCGGAGCTTTCATAACGGCAATCGCAGGCGTAAACTAGGGGACCTTTAGTGCTCCGCAAGTAGAGCTGTTCAGAGGCAATCTTACCTCTGAACGAAGCGTGCTTGACCTCTCTCAGGTTTCAGCACACCCTTTACTCTGAATGTATCATTCTTTTTCAATGCTCACGAAGCATTTCGTTGCTTCAATAGGTTCCTCGAGCCTCCTAGGTTTTGACTACCGACCTCCCTGTCATACTCTTCCCGAGTTTCTTTCTCTAGCGAAGGATCACGAAGAAGTACAGAGTCAACCACACATAAATAGAAATCGCTCTCAATGTACCTGCTGTCCCAGCACACCTCAGCCACTGGTTCACTCCTCTGGCTCTCAGACCACGTTTATTTGGTGTTTGTCATTTCGAGCCGCTGCTGAAAATCCTCCTATTCCAGTTCCGACAGTCTGTTCTTTTCACGTATACCTCTTTCTCAAGAGGCCGTTTCGCGTGTTTCTAGCTCAAGGTGTTCCTCCTTAGCGCGTGTTTCTCGCTCGAGCTGCTCTCTCATTGCACGTGTTTCTCAATCGAACTGCTCTCTTTTGGCGCGTGTTCGCAATGCAATTTGCTGCTTTTTAGCGTCACGTACCACAGCCCGTACCTCTTGCGTTTGTGCCATTTGCTTGTCGTACCACTCCTTAAACTCCGCTCACTTGAGACCAATGCTCTCCGCGAGATATAATAACTACCAAGAGCTCGTCATGGCGCTGAACGCGTCGCTAAATCTATATAAAAGTTAGCCTGTATCTGCATGTTGCATTGCAAATGTCGTTGAAAGGCGATAGTCTTGCGTCTAAAGAGGGTGAACAAAACGTTTATTTGATGTACTGCGCAAGAAAATTGGTGAATGGTATTCTGGGTTCGCTGCGTTAGAGCGCCTCGAGCGTGTAGCGGAGGCAATCGAGCGCATCAAGGCACGTTAGACACGAGCACCATTTGGCAGTTATCTTCGAAAACTAATAGTATAAAAGCAGACATACAAAACAGCGACGTGTTGTTATGGTGCCTCAGATATGCGCGATAATTGCTTTTAATGGACGATCGCACAACTATGAACGCTAAATCTTGAGCATTATTGGTGGGCGCTGTGGTTGGGGTTGGTAGTTTAATGCCATTTGATGTATCGTTAAGGGTGGACAAATAGACAATTGTACAGACAGACAGATAACTTTTTTTCGTCAAAAGTCCCAAAGAAAGATCTTTAAAAGATTATCGTCTTTAAAATTCAACGGCCTTGTCTTGTTGCTGCGGAGGCAAATTTGTAATGCAAGGTTTCTTTTTCTAATGTTTTAGTAAAAGCTTCCTAGGTTTGAACCTCTGAGAGTCTTCATAAAGGACAAAGCCGTTCATAACAACAGAACCCACCTATAATATTTATCAGAAAAGTAAGAGCACCGAAATCCCCATAAAACCACCACACACAATAAAAGTATAACGGACGTCGTAAAATCTTCCTAACTAAAAAAAACTATTTAGTTAATACAGCTAAACTACACAGACCAAATGAGGGTGAATGGCGGATCAGTAAAAAATAGTCGTTCAATCTCGCCGAACAGGGGTGCTTGACTTTTGGAGTTGACGGCAGTCGGTTGATTGCGACAAAGGAACTTTGGCTTGTGACGACGAGCGAACGGTGACCGGTGACCAGGATCGCTGGCTGCTGGTGACGCAACGAGAAACCAGGGTTAACCGAGCCATGTAGCTGGGCGCACAGCTCGGGCTCATAGCTCAACAGCTTTAGCTGGCCGGTGAACACCGAAGTCCACAGGTCCTGGCCAGAAGTTGAGGACCGAAAGGCGACGGTCCCCTTGAGCAGTAACGCGACGGCAGGCGGCCATGGTCGGTTGAAGTCTTGAAGGCACGGGTCCGCCACCTGGCGGCTCATCTTCCGCGCCCGATCCGGAGATGACCTTTCCGTGCCAACGTCCTCTTCGAACTCCCCTGCTCTCCTCTGGGTCAAAATCTTCTGTCCTCAAAATACACTCATTGTTTTCCCATTGGAGATGGCGGGGTTGTCGCGTTAACCACTGATTGATTATTAAAATCTCTGTGTTTATCAATGAATGTCTCGGGTGTCTTCTATTTTATTTAACTTACGTCTCGCCGGGCGTCTTTGTACTCTCGCTCTTTACATCTTCACCTTTGTCGTATTCTGCCCCGGCTACCGTTAGCGCGCGCTCTTCTCTATTTTAATGTTGCTCACTTTTCCTAGGCCCGCACTTTAAACGCGCACTCCACTCATTGCAACCCCACATATCAATAAACCTGGCCAGCCTCACGCATTCGATGTTTTCTACAAGCGACAATGAGCAAGACTGCCATGGGATCACACGTCTAACACACCAAATACACGCGGTAAGCGTACAAAGTGCATAAAATACTTTTATTTAGTCAATTACAATATCTATGTATATGTATACGAATTGCAATGTTCATATACGAATTACAATGTTCATTCAGCGTTCATGTGCAACGTACCTGTCACCTTACTTAGCCGAATTTTTCATAGTTGCTGGTACATCTAATCTTCGTAATTTGTATTTGTATGGATATCTAAGAGACATTTAAAATGTCCGCAAGAAATTTACTATGAATGTCTGCACAATATCTGTGGTTCACTGGGTACAGAGCACAACCCAGAAGGCTTACAGGGGTGCACAGCTTGAATTGAGGATCACGCAGCAAGCGATAGAAAATAAAATTATATGTGTAACCTTAAGAAACAAGAAGAGAGCAATTTGGATCAGGGCCCAAACTGAGGTCAAGTTTAATATATCTAAAATCAAGAAGAATAAGTGAACAAGGGCCAGGCATGTAGCATGTAGGCATGACAACCACTTGTCTTTAAAAATAACTTACTGGATTTCTAGAGAAGGCAAGCGGGTTAGGAAGAGACAGACAGTTAGGTGGGCAGATGAGATTAGGAAGTCTTCGGACGTTTAGGAAGTCTTCGGCCGTAAAGTGGCAGCAGCAAGCATAGGACTTAGTTGACTGGCATATCATGGTAGAGGCCTTTGTCTTGCATTCGACGTAGTCACGCTGATGTGACAATATATATATATATATATATATATATATATTGTTACGAGTAATTGTGTTCATTTACAGATGAGGTGAAATGGCGCTCGGTAAGAGTAGCGTACATCTTAGATGGTGTTACATATTCGGCGTCTGAAATGACCGACGGGAGCCGAGGAACAGACGACCTCTTTATTCACTCAGCGACGCACTTTTTATGCGCTGTCGAACCAATCAGAGGGTGGCAAAAACAGAAGCAAAAAAAGCGAAACGAAAGAGCGGGGCAAGCAGGGCGAATGTTACAACTCGGCCAAAGCTACCCATGTTGGAACGCGTTCAAGAGGATGACGCTTCTTGAACAACTGAAGGTAAGAACAGGTGGCCAATATTCGAGGCAAGTCTGTCCAAGCACGACGCTGACCGCACGTTTCACACGCTCACAGTTTCCTTGTACATGACCCGGGTGAAGGCGACGGGATGCATGGAGGCACCTGCGGACACGCTGTGGTTGGCACCTGCACAGTGGACGAAGATGGCACTTGGTGTCCTCAGGCACCAACAAGCTCGCAGAGTTTTTAGGGCTCCCAGGAGCAGACGACGATGAGAACGGGCTTCGGTCGCCAATTGGTGCTCAGATGCCACGCATGTAGCGAGAGGGAGCTGGCAGAAGACACCTGGCGCAGGTTTGGGCTCATCAGGCGGCCTGAAGGGATCTGAAACAGCATAGTGAACAAGCGGCAGGAGCGCAGTAACTACGTCAGGAGCAACCTGACGCCCAAGTTGGGGAAAGCCAGACTGTTGAATTCACCGGGAGCAGATAACACGAGACCAAAACTACAATGGAGAAGCCTGCGCCGAAACGCATGCACACACAATGGGAGGGAGAGAAAACGAAACACTAGGGAGTGCGGCTGAGGCCGTCAGCATTTGCATGGTGTTTGCCTTTCTTGTGCCGCACTGTGAAATCAAATTGTTGGAGTGCGAGGCTCCACCTCATCAAGCGTCTATTTTTGTTTGACATCTAGTTGAGCCACACCAAAGGGGAGTGATCGGTTTCGAAAACAAAGGAAGATCCTTTCAGATAACACGAGAGATTTTCGAGGGCCCACACCAAGCAGGCGCACTCTTTTTCCGTTGTGCTGTATGCCTGCCCGCGAGACGTGAGCTTTCTACTCGCGTAGATAACAGGGTGTTCTTCGCCTTTTTCGTTGACTTGACTTAGAACGACGCCCATCCCGCGTTCACTGGCGTCACACTGAACTAGAAAAGGGAGGGAGCAAAATGGTGCTGCGAGAACCGTGTGGCTGACAAGAATATTTTTAATCTCGTCAAACGCTGACTTTCGAGCCTTATTCCAACGCACTGTAGTTGGTTAGGTCTTGCGGAGAGCGTTTGTGAGGGGACTAGCTATGTTTGCGAAGTTAGGACTATAGCTTCTGTAGTATTCAGCTAAACCCACAAATGAACGCATGTCGGTCTTTGTTTTCGGCAAAGGAAAGCTAGTGATCGTGTCCACAATTAGTTCGGAAGGGCGTCGCTTCCCTTTGCCAACGACATGCCCCAAGTTCTGGACGTCGGTGTTCGCAAGACGACATTTAGTCATTTACAGAGTCAAGCCTGCTTTACGTATTCGAAGGAAAACCTCCTGTAATTGTTACAAATGCTGTTGCCAAGTGTTCGAGAATACCGCGATGTCATCGAGGTAGGAAACAGCAAATGACTCTGCGCCTGCGAGCACCTGATTCATTAGTATTGAAAATACGAGCGGTGCGTTCTGAGACCAAAAGTCACCCCAAGTGGGCGATATGTGCCTGTTGGAGTCATGAAAGTGGCTAGCTGGCTGGCGTTTTCCGTGAATGGCACTTGCCAGAAGCCGCGGACTAGATCCAACGTGGAAACGTACTGTGCTCTGGAAACTTTTGCGATCAGGGCTTCGAGATTAGGAATGGGAAACAACAAGGTCTTTGTAATCGCATTCATTTTTCGATAATCAATGAATGGTCAGGGTTCCTTGCCAGGACGTTCTACGATAAACATTGGTGACACGTATTCGCTCTCCCCCGGCACGATTAGACCCAGGGCCAACATGTTTTGAACCCAATCGTTCAACAGCTTCTCATGATGGCGTGAAAATCTGCGCATCCTGGTTCGGAAGGGTTGGTCAGATGTCAACTCAATGTCGTGTTCGACAAGGTTTGTTCTGCCGGGGTGGGGGCTGAACAAATCACTGAAGTTGCTGATAAGCATTTTCAACTGCTTTCTTTGTTCGACTGTTAAGAAGGTTTGTGAACCTACAGACTCAAATATGCCTTCAGTTGACGGGGAAGAAAAAGGGGTCAGCACTTGAGGGACTAGAAATTTTAATTCCACTGGTTCTCCATGCGTTCGACAAAGGGCTTCATAAGATTGCAGTGGTAGAGTGTCACATTGTTGCGCTTGCCGGGCGTCGCGACTAAATAAGTGGGGTCGGAATGTTTGTGTTTAACAGTTACTGGCCCGGCCCATGCTACTTCCAGTTTATTTGCCTTTGACGGCTTCAGAATAGAGTACTTTGTCGCCTTCCTTGAAGATTCGTGTACGTGCGGACCTGTCGTAGTACACTTTAGTGCGTTGTTGAGCTTCAGCCATCTTGATGTGCGCCAATTCCTGCGATTCACGTAGGCGCTTCAACAATGTTAGCACGTACTCGACCACCATTTTGGCCACGAATTTGTCTTCCCACTTTTCCTTCAACAACGTTAGAGGGGAATGAAGCGCTCCACCGTAAACGAGTTCCGCCGGCGTGAATCCAGTCGCTTCGTGAGTAGGAGTGCGTAGAGGAAAGATCATCGTTTGAATATCCGCGTCCCATTCAGTGCCCTTCTTGAAGCATAGCGCACGCAGATATCGCTTTATCACTGAATGGAGTTTTTCGACTGAATCACTCTGCGGATGGTAGACAGAGCTGTGGTGAATGAATATGCCGCACTTTTTGAGGAATGTCTTGGTAAGCGCGCTTGTGAAAACAGATCCTGGGTCGCATTGAATATCACTGGGGGGAATTTAATTATGGCAAATAGAGCGAGTAACAGGTTAACAACTGTTGAGGAGCTTAATTCCGGCAACACCACTGCTTAGGGAAACTTCGTCGCGGGGCAAATGAGCGTAAGCAAGCACCTATTGCCTGCCGCTGTTACTGGTAAGGGCCCTACAATGTCGATTACCAATCTGCGAAAAGGTTCTCCAATCAAAGGTACTTCGACCAAAGGCGCCTCGAGTCGTTCGTTTGGTCGTCCCGTCCTTTGGCGAACGCTGCAAGAACGCACCCAGTTCTCGGAGTCTTTGAAGCACATCGGCCAGTAGTAATCATTCAGCAGCCTGCTCTTGGTCTTGTTTATTCCTAAATGACCAGCCCAGCTGTCGCTGTGAACCAAACCCAGCAGCGAAACGTGATACTTTTGTGGGACTACAAGCTCCTCGAAACATCGACCGTTTTTGTTCGTGAATTTTCTGTACAAGTGGTCGTCATTGACAATGAACGACACTGGTACTTTTTATTTCCGTCACGATCTTTCCCAACACGTCTGCAGTGACTCGTCGTTTGCCTGCTCCATCTTGAGAGCGCTTTTGTCAACCTTAACGAGAAGTTGAAAATTTTCACTGACTGGGCTTATCGATTCGCCTCCGGACGCAGAAGCGACGGGAGTAGTGTTATCAGTGCTTTCAGTGGCTGGCGTGGCTGGGGCGCCTGTGCTCGTTGCAGCAGTTTGCGCCGGAGCACTGTTGGCACTGTCAGCTGCAATTTCAGCGGCACGAGTAGCGCTGGCTGTGTGCGCTCTGGTGAGAGACCTAGTCACCATCATTACGGGGTTTGCATTAGGTTTCATTCCTGCATTTTGCAAGTCCCTCATCGATCTGTTAGAAAAATGTACGGGATTTTTCGAGGGAGCTTGTCCGAAACAGCCGCTTCAGTCTGAAATTTCCCGAAACGACCTTGCATTTCAAATCTCGCGACCAGCAAGCACTCAGTTTTGGGCTCTAGTGCCTCACGCACCCACACACACGATCCTGTGAAGTGCTCAGGCTGGGCAAATGACGGGTGGACGATATCAAATGTCGCTCTTGTATCACGCAGAACCTTGCAACTGATGTTGTTCACCGCCATTTCTTATGTGTAGGGTGAGAGCAAGTCGCTGTCTTCTGTTAGCAAATTAGCAGACACATTAGGTCCTGCCGCCTCTGGCGATGTTGCCTGGTTGATGGCATTTATAACAGGTCAACGGCCGTTTTTCTTCAAACTTTGAACTCTTGAGTTCGCTCGGATTGACCGTGTGTCCTTGGGGGGGAACGTTGTCGGGTTTTGCTTGAATGCTTTCTCTCACTCCTTTCTGAAATTTCTTGAAAGCTCCCGGCGGTTTCTTTTGCAAGTCTTCCGAAATTTTCATTCTACGGGAACAGTACTCGTCAGCCAAATTAGTTGCCATTTGCAACGTTTCGACTTTTGGCTTGTACTGAATCTACAGGCGCATTTTCTCCAGAATCGATGCATAGAATATCTCTAGCGCAATCAGTTCAATCGCGTGCTGCTTGTCTTCGTATGCTTTGGTGCTTTTAAACCATTCTTCTGACAAGCTCATGGATTTGTAGCCAAACTCGGAGTATGACTCCCCTTGACTATGCTTTTTGTTGCGGAACTTCATCCCTAGGGCTTCTGTTGACAAGCTGTACCTTTTCCTGAGCTGAAGCTTTACTTTTTTGTAGTCACTTGCATCTTCAACTGTCATTCTCGCGACTACGTCAGCTGTTTCGTTGGGAGGCATTGTCAACAGGCGTTGCGACCAAGTTTCTTCATGAAGTGCTGCCCTAATACACGTTCTCTCGAAGTTGACGAGATACAAAGTGATGTCACTGCTAGCCTTGAAAGGTTGCTTGTACCCGCGCATGTCGACGCTATCATTGCGTTCAAGGTTCTGCAGTTTCATCTCTTTCAACTTCAGTTCTACCTTTTGCTATTTCAATTGCAGGGAGACTGCCTTGCAACATTTCTCTACTTCGTCATCTACCGCTCCGAAGGTGGATATTGCCTCGATAATTTTAGGCTTACGCATTGACTTCTGCACTTTGATGCCTAACCCTTCAGCAAGCAACACAAGGTTGGGCTTCGTTAACGACTCTAGATTCATGACTGCTGATAAAAATGTAACTCTTACACGTAATACTTAAATCTAGTGAAGTCAAATACTCCTCTACTACCAAGAAAATGTCGTTAATGCTCCCTATGAAGTCAACAAGCCTTGCTCTCTCCAAAAGGACGCCAAGGGCCACCGCCGACGCACGCTTGAAACCGCCGCCACCGCTGCCACCAGCTGTTACATATTCGGCGTCTGAAACGACCGATGGGAGCAGAGGAACTCATGACGCAAGCAGTGCCAGGAAATAAACGCACTTTATTCAGTCAGCGACGCGCTTTTTATGTGTTGTCGAACCAATCAGAGGGTGGCAAAAACAAAAACAAAAAGAAAGCCAAACAAAAGAGCGTGGCAAGTTGGACAAATGTTACAATGGACCTAGTCCGTTCCACCCAACCGCACAGTCTAAACGCGAGCTCCACTACTCTTCTTCTTCCGCGCCCCGTACGCTTACACATTTTCATTGCATTTTCCCCCGGCGGCAGACTAAGCTCGCCTATGGAGGTGCTGTTTGAGGCGGGCTACGTGATCAATTTTAGTAACGCGCGAATGCCGGTTATTGGCTGTGACTCCAGCGACAACGTAATTCACGTCACTGAGACGAGTGAGTATCACAAATGGGACGAACTAGTTTGCTAGAAACTTCCGGTGCAATTCTTTTCTACGAAGTGGAGTTCACAGCCAAACGTAGTCGCCTTAAGAAAACTTTACAGATAAATGCTTGGCACCGTAGCAACTCTTGCTGTGTTCTTGAGAAGACGATGTTCAAAGGCGTGCTAGTTGACGTGCTTGTTAAGCACGACACAACATCTGAGCGATGAACAGATCTTCCTGATGCGATAAAGGTAAGAGAACGTCCAGAAAACTCCGTGGGTTCGTGCATACAGCAGAAAGAAGGGCGAATTTTCAGTAACTTCATTTTTGGCGGTGTTATGTGCGTAAGTAACAAACCGTAAGATGACGTGTCACTTCCTGTGGTCAGCATCAACGTACATCGATAGCATATTCGTGAGAGTTTGACTATTTCTTGCGGTGATACCGTTAGTTTGTGGATGGTAAGGAGTGGAGTAGCGATAAGAGAAGCCACTGAGGCGCAATGTCTTTTCAACGACATCGGCTCTAAATTGCCGTCCACGGTCACTGATGACAATCTCTTAAGCACCGTGACGCAGTATGACCCGCTGTAACAAAAAAGAAAAAAACAGCAGCTGCTGTGGCTAATGTCAGTGCGTCTGTTTTCGTATAACGAGTTAAATAATCCGCGCACACAATAATATATCGCCAGGAGGAAACTCTGGGCGGATGGGTTGTTAAGAAAGGGTCCGAGCAAGTCGATGCCGACTTTTTCAAAAGGGGATGTCGGTGGAGAGATTGGCTGGAAATAGCTTGCCGGAGCAGTGATTGATTGCTTGTGGCGCTGATATAAAGCGCGGCTGGTTTCGCACTGTTTTGTGGTCTTCCAAATTTTCGGCCTGTAGAACCACTCACATAGTCGATGTAGCGTACGTGTGAAACCGAGATGACCCGATGTTATGTCATCGTGCATAGAACGAAGGACGACCTGGCGCAAGCTTTCCGGCACTACTAGAAGCGATTGGAGGCCATCGACTGAATGGTTTCTGTTGTACAGCAAGCCGTTTGAATTTTAAAGTGCTTGACGGAAAAGTGATGTGCAGCATTGAACAAGGGTTTCTGGGTAGGGTCGCGTTGTTGCTCACGTCGTAAGCTGCTTGTATCTGGGAAGTCACACGAGACCGAAACAAAATAGTCAATAATATCCTCGACGTCAGCATTGGAGTGTACTGAAGGAAGGCGGGATAAGCAGTCAGCATCCACGTGACATCTCTCACTCTTATAGGTCACAGAAAAGCTGTACTCTTGTAGGCACAACGCTCAACGAGCCAGCTGGCCAGACAGGTAGCGAAGTTGAAAAAGCCAGCAGAGTGATTGATGATCACTCACTATTGTGAACTTGCAGCCAAGTAAATACACTCGCGATTACTGAATGGTGAAGACGACTGCTAAACACTAGAGCTCAGTGACGGTGTAGTTCTCTGCTCAGGTCAGTGTCCGACGGGCATATGCTACGACGTGCTGGCGGCTGTTGCAGAGTTTGATCAGCACAACACCAACACCTAGCCCACTACCATCAGTTTGAAGTTCAGTCAACGCGTCAGGATCAAAATGCCTCAAGATGGGTCCTGAAGTGAATAAAAACTTCAGCTGCTGAAGTGCAGCCTCACATTTATTATCCCACAAGTACGGTGTGTCTTTATGAAGAAGGGGCGCCAGTGGGGAGGCAAGTTGTGCGAAGTTTTTAATAAATCGGCGGAAATATGATCACAGACCCAAAAAACCTCGCAGGTTCTTCCCTGTTTGTGGTTGCTCAAAGTTGCGAACCACTGTTGTCTTCTGGGGGTGTAGTCGTACGCCTTCTTTATTCACAAGAAATCCTAATACGAGGACTTGACGTTCTCCAAAATGGCACTTCTTTGAGTTTAAAACAAGGCCAGCTTCGCGTAAGCATTCAAACACAAGTTACAAGCGGAGGCTATGCTCTTGAAAAGCCTTTCTGTGGATAATCAAGTCATCTAAATAGCACATGCGAATTTTCCATTTTACTCCACATAGTACGGTGTCCATAAATCTCCCGAAGGTCGCTGGAACACTGCACAAACCTAAGGGCATAACAGTAAACTTAAAAAGACCGTCTGGCGTTACGAAGGTTGTGTTTTCTTTATCTGAAGGATGCATAGGAATTTGACAGTACCCAGAATGCACTTCAACTTAGAAAAAACAGGACGCAGAATGCAGGCAGTTCATGGCGTCATCTGTACGTGGCAAAGAGTAGGCGTCCTTTCTTTGGGGGGGGGGGGGTGGCATTTAGGTGACGATAGTCTACGCAGAATATCCATGAATTATCCTTATTTCTGACTAGAATGACAGGAGTTGCTCACGAAATGTACGATTCTTGTATGACGCCCTTTGTTATCATGTCTTCAACTTGCTCAGTGATGACTTTCCTTTCGGAAGGTGATACCAATAGTGCTTCTGGCATATTAGTGGCGGTTGGCCTGTATAGATGCGATGTTGCGTTCGTGAAGACGGTGGCTCAACGGTAGACGTTTCGTCTAGGGCAAAGTCAAAGACCTGGGAGTAGCCTGTGACCACCTCCTGCAACAGACACCGTTTAGTTGAAGGAAGTGACTTGTCGATCATACTGTCAATGCTGGAAGAGTATTCAAAGTATGAAATGCCGTGAGGTTTCTTTACATCCGCTGACAGTTCAAGTGAATGAATGGTAAGAATACTTTCCTCTTGAAAGCTTGCCAATTTAAGTCCTTCAGGCAGAGATATGGGCTGTGCAGAAACGTTCACAGTCCACAAATCAGCACAACCATCGGCAGTCAGCACGAGAAAACGAGGCACAATAACGTTTTTCTTAAGTGCGTTACTGAATTTCGGCTCGGCTAAACCGTAGTAAGAACCCGCACAAGAACGAGAAGAGCTTAGCGCGCGAACATTGTGGTATGCGGAGCCAAGCAGACGTCTTGAGACACAGAAAACACGTCTGAGCTATCATCAACAGTATCTTCCGTCAATGAAGAGGGCAACAAGTAACAAGAAATAATTCCACCACTACCACAATTCAGAGTAACATTACAGTCACGCAAAAAATCTACATATAAATTAACGTCGTGGGTCGCTTAAGCAAGCACCGTTAGTTTAGCTCTCTAAACGATTGATTTGCTATAGAAAATGAAACAGAAGAAATACCAACCAGCCTCAACGTTTCTGCCCCTATATGCCACGGAACGTAACATTCTGATTCCAAGAAAACGTTTCTCTCGCCCCAAGGCAATTTTTAAAGGACGTGCTCATTATGGAAACTGCAGCACCGGTATCAACTAATGCAACAGTACTTACATTGTCTACAAAAAGCTCACTTTGTTCTCAACCGTTCCAATACAAGGGGCTCTTGCGGAAGATGATTTTGTGGCCTTGCCCCCATCGGTCGCACCAGTAGAAGTGGTGTCCCAGAGCGGTGACGCGGGGACGGGGATGCTTTTGGCATGTGGGTGGGGGGGGGGTAATGCTGCGGTGTGAGCGCCATCCTTGTTGCGTAGCCCCACTAGGAGGTACTCAAGAGTTCAACTCAGTTCAGAGCTCGGAGGCTTCGCTACAATTACCCCGGGGTCGAAGAGGGAGCTGTCTAACGACCTAACAGCTTGTTACTATGTGCGGGTCTTAATAAGCCTTCAAGCGCTCCACGTTGACGATGTCGCACCCATGGCAGCGCATGTCCGAAGATTGTTCAACGGTTCGATCAGATAGTTGACGCGAGAGGTGCGCTCGATCACACGGCAGGGACTTTCGTATTTGGGAAGTAGTTTGGAAGACAGGCCAGCTATAGAGGTAGAAATCGAGAGCTATACAGGCGTACCAGAATTGAACGTAGGCTCAGAAGTGGTGGAGCCATCACGAATACTCTTCTGCCGCTCTTGCTCATGTGTCGTAAAAGTCTTGGGAAGCTCCTGACACTCTTCAGCAAGACTGGCTGTCTCAGAAATGGGTGCAAACTCAGATAGATCCGGCGTGTACGGGAGTATCGTGTCCATGGTGTGCGACGGGTGCCTTCCGTACAGCAAGTAGAAAGGTGAAAAACCGGTTGTGCTCTGAGGGGCGGTGTTGTAGGCGTGACGAAGGAATATATTATTCATTTTCGTGTGGTTGGCAGCGACGTACATCGAAAACATGTCGCTGAGGATGCGGTTAAAGCATTCGGTGAGGCCAATCGTCTGCGGGTGGTAAGCAGTAGTTTTGTGGTGGACAGAATGGCACTCCGTAAGAATGGCTTCGACGACTTCCGACAAGAAGACACAGCCTCGATCGCTGAAAAGCTTGGGGTGGTCCGTGGCGCAGTATGAATTGATAAACCAGGCAGGACGCAACATCGCGCGAGGTAGCCGCTGGGAGAGCGGTGATTTCGGCGTATCGCGTTAAATGGTCGACGGCAACGATGACCCAGCGGTTATCAGCCGACATCAGAGGAAGTGGTCCATACAAATCGATACCTACGCGCCCAAAGGGACGGTCAGGGCAAGGTAACGGTTGCAGACCAGCGTGCGACTTGTGTGCTGACGGTTTGCGGCGTTGGCAAGTGAAGCAAGAGCGAACAAACTGCTGTACATAGCGGTACATCCCACGCCAGAAGTAGCGTTGTCGAATGTGGTGGTAAGCTTTGGATAGCCCAGAGTGCAGACATTGCGGATCAGAATGGAAAGATTCACATATTTCCGATTGCAGACTGTGGGGTATGACGAGGAACCACTGCCGGCCATCGGAGTCGTAATTGCGTCGGTGTAGGAGGCCGTCACGGATGGCGAAATGGTAATGTCGACGACGCAAGGCACGCGTGGATGGTGTTGCGGACGGATCGGAGAGTAAGTATATAAGCGGGGCGATCCAATTATCCTGTCGCTGTTCGGTAGCGAGGATGTCAACGTCGATGGCAGATACAGCAATCGAGGTTACTGAGCAAGGCACGTCGTTTTGAGGTAGAGGGAAGCGTGAGAGGGCATCGGCGCCAGCATGATGGCGGTCGTTGCGGTACAGCACGTCGATGTCGCAGTTTTGTATGCGAAGAGCCCAACGGGCGAGAGGGCCTGGGAGATCCTTCAGTGATGAAAGTCAGCATAGTGCATGATGAAAGCCAGCATAGTACAGCATAGCATAGCGGCGTTGCCCATTCGATATCGGTGACGACATCGAATGGGTGACCATACAAATAAGGTCGAAACATTGTAAGGGCCCAAACGAACGCCAGGCACTCTTTCTTTGTGACGTTGTAGTTTGTCTCGGCTCTCGTGAGCGTACGGCTTGCATATGCAACGACATATTCAGAGATCCGGGTTTGCGCTGTGCCAGGACAGCGCCGAGGCCTACACTGCTGTCATCCATGTGCACCTCCGTGGGGGCTGTAGGATCGTATTGGCGTAAAATGGGAGGCGACGTCAACAAATAGCGGAGCTTCGCGAACGCGTCATCGCACTCGGATGACCACAAATTGGGGGCCCGTTACTTCCAAGCAGCTTCGTCAGCGGTGATATAATCGTGGCAAAGTTTCGTATGAAACGTAGGAAGTATGAGCACAGGCCCATGAAACTACGCAGTTTTTGGACAGATGCAGGTTCGGAGAATTTGGCCATGGCCCGAAGCTTGGCAGGATCAGTAAGAATGCCGTGTTTGGACACGACGTACCCCAGGATCGTGAGTCCGTGCTGCAAAGCGGCACTTTCACTTTTTCAGATTGAATTGCAAGCCGGAATTTCTCACACGTGCGAAAACTTCTTTCAGACGTTGGAGAGGCGTGGAAAAATCCGAAGCGAAGACAATGACATCGCCGAGGTAACACAAGCACGTGTACCATTTCAAGTTATTTTATTTAATTAGTACCCACAGCGCCCATACAGGCATTATAGTGGGGGGGGGGTACAGAAAAGAACATGAAAATTGCAGGTTCACATAAGTTCACATAATTGCATTCACATAAGTAAAAAAGAGAAAAGAAGTAGATTTCCAAAACACAAAAACATACACAGTTGCACCGAGCACAGATGCGTCAGAAAAGTCATATGTATAAAAAAAAAATAAAAAAATGCAGAAACCACAAAAATTGATGAAAATCTCATGATAATTAAAACAAAGTGCAGCATTCGTCTAGCACAAGGGCAAATTAACACCAAAACAAAACAACATAGCTTACAACCAAGATACCGTACAGATCATGGCGACTGCCAGGCGCACACACGTAGTCTACAGGGCTTAGCGGTCCAAAGATTCAATCATTTTTATTGCAGAAAAGAACGCATCCGTTGAAGAAATTTCTACAATTGTGGGAGGAAGTCGATTCCACTGACTGATAGTTCTCGGAAAAAAAGAGTTGCTGAAGGACGATGTATTACATTTATATTCTCTTATCTTGTGTTCATGATCTTTGCGGGCTGAAATGTAGTGAGGCCGGCTTATGTATACGTCACAGGGAATTCGAGTATGGGAATAAAATATGCTGTGCAATAGCTTCAGTCGAAACGATGCCCTTCGGTGCTGCAGAGACTTCCATTTTAACTTCAGCTTAGCTTCCGTCGCACTGAATTGTCTGTCGTACATAGGTGCATTAAACACATATCTCGCCGCCATAGACTGAACTTTTTCTAATCTTTCTTTATTTGATGATGTTGCAGGGTCCCACACACAACATGCGTACTCCAGTACTGATCTCACGTATAAGTTGCGCAGAACGGTGTCCATCATTCGCTCAAAGGTCGCAGGTGCACAACATTGACCAACAGGCTTGACGTTGAACTCGTACAAGCCGTCTGGCGTGTTAAAGACGGTCTTCCATTAAGCGTCGTCAGCCATGGAAACTTACCAGTACCCCGAGCGCAGATCGAGAAAAGAAAAAATTTGGCTCCAAGAACGGTGTCAGTCGCGTCATCAATGCGTGGCAGTGGAAAAACATCCTTGCGAGTGATATTATTGAGCCGTCTGTAGTGCACACAGAACCGCACAGAACTGTCTTTCTTCGCAAAGAGAACAACAGGAGACGCCCAGGGACTGTCCGAGAACCAAATAACGTCGCGTCGGAGCATGTCGTCAACCTGCTCGTTAATTTCCCGACGTTCAGCAGGCGACACGCGGTATGAACGTTGCCGTAATGGTGGATGGGCACGAGTGCCGATACGATGCGGAACAATGGACGCGTGACCGAGAGAACTTCGCCCGACATCGAAAGAAGAACGATAGACTCGCAACAGGCCCAGAAGCTGGGAACGTTGTATCGACGTAACGTTGTCATCAAAGTAGGGGCCAAACGCATCAGGATATGATGGATTAGGAGTGGAAACAGCACTAATAGTACGCGAATTGGGACAACGCGAGTCATCGGGTACGTCCAGTACTTGTGCATCATCCACTGGTTTCACTCTGCCGAGACATTCCCCTCGAACCAAGGGGGAACGCAACCTTATTCGGCTCTCGGACAGACCCTGGGCGTCTCTTGTTGTTCTTGTAGCGAAGAAACATGGTTTTGTGCGGTTATTTGTGGACTACATACTGCTCAATGAGATCACTCGCAAGGTTGTTTACCCACTGCCACGCATTGATGACACATTGGACAGCCTTCACGGAACCGAATTTTTTTTCTTCTCTCGATCTGCGCTCGGGGTACTGGCAAGTACCCATGGCTGATGAAGCTCGACCGAAGACTGCGTTCATCACACCCGACGGCTTGTACGAGTTCTACGTCATGCTCTTTGGTCTATGTAATGCTCCTGCGACCACTGAGCGCATGATGGACACCGTTCTGCGCAACTTGAAATGGCACACGTGCTTGTGTTACCACGATGACTTTGTTGTGTTCGCTCCAAATTTCTCCACGCATCTCCAACGTCTGAAATAAGTTTTCGCACGTGTGAGCAACGCCGGCTTGCAGCTAAATCTGAAGATTACCGCTTCGCAGCACGGCAACTCACCATTCTAGGGTTCGTCGTGTCCAAACACGGCATTCTTTCTGACTCAGCCAAGCTTCGGGCCGCGACCTAATTCGCCAAACCTGCGACCGTCAAAGAACTGCGTAGTTTCGTGGGCATGTGCTCATACCTCCGACAATTCATACGGAACTTTGCCACGATCATATCACCGCTGACGAAGCTCTTTGGGAGTAACGCACCCATCAATTCATGGTCGTCCGTGTGCGACGACGCGTTCGCAAAGCTCCGCCATTTATTGACGTCACTTCCCCTTCTACGCCCCTACGACCTGATGGCTTCAACAGAGGTGCATACGGACGCCAGCGGTGTAGGCCTCGGCGCTGTCCTGGCGCAGCGAAAGCCTGGATTCCCTGAATATGTCGTAGCATATGCAAGCTGTACGCTCACGAGAGCCGAGACAAACTACACCGTCACGGAGAAAGAGTGCCTGGCGATCGTATGGCCTTCACAAAGTTTTGACCTTATTTGGATGGTCGCCCATTCGATGTCGTCACCAACCGTCATGCACTATGCTGGCTTTCATCATTGAAGGATCCCTCAGGCCGTCTCAACCATTGGGCTCTTCGCTTACAAGACTACTACATCCGCGTTCTAAACCGCAACGGACGCCCGCATGCTGACGCCAACGCCCTCTCGCGCTCCCATATGCCTGAAGGTGATGTGCTCTGCTCAGTATCCGCGGTTGCTGTTTCTGCCAATGATGTTGACATCATCGCTACCGAACAGCGATAGGATAATTGGATCGCCCCGCTGATCGACTTGCTCTCTGATCTATCCGCAACGCCATCAACGCGGGCCTTGCGTCGAGCTCACCATTTCCCCATCCGTGACGGCCTTCTACACCGACGCAATTACGACGCCGCTGGCCAGCAGTGGTTACTCGTGATACCCCGCAGTCTGCAGTCTGAGATATGTGAATCCTTCCATTCTGATCTGCAATGCGCGCACTCCGGGGTATTCAAAACCTACTATCACATTCGACAACGCTACTTCTGGCGCGGGATGTTCCGCTACGTGCAGCAGTTTGTTCGCTCCTGCCCCGCTTGCCAACTCCGCAAAGCGTCAGCACACGTGTCGCCAGCCAGTCTGCAACCATTACCTTGCCCTGAGTGTTCGTTTTGGCGCAAAGGTATCGATTTGTATGGACCACTTCCTCTGATGTTGGCTGAGAACCGCTGGGCGATCGTCGCCGTAAATCATAGAACGCGATACGCCGAAACCACCGCTATCCCTGCTGCTACTGCGCGTGATGTTGCCGCTTTCCTACAGGATCGATTCATACTGCGCCAAGGTCCACCTCAGAAGCTTCTCAGCGATCGAGGCCGTGTCTTCTTGTCAGAAGTCACCGAAGCCATTCTTGCGGAGTGCCATTCTGTCCACGGCAAAACTACTGCTTACCACTTGCAGACGAATGGTCTCACAGAATGCTATAACCGCACCCTCTGGGACATGCTTTCGATGTACGTCGCTGCCAACCACACGAATCGGGATACTATACCGCCCTTCGTCACATACGCCTACAACACCATCCCTCATAGCAAAATCGGGTTTTGACCCTTCTTATTGCTGTACGGAAGGCACCCGTCACACACCATTCACACGATACTCCCGTACACACCGGATCTATCTGAGTGTACACCTATTTTTGAGACAGCCAGGCTTGCTGAGGAGTGTCGAAAGCTTTCCAAGACTTTTACGACGCATGAGCAAGAGCGGCAGAAGAGTATTTGTGATGACTTCGCCACTTCTGAGCCATCGTTCCTTCCTCGTTCTCTTGTATGGCTCTCAGTTCGACCTCTCTAGCTGGCCTTTCTTCCAAACTTCTCCCGAAATACGAAGGCCCCTACTGTGTGATCGAGCACACATCTTCGGTACACTATCTGATCGAACCAATTGAACAATCTTCGGAGGACATGCGCCGTAGCAGGCGCGACATAGTCACAGTGGAGCGCCTGATGGCTTCCTGTGACCCGCTCATAGTGACAAGCTGTTAGGTCGCCAGGCCGCTCCCTCTTCGACCCCGGGGTAATTGTAGAGAACCTTCCGAACACTGAAATTGGTCAAACTCTCAGGTGCCTTCTTGTGGGTTCACCCAAAAATGATGCCACTCCTGCTGATGGTCCGTGCTTGGCCGTTACAGTCGCCATTGTGTATGCTCGCTGTGTGCTGGGTAATAAACGCCTTAACATTATATATATAATTATATATATATATATATATATATATATATATATATATATATATATATATATATATATATATATATAGTGATGAGCGAGACAGAGAACAGAAGACAACACCCGATCCTGGGCCAGCTGTTCTTATTCTGTCTACGTTCTTCTTCTCTTTGCTCTAGCTATCCGCGCGACGAAGCGCCAGCGTCTTTCTCGGTGATGACACTCGGTCATGACTGCGCGCGCGCGGAGCTGGCGACAAGGTTTCTGGTGGGCGGGCTTGGCTGCATCGTGGTGGTCAGCCCGGACCAGAATGCAGCATGGAGCGACGGTGTGGGGGAAGCGTCTCTGGTGGACGGTACTGGCTGCCTCGAGCTGGTCGCTCTTTTGCACGCCACTATGTCTCTTGAAAAAGTGCTGTGGACTCAGGCGGCCGGCACTGGCTGCCCCGTCGCGGCCGACGCTCTCGGCCGTGATTTGGTTCCAGTATCTTCCAAAGGTAGATCTGGCAGTCAATATACTGGCTGCATCTCGGAGGTCGGTCTTGGCCACACTGAAACTGGGTGCCAGAGTCTTCCACAAGTCCTTCAGGAGGTCGAGATTGGCTGCATCGTTGTGGTTGGTCTCGGCCATGCAGAGACTCTCTGTGGGAAGCAGCTAAACATGCACCTGACAGCGCGCTTCAAACGGGCCACAAAATCAGCGGCAGACGTTGAACTCTGGACGAGCGTAGCCGAAAGAGTATCCGAAAAGACGCGCTTTGTATCTTGGCTTGTGTCGAGAATGTGTACGCAACTTCGTAGAAGTGTGGCAGAGAACATAGTTTATGGCCGGTTTTGGCATCTGCGGCAGGTCATTTTGTGAAGCTGTCAACGTATTGGCTGCTGTCTGCATCTTGAGCGCCAACTTTCTCCTCGTGATCTTGGTCAGTGAGACCATGAGTGGTTACCTTGGGCTCTACGGGCGCCATGACCATAGGCGGTTCAAGCAAAGGCGATGCTGGTGTCTCCACTTGCCTCAGTAAAGGTGATATTGGGGCTGGCGTCTCTACTGAGCTGTACGAGGACTGAGTTCAGCCTCTTCCACTGACATGATGGCGTCGCGCACAGGTGCGGGAATTGAGAGCAGCCGTGGCGTGTCGCACCTGCGTCTGACACTATTCGTAGGGCAGGCGGAGAAACTTTCTGCCGCGGGGCTGGAGGGCTCCAAGGAACCTTCAAAGTGTTGCTTCACTTTAGCTCGGTGTGCGAATGGGGCTGCGTCGGCGAAGAGCAATGCAGCACAGTCGAGATGATTCTCTGCGGCTGTTTCGTTGGAGCAACGCCCTTCAAGAGGTCCGACTTCGGCAGCGGCCTCTTGCGGCAGTGAACTTGCTTCGGGTACCAACGAAAATTGTCTAACTTCTCGTGTGGTAAGCCGTAGCGCACAGCTGCAGCCTCGAGGTGGAAGCCTCTGGAGCTTGCTCCTCAATACCGGCCTGATTGGACGGGGTTGTGGTGGAGAGGTGATAAGGATTACGACCAAAAGCAGCTATGAGCTTGCAGCTCCACTCCACCCATGACTGCTGCTTCCAGCCTTCATACCGGTGCCACGCCGCTGCACCTTCCCGAAGAGGGTCTACAGCCACGGTCTATTTCTGAGATTCTGTCCAGGCCTCACGCAATGCTATTGCGTTGACGGTTTTCACCCAGCTGTGTGCGTCGTTCCGGACCCCGTGGAATTCTGGTAGTTCGTAGACAGCTGGTGATTGTGAGGTGGCAGGTGGCAACGCAGAGATCGCCGACGCGAAGCAGTCGAGCTGGTGTGAGAGCTCGATCAGAGAAGACCGGAGCTCCCTGCGTTCTTCCAGTGTGCTTGCCTCAAGGTCGTATGAGGCAGCTACATCCAACACTGCGTTAACGTCACACAATGCTGGCAACATTGTAGGAGCTCACTCGGTGATCAACACTGTCAGTTTGTTAGTCCCGGTGCGGAGCATAGCGATGGTACGCCGCAGCTCCACCGCACTGTCGAACGAGGCTTCTGAACCGCTTTGGTTCGCGTCCTTAAGGCCAATTCTCATAAGCGCGAAAATGCACGCGACAGCGACAAGCGACGCGACGTAGATCGGCTTCGCGCGATCAGTCGCTAGCGCAGGCAAACATCATTCACGCGACGGCTTCGGCGAGCGAATTCCACTGTTGCTGGCATGAGGCCGTCTACTCGCACCAAGAAAACAACGTAGCGAGTGGTATGCAATTTAAAAATAAGATATATTGTTGTGTAATGAAACAGAAAGTGTTTATTATTGCCTTGCAGCACTTTTTTATTTGCACATGCGTAATAAATATTGCGTTATTTCTTGTTGCGCATACGTGACTCGGGCAGGGTCACGTGCACCTATGTAGTCTTTGTCTTTTTTGGTATTTCGCTATTGGCTTCTTGAGCCCACTACTTCCGGGCGATGAGCGACGGTTTCCAAATCTGGAGAACCGAGCGATCACGCGAAAACGAGCACGCGACACGTCGCGCGAACGCCCTGTTTCGTCGCTCATAGCGTGGCTCGTCGCTGTCACGTGCATTTTCGCGCTTATGAGGTTTTACCCTTAAGTACGTGGTTCTAGGAGTACTCACGGTGGTGACACGCACGTCAAAGGAAGCATGAACAGCGTTTCTTGGCAGCTTATGTGTTGCAAGAGTACCGGACCGGGAATGCAGGCTGTGGGAAGCTTGAACAACATTCCCAAAGGACAGGAGCCCGTGCGTATACAGCCACGAAGTGGTAGCAGAGCGTCCATTGGGTGATGCCCTGGTACCACAGAGGAGGCATGGACACCTTCCACTGATGGTCCGATGGGCAGCTGAAGCGGCGGCCGCGTTGTTGACTCTATCGCCAAAAAAGCGTGAACGTCGTTCCTGGATGGAGGAGCCCATACTGCCAACGAACCACGAAGACACGTACCGGTGGCATTCCACAGAGGGTCACTTCTCGGCTTGCGCTGATGGCAGAATCCATAGCCAAGGACGCGTGGACAGCGCCCCTTGTAAAATGGTGTCGGTAACGTGTACTGCAGCCGCCGAAGAGGCCTTGACACCATCCCCAAATGGTGGTGGCAGTGGCGGCAGGTGAACAGCTGCCGAGGAGGTCTTGATGCCGTCGTCAAGCGGCACTCATCACGGCTGTCCTGAATGATGAAGCCGGGACGTAAGACTTCTTCTTTGTCGACTGTGCCATTGTGATGAGCGAGACAGAGAACAAGAGACAACACCCGATCCTGCACCAGCTGTTCTTATTCAGACTTCGTTCTGCTCCTCTTTGCTCTGGCTACCCACGCTCCGAAGCGCCAGCGTCTTTCTTGGTCATGACTATATATATATATATATATATATATATATATATATATATATATATATATATATATATATATATATATATATATATATATATATATATATATTGTCACGGGCTATCACGTGGACGAAAGCAGCACACTGCGAGCCGAATAATAAATTGTTTATTTGGGTGAACGTGTGCCCAGTAAACGGAAAGTCGGACTACAGTTGCAGTCTTGGACTGAGAGTGGCGAACAGAGGTTCGGCCGTCGATCGACTTCTGTAAGCGGCGAAGTGCATCGGCATTTATACTCTTGCCATCGAATGTTCTAGCGTTATTGGTAGCGGTGACGTAGGCTCTAGAATAATCTGTACAGCTCGTGCAGTGGGCGTGATCTTATCGCAATTATCGACTACAGTCCTGAAGCTTCTCGAAAACTGCAGGTGCGGTTTGCGCTCAGAATTGTGTGATATAATGGGGCGATAACAAAAGTTGATAAATGGAACGTGACATTGCCCTCCTTTGAAAAGGGCATCGTCCCGATGCTTCAACTAAAGATGAAGGTGCAACATTAATGCAAGAAAGTACAATGCATAAATTACGATACAGCAATAATACAAAAACACTGTTTCGGTTTGTTAACGCGCATGAAACGGCTTAAGGCGCACAACATGAACGATTTCAGGTCGCGATCGGCGTTGTTGAGAGTTTGTGATGCCGTCATGAACAACCTCGTAATCAAGTGGGCCGAGACATCAAACCACCATGTAGGGTCCGAAGTACCGTCGCAGGAGCTTTTCGCCCTGTCCACGTCGGCGTATCGGCATCCACACCCAAACACGTTCACCGGGCTGGTATTCCACAAAGCGTCGTCGAAGATTGTAACGGTGGCTGTCGGTCGTCTGTTGAATCTTGATCCCCGCAGGGGCGCCTGCGCAAGTAGGCGTTTGGTGTGTAGCGACACCACGGACCCGAGCTAACGGGGGAGTTTCTACTCCCTCCCACGCCTAGCCGTGCGTGGCTTTGCCGTGTCCGGGGAAAAGGGGATCCTGGGGGTTGAGCCGACGCTGGGTGATTGGACCTTTAAGGCCCCCCGGCAGAGGCAACACACCCCTTTGGCCCCAGCTTCACGTAGACGGCACCCCTGGGCTGACCCACCCAGGGGAAATCGGCAGTCACCTTTTCCTATCTCTCTCTCCCTACATCTTCGTCTTTTGTTCTCACTTTACATCTTTCCTGTCTTCAACTCTCTTCTGTATACTTCCAATTTTCCTGGCGGCAAGGGTTAACCCTGTGCAAATAGCCTACCTTGGTCTAGGCGCATTGGGTTATGGCAGTGTTGTACGGCTGACGTCTGCAAGCTTTCAGCACCTGTAAACTTGCAGTGTCCCCTTGTTGGGCTCCGTGGTGGGTGGCCGCCAACGCTGCTGAACAAAAATAAGACCGGCATGCAAGGCGCATTTCCTCTACTATCTGATCGTACCGGCCTAAAGCGGGTACGCACCGATGACATAAATCTCTTCAACCAGCCAATAGAAACTTTTCCCCACTTCCACGTCATTCACTGTGAAAAAACCGGAAAGCAAGCCAGGACCGTATCTCCTTTCGTAGTTGCCAGGTGTCTTACGGAAACTCTCGGGGCTGGATACAAAGTAACCAAAATGGCGAGCGGAGACCTTCTTCTAGAAATTCGGGACAAAGCACAATATGTAAAGCTAAACAGCCTCTCAACGTTTGGTGACGTAGCGATCACCATAACACCACACCGATCCATGAACACCACTCGCGGAGTGGTATCTGATGCAGACTTACTTGAGCTCACCGAGTCTGAACTTTTGGAGGGGTGGAAGAGCCAAAATGTCAATAATGTACAGAGAATTATCATCAGAAAAGATAATAAGGAAATTCCAACGAAACACTTGATGCTCACGTTTGCATCCAGTAAACTACCAGATTCCATTCAAACAGGGTACACGAAAACATCTATCAGGCCGTATATACCAAATCCTCGTCGTTGCTTCCAATGCCAGAAGTATGGCCATGGCTCTAAGACCTGTCGTGGTCGCCAGACTTGTGCACAATGTGGAGTCCTAGGCCACGTGTCCGAGAACTGCAAAGAACCGGCACACTGTGTGAACTGCGAAGGAAACCATGCCGCATATTCACGCTCCTGCACATAATGGAAAAAAGAAAAAGAAATAATTACATTGAAGTGAAGGAGAACATTACGTTTAAGGAAGCACGGCGAAGAGTCGCTCCATTCTATGGACCTACATACGCTGATGCGGCGCGTCAGGGGGCACCGCCGCACCAGCCCTCGCCACCCCTTCGGCCCGCGCAGAGCGAGCCGTCAGCTGTGGCACCTGCCCCCAAGGCGGCTGTAGCCCAGGCTACACCGCCTACTCTCAAACAGAGACCGGAGACTCCAGACTCTTCGGGTCTCAAGGCCTCCCCTCACCAGGCGAGGCCCAAAATCCAAACTAACAGCCCGCACATGCGGGCATCCAGTGCCTCCGAGGAGGCAATGGATACGTCGGCACCCTTGGTGCCGAAAGAGCGGCGTGGCTCCTTGAAGCGCGCCAAGAAAACAAAAAAGCAAATAACAGGGCCTGGTGATGGCCCTGTTAAGTGAACTCAAACTCCCTGTCTAAACAGCCACTTGTTTTTCGTACACACAGCATTATTTTACATTCACCATGAACACTCAAATTATACAATGGAACGTCAGGGGCCTTCTCAGAAACCTTGACGACATCCAAGAACTCCTACACGAACACTCACCAAAAGTGCTGTGTGTACAAGAAACACACCCTAATTCAAAACACACGAATTTTCTTCACAAATACGTTATTTTTCGAAAGGACCGTGATGATGCCGTGACATCATCCGGAGGTGTTGCCATCATAGTGAATCAAGAAATTGCATGCACACACTTACAACTCCAAACATCCCTTGAGGCAGTGGCTGTTCGAGCGGTTCTTTTTGATAAACTGATCACAATCTGCACGATTTACATTCCTCCTAGTTATCAGCTACAAAAACGTGATTTACACTCTTTAATTGATGAACTTCCGGAACATTATGTTCTCCTTGGAGACTTTAATGCGCATAGCAGGCTATGGGGAGACTCTCGGTATGACGCGTGAGGTCGACTGATCGAACAGTTCCTTCTCTCGTCGAGCGCGTGTCTCCTAAACCGAAAAGAACCAACCTATTAAAATCTCGCCAATAACACCTACTCCTCCATAGACCTGAGCATAGTATCTCCATCTCTTGTGCCTCTACTCCAGTGGAAAGTCGTCAGTAATCCGTACGGAAGTGACCACTTCCCCGTAGTTTTGAGCACGACAGTAACTGAGTGTCCATCACGTGTTCCCAAGTGGCTCATAAACAGAGCCGACTGGGAACAGTTTTATACTATTGCTAGTCTAGGTTGGAATGACATCCGTACTTTGAACATTGATGTTGCGGTGAACTACTTCACAGCGTTTTTGATCGATGCTGCAACAAAATGCATCCCTCAAACAAATGGACACCCTGGAAAACGACGTGTGCCATGGTGGAACTCTGAATGCCGAAACGCGCGGAAACAGCAAAACAGAGCTTGGAGGCTGCTTCGGAACTCGCCGACAGCCGAAAATCTTGAAACCTTCAAGAAAAGAAAGTCTCAAGGCAGGAGAACGCGTCGGCAAGCCAGAAGAGAAAGCTGGCAGAAGTTTTTATCAGGGGTTAATTCATACACACAGGAGGCTAAAGTCTGGGACATGGTCCATAGGATAGCAGGAAAGCAAGTACACACACTTCCACTCGTAAACACTCAGGGTGATACCTTGAAAGATCAGGCAAACTTCCTCGGTGCACACTTCGAACAGGTATCCAGCTCGTCCCACTATACTGACACTTTCCAAAAATACAGAACAAGAATAGAAAAGCAGAAACTCGAACACAAATCCACTAGATACGAGGGATATAACCAAGCTTTCAGTCTTGCTGAGCTCCGAACATCTCTGAACTCCTGCAGTACTTCTGCCCCAGGTTCTGACCGTGTGATGTATGAAATGTTAAAGAACCTACCAAACGAAACCCGAAAAACCTTACTTTGTTTGTACAATGCTATTTGGTCTTCTGGCACTATTCCTACCTCCTGGAAAGAGGCTATTGTTATTCCCATTTTGAAAGAGGGCAGGGACCCTTCTTTAGCTTCGAGTTATAGGCCTATTGCACTTACAAGCTGCTTGTGCAAAGTCTTCGAAAAAATGATAAACTGCCGACTTGTACACTTCCTTGAAACAAACAATTTGCTCGACCCATTTCAGTGCGGGTTTCGAGAGAGTAGATCCACGACAGACCACCTTGTTCGTATCGAGGCACAGATCAGAGACGCCTTCGTCCATAAACAATATTTTCTCTCCGTGTTCCTCGATATCGAAAAGGCTTATGATACAACATGGCGTTTTGGAATTCTAAGAGACCTATCCAACCTTGGCGTGCGCGGAAGAATGTTTCACATAATCAAAAGTTACCTGTCAAACCGGACATTCCGTGTCCGAGTGGGCACGGTTCATTCTCAAACATTTGTCCAGGAAACAGGCGTTCAACAAGGTGGTGTACTTAGCTGCACACTTTTTCTCATCAAAATGAATTCCTTGCGCTTGACCATCCCTCGCAATATGTTTTATTGTACATATGCGGATGACGTCCAGCTTGGCTTTAGGTCTTGCAATCTGGCAATGTGTGAGCGGCAGGTTCAGTTAGGTTTAAACAAGCTCTCAAAATGGGCAGAGGAAAACGGATTCCGACTGAACCCACAAAAAAGCACGTGTGTCCTGTTCTCCAGAAAGAGAGGCATGCACTCAGAACCCGACATTGAACTGAACGGTCAGCGTCTGTCTGTTAATACGGAGCATAAATTCCTAGAATTAATCTTGGACAACAAGTTGACCTTCGTACCGCACATCAAGTATCTAAAAACAAAATGTTTAAAAGCCATGAATGTTTTGAAAGTGTTGTCACGTACTAGGTGGGGTAGTGACAGGCAATGTCTCATGAACCTATATAGAAGCCTCATTCGCACCCGCTTAGATTATGGGGCCGTTGTTTATCAGTCTGCGACTCAAAGTGCTTTGAAGATGCTGGACCCCGTGCACCATTTGGGCATCCGCCTTTCCGCGGGTGCTTTTCGCACCAGCCCCGTAGAAAGCCTTTATGTTGAGTCAAATGAGTGGTCGCTTCATCTGCAGAGAACTTACATGTCCTTTGTTTATTACCTTAAGGTGAAAACAGACAAGAAGCACCCCTCATATTCTACTATTAATGATTTGTCGAGCTCAATTTTGTTTCAAAACAGGCCTTCGATGAGGCAGCCCTTCTCTATTCGCCTGAAGAGTCTAGCTGAGGAAACTGGAATCTCACTAGAACACAGTTTAATGGCTCCTGTAGCATATCCGCCACCGTGGCAATGGCAGACTATAGACTGCGATGTGTCTTTCCTAGAAGTTACAAAACATGCACCTGTTGCCCATATCCGAACATACTTTTTGGAACTTCAACACAAATACACATGTCCTGAGTTCTTCACAGATGCCTCCAAGACTAACTCCTCTGTGTCCTACGCTGCTGTAGGCCCATCCTTTTCGGATGCTGGTCCACTACATCCACGCACAAGTATCTTCACAGCGGAAGCGTACGCGATACTTGTGGAAGCTAAACACATCAAACAATTACAAATACAAAAAGCAGTAATTTATACAGACTCTTTAAGTGTGGTAACGGCTCTGCACAGTCTTAAAAAACAAAAAAACCCAGTCCTTGTCTCACTTTACTCTATTTTATGCACACTTTACACACTCAAACAACATGTTGTAGTGTGCTGGGTGCCAGGGCACCGTGAGATTCAAGGCAACGTGAGGGCGGATCAGCTCGCTGCATCCGTGCACAAAAGCACTGCCCCTACACCCATATCAATCCCGGCCCTCGATCTTAAACCATCCCTCAAACGAAACCTCAGAGTATACTGGCAGAGCAAGTGGGATACACACACACAAAACAAACTACACGTTATTAAGCCACACCTTGGTCATTGGCTGCCAGTATCAAAATCGCGTCATACAGAGGTAATGCTAAAGAGACTCAGGATAGCACACACATGCACGACACACTCATATCTTTTGTCCACTTGGCGACCCACCAGTGTGTGACAGATGTGGTGACGCACTAACAGTTCTTCACATTTTAATTCAGTGCAAACAATTGGACACTATAAGAAAACAACACTTTCCATTACCCTACCTACAACATATACCTTTACACCCTGCAATGTTCGTCGGTAGGGAACCGCTTTTTAGTTATAAATCATTGCTAGCGTTTTTAAAAGAAATTTATAGTTTTCATATCATATACCCGGGCATACCGTAGCATGACCTCTCCAGAGAGGTTTTTGCTGCGGTGGCTACACAAGAAAGCACATGCCTCACGGCCCTTGGACGCAAGGGTATGAACGAGTGAGGCACTTGTGCTAATGCCATACATATGCACCATCGTCTTTTATTATCACCAACTTTTGTCATGTATTCACATCACACACACCTTTCACCGCATGGTCATGATTTTATTACTTGTATGTTTTTACCCGCCTTACTGCGAGGAATTTTATGGCCCTTATACAGCCGCTTATCACAATCATTGTCCATAATTTTAGTAAGATGAACTGGCGCTCTTTGGCCGTGAAATGGCCCTTGCGCCATAAAACATCAAACATCATCATGTTGAATCTTGATACGGAGACGAGCGAGTTGTCGGACTTCTTCGGCGCATTGAAGGTACTCACTCACATCGAGGTTTTCTTCGTCGGTGACGTTGGGTAACATGGCATTGAGCGTCGTTGCCGGGCTTTTTCCGTAGACCAATTTGTATGGAGATATCTTTGTCGTCTTCTGCACCACCGTGTTGTATGCGAAGGTCACGTACGGAAGAATGGCGTCCCATGTCTTGTGTTCGACATCGACGTGCATTTCCAGCATGTCGGCAATCGTCTTGTTAAGCCGCTTGGTGAGGCCGTTGGTCTGTGGTTAGTGCGCTGTCATCCGGCGGTGGTTTGTCTGGCTGTATGCCAAGATCGCTTGAGTTAGTTCAGCAGTGAATGTCGTTCCTCTGACGGTGATACGGACCTCCGGGGCGCCGTGACGAAGGACAATTTTTTCGATGAAGAACTTAGCTACCTCGGATGCACTGCCTTTGTGAAGGTCTTTGTTCTCGGCGTAGCGGGTGAGGTAGTCGGTAGCTACCACAATAAACTTGATTCCGAAATCCGACGTCGTGAACGGCCGCAGTAGGTCCATACCAATCTGCTGGAATGGTCGGCGAGGTGGTTCAATTGGCTGCAGAGGTCCCGCTGGCTTTGTCGGCGGTGTCTTGCGTCGCTGACAGTCCAGGCATGTCCTCAAATATTGAGTGACGTCGGTGGTAAGACATGGCCAGTGGTACGTTTTTTTGTATCCTCGCGAGCGTGCGAGACAAACCGAGGTACCCTGCCATCGGATCGTCATGCAGGGCCTGCAGGAGTTTTGGTCGCAGAGCTGAAGGCACCACAAGAAGGTACTTGGCTCTAAGTGGTGAAACGCTTTTCTATTGAAGAAGACCGTTTCGCAAGAAGCACGACGCAAGTGCGCGCTTGAATACCTTCGGGACTTCGGCGGTCCTGCCTTCGAAGTATTCTTTTAGGGCCTTAAGTTCCGGGTCAGCCCGCTGTCGTTCAGTGAAGTCGTCGGCAGTTATCGTTTCCAAGAAGTAGTCGTCATCCGGGTCGTCGGGCGGTGGTTAATCGACAGGTGCAAGAAAAACACAGTCAGTGTTGGAGTGTTTCTTGCCGGACTTGTAAATGACAGTAATGCCATATTTTTGAAGCCTGAGGCTCCGTAGTGCTAGGCGACCTCAAGGGTCTTTTAAGGTGGCTAGCCAAGACAAGGCGTGGTGTTCGCTCACAACTTTGAAGAGCCTGCCATAGTGGTAGGGGCAAAATTTCCAAGTAGCCCAGATGATGGCGAGGCACTCCATTTCTGTTGTTGAATAATTGGCTTCTGCTTTGGATAGTGATCGGCTAGCGTAACTAATAACCCTTTCAATTCCGTCAGCCCTCTGCACAAGAAACGCGCCAAGACCTACGCTGCTTGCGTCAGTGTGTATTTCTGTCTCGGCAAATTCGTCGATATGGCAAGTAACGAAGGCATCTAGAGGCTATGTTTAGGCTCCTGGAAAGCGTGTTCCTACGAGAATTCCCACTTGAACTCCACTTGAACCTCCTCTAATAGGCGCACAGGTCCAGAATTTGGCGCACTGCCTTCTTGTCAGTGCGCGGCGGAAAGTCGGCGATGGCGGTAGTTTTCCGTAGATTGGAACGAACTGCAGACTTGCTAGTCACATGCTCCAGAAACAAGAGCTCCTCGCATGCAAATCTGCACTTTTCTGGTTTCAGTGTGAGTCCGGACGTCTTGATGGGTTGAAGTACAGCTTTAAGGCACTGAAGATGCTCGTCGAAACTCGAGGAAAACACGACGACGTTGTCCATTTACACAAGGCAAATCTGCCAATTCAATCCTGCCAGTGCTGTATCCATAACGCTTTGCAGGCGCTGAGCAAAGGCCGAAGGGCATCACGCTAAACTCAAAGAGGCCATCCGGTGTTATAAACGCCATCTTCTATCGGTCTCTTTTGTCCACTTGGATTTGCCAATAGCCAATCTTGAGGTCCATTGACGAAACGTACTTGGCGTTATGGAGCCGAGCAAGTGCGTCGTCTATTCCTGGGATAGGATACACGTCCTTTCATGTGATTTTGTTGAGGCGCCGATAATCGACGCAGAAACGTAGGGGCTCATCTTTTTTCTTCACTAACACCACGGGGGAGGCCCATGGACTCTTGGACGGCTGGATGATATCATCCCGCAGCGTTTCATCAACTTGTCTCTTTATGGCCTCGTGTTCTCGCGTCGCAAACCTGTACGGACTCTGACGGAGTGGTCTGGCATTTTCCTCGGTTATGAAGCGATGTTTGGTGATTGAGGCCTGCCGTATTTTTGATGACGACGAAGAGCAATCTTTGTATTGCAGGAGCACGGCGTTGAGCTGTTCTTGCTTATGGTTTGGAAGTCTGGGACTGACGTTGAAAGCTGTGGGAGGGGCCTGGTTCCTCTGAGCAGGCTCCGCAGAATGAGCGAGGGCGAAATAACTGATGGCTTGCACAATTTCTTTGATGTATGCGACCATTCTTCCTTTGTTACAGTAGTGAAGAGAAATGCCCACTACTGCCGCGACATCGACATATTGCCGCGAGGCACGAGCTAAGACTGCCTGGTTGCTGCTGCGACGCTGCCCGTACACCCGGCCAGATCTTGCTGCCTCTGTAACGACGCTGATACGACTTTCGACCTTGCATTTACATTATGTTTTGGTGGAGAGTGCTGTGATCTTTCCTAGTCCTGGAGCCGTGTAGCCGAAATTCGCCGTCCGTAATGCCTGATGACGCTGTCTTAAAACCCTCACCGGCTTCGCCATGCAGCAGCTGTCCCGGTGCCCAGCTCTTGCGAGAACCTGACACTTCAGCGGCACCTACAAGAAAGACGTTGAGGATTGGCTGGAATCTTATGAACAAGCCAGCGCTTCTAACAAATGGGACGATCCCACAAAGCTTAGTACCGTGATGTTTTATTTAACGGATGTTGCCAAGCTTTGGTACAGAAACCATCAGGCGAATATTCCCACTTGAACGACGTTGAAAACCTGCATCGCAGATGTTTTGGACGCCCTGGTGTGCGCAAACTTCGTGCACAACAACGCCTACGAGGCTGGTCTCAACAAACTGGTGAGACATTCACTAGCTGTATAGAGCACATCCTCGACCTCTGCCGGCGTGTCAACCTGTCGAATAAAGAAACTGACAAGGTGCGACATATCATGAAAGGCATTTCCGACGACGCCTTTCAAACGCTGCTCTCGAAGAACTCTGTCACTGTCTCTGAGGTCATCGAGTTGTGCCAGAGTTTGGACGATCTGCGACGACAGCGTCTTCTCACGCGATGCCCTAACGTCCCGGATGACACCCTCTCAAGCCTGACCACCACATCTTAATTGCAGTAGTTGCTATCGCAGATCAAAGAGTTTGTTCGTGGTGAGGTCACTCGTCGGCTATCGCTGCTATCAACAGCCACCCAACCACTGTCACCTCTGCCAGCAAACAATCGCCAGGTCATCCAGGAGCAAGTTTGCGTGGCTCTGCCATCTGCCGGTGATACTTCACCATTGTTGAGCCCTGTTTCCTGTGCCGAAGTAAATGCACCTCTAAGCTATGCTCAAATGGCGGCTCGACCACCTCTTCAGACTTTTACGTCACTAGCCCCAGCCGTGCTGCTGCGATACACTCCTCGGCTCTGTCAGCTAAAATCCGTCCAGAGTAGTGGACAATGGCGTACACTCGACGATCGCCCATTATGCTTTGCCTGTGGGCTACCTGGCCACATAGCGCGATACTGCCGTCGGCACATCCCTCTCTACCACCAAAGCTACGACCAGACCTTCAAACCTGCACGTTATGTGCCACCGCGCCCTTTGTTCACGTGCTCTCAGCCCCCTGACCAGACGTTATTATACGCCGACCACAGCCCTCCTGTTAACCACTGCTCGTCATCACCTCGACGCCACTGGCTATCACCGATGCGTCATTGTCCTTCATCGCCGGAGCGGGAAAACTAATTGCCGCAGTTCCAGAGGCAGGAACTGCGTCGCCAGTGAAAAGACCAAGGCCTCTCACTCCACCAACGAATGTTCTGGACGTACATCTGGACGGCGTCGCTGCACTCGCTTTAGTCGCCACTCGGGCCGCAGTTTCAGTGATAAGTGCTAGACTCTGCCACTTGCTCCAAAAATTTATGACGCCACTAGCAAGTATATACTTCCTACAGCCAGCGCAGATCAAGTTACACCGGCCACTGCCTATACAGCTCGCATCGCAATTGATGGCATCATTTATGTTGTTGAATTTTTAGTGTTGGATTCCTGCTCTCATTACCTCATTATGGGCTGGGATTTTCTCTCCGCTGATAAAGCCGCCATCGACTGCTCTCGCGATGCGGTGGCATTTGAAGTGTTTGACGACGCTTAAATATATGATGCTCACAAAAACCGGCGACAAACTATTTGTTGCTGAAGATGTCATATACCGTCGCACTCTTTTGCCCTTGCCATGATGTCTTGCAACTCGCTCGCCGAGTCTAGCGCCCTTTTCACGCCATCTGCTCTTTTCGTTCGTCGCAAGTGTTCGCCGCTACCTTATGCCCTTCTAGAACTTCATGACGACGTCAGCAGACTGCTCATCTCGAACCTCTTGTCATGTCCTGTAACACTACTTCGGGGTGAGTGCGTCGGGCGTGTTTACAGTCTCGACCCTCCTGCAATTATCGACATGCCGACTCGTGCTCCCGCCGAAAACGAAGTCACCGGAGTGACCAGTGCCTCTTCGCCGCAGGCTGCTAAGCCTGACGTACTGAGCAGCTCCATCACCGACACGTCAATCGTTTCGCAACGTGCTCAGCTTCTACGGCTGCTGAACAAGTTCCGTTCTTCCTTCGACTGCCAGTATACTCCCCTCAGCTGCGCGTCTGCTGTATGTGACCGCATCAATACGGGTACAAAGGCGCCATTGCGTCAAAGACCCTATCGCGTGTCCGCAGCCAAGCGCCAGGTTATTGATGACCAAGTAGCTGACATGCTCAAGCGTGGCGCCATCCAGCCTTTAAATAGCCCCTGGGCATCTCCAGTCGTTCTCGTTAAAAAGAAGGACATGTCAATTCTCTTCTGCGTTGACTACCGTCGTCTTAACAAAGTAACTCAAAAGGACGTTGACCCGTCATCGAGAATTGACAATGCCCTTGACTGCCTCCAAGGTGCGGAGTTCTTCTCTTCTATTGACTTACGGAGTGGCTACTGGCGAGTACCTCTGGCACCTGAAGATCAGCCTAAGACGGGCTTTGTCACACCTGATGGCCTTCACGAATTCTGTGTCATGTCTTTTGGTCTTTGCAACGCACCCGCAACATTCGAGTGGATGATGGACAATCTTTTGCGTGGCCTGAAGTGGAAAACATGCCTGTGCTACTTGGACGACGTGGCTATATTTTAACCGGATTTTCAAACGCATCTCCGCAGGCTAGATGAAGTACTACAGTTCCTAACTGACGCCGGCCTTCAGCTCAACCTCAAAAAATGCCGCTTCGGCGCAAGTCAGCTCACCATCCTGAGCCTTGTTGTATCTAAATAGGGTATTCTTCCTGACACCGCCAAGCTTCGGGCAGTTGCAGGGTTCCCTAAACCAGCGTCTCTGAATAATCTGCGCAGCTTTCATAGGCTCTGCTCATATTTCCGTCGCTTTATTCAGAATTTTGCGATGATCGCCGCCCCCTTGACTGAACTTTTATGCAGTGACTCGAAACGACACGCTTGGTCACCCGCTTGTGACAATGCTTTCGAAAAGTTGCGCCGCCTGTTAACCTCGCCGCCAATTTTGCGTCACTTTGACACGACTGCTTCAACGGAGGTACACACCGATGTCAGGGGTGTTCGACGCGGCGCCGTGGTCACGCAGCGCAAATCGAGATTCCAGGAAGTAGTCGCATACGCAAGCCATACCCTCACCAAAGCGGAGAAGAACTGATTTGTGACAGAGAAGCAGAGCCTGGCAATTACATGGGCTCTAGGTAAATTTAGACCGTACCTATATGGTCGCCCCTTCGACGTAGTCACCGATCACCATGCACTTTGTTGGTTATCCACGTTGAAGGACCCCTCCAGCCGTTTAGCTCGCTGGGCTTTGCGGTTGCAAGAGTTCGACATGCGTGTTGTCTACAGGTCTGGCCGACGTCACACTGATGCCAACGCTCTATCACGCTCACCCGTGTCCTCCGAAAGCTCTGCATGTTTATCTGCCGTGAACGAAATGGTTGCGTTCCCAGAAACCTGTGACATGGCGTCTGAGCAACGCAAGGATGACTGGATCAGCTCTCTTCTGCGATTCCTTTCAGATCCGTCGACTTCTCCATCTTCTCGAACGTTGCGCCGTCAAGTGGCTCACTTTGAGGTCTGTGATGGCCTCCTTTATCGCAGCAATTACAAGTCTGACGGCCGAAAATGGCTACTGGTCATACCTTGCCATCTTCTTGCTGCAATATGTTCAACTTTCCACGCTGACCCTCAGTGTGCACATGCGGGCATCTTCAAAACATACGCTCGGCTTTCCTCCCGGTTTTATTGGCGAGGCACGTACACCTTTTTGCTCAAGTACATTCAGTCTTGCCCACAATGATAACGACGGAAAGCTCTGCCTCATCATACCTCTGGTCTGATCCAGCCACTTCCTTGCCCAGCCAGGCCGTTTGACCGCATTGGGACTGATCTGTACGGGCCTCTTCTATTCACGGCTTCCGGAAACCGTTGGAGTGTTGTCGCTGTCGACTATTTGACGCGATACGCAGAAACAGCCGCTTTGCCTGCTGCCACAGCACGCGACGTATCTTCTTTTCTCCTGCGCAACTTGATTCTCCGTCACGGCGCGCCGCATGAACTTCTCAGCGACAGAGGACGTGTATTCCTCTCTGAAGTCGTCAATGCACTACTTGCCAAGTACCGTATCATTCACTGGACTACCACCGCCTACCATCCGCAGAAGAATGAATTGACGAAAAGATTCAAACGTGCCCTAGGCGACATGATATCAAAGTATGTTGCCTCAGGCAACTCCGATTGAAACCTCATTCCGCCTTTTGTGACGTACGCCTATAACACTCCTCCACAGGCAACTACAAGTTTTTCGCCATTCTTCCTGTTATATGGCCGAGACACTTTCACCACACTAGATGCCATTCTACACTACCAGCCAGAATCCTCCGAGTCTAGGCCTATCTCTAAAGCTGCCCGCCGTGCCGAGGAATGCCGTAAGCTCGCCCACTGAATTACAAATGTCGACCAATGGAGACAAAAATCTCGACGCGACGATAACCAGCCGTACCCTAACTTTGTTCCGGACACTCTTGTGCGACTTTGGGTTCCCGCTGTGCCTACAGGCCTTTCCTAGAAGCTTGTTTCAAAATACCAGGGACCCTACCGCAATGTCTTGCAGACTTACACCTGTTAACTACATCGTAAACCCGTTACGCCATTCACAGACCAGTGCTTTCGATGTCGTGAAACCGTTCACGTACAGCGGTTGAAACCTGACTACGATTCGCTCGTACTCTGTTCACCGTGAGTCGCCAGGATAGCTCCCTTTCTGACGGGGGACAAAGTGTAGTGAAGAGGAATGCCCACTACTGCAGCGACATTGACTTGTTGGCGCGAGGCACGCGATAAGACTGCCTGCATGGTGCTGCGACGCTGCCTGTACACCCGGTCAGCTCTTGCTGCCTCTGTACCGACGCTGATACCGCTTTTGACATTGCATATACATTATAGTTCACATGTTTGTACTCATTGTTGAAATTCGTGAGCATAACCGTTGCTTTGCCTCCCCGCAGCTCTGCAATTCCTCTTGTGACGCAAATATTTCCGGCGACCAACAGATGCTGACTGCCTTCAACGACGCCTTCCAAGTCAGGTGATTTAGGAGCGCCAACTGATATAATGACGCTGGAGCGAGGCGGAATGGTGACTTGTTCTTCCAGCACATTCAAGACATGGTTTTCTGACGGCGTTCGCGGCCGTAGTGCTTCTTCTGTGGATAACGTTATCGACTTTGTTCTTACGGTAATGACAACACCATGGAGACTTAAGACGTCCATGCCAAGATGACATCTCTCGAGCAACGCTGTAGGACTACGAAGTCTGTAGGATTAATATGGACGTTAATAGTGACTCTCACTATGCAGATTCCTGCAGGCGTTACGAGACGACCTCCGGCTGTGCGGATTTCAGGGCCTTTCAAAGCTGTCCTAACTTTCTTCAACTTCGCCGTGAACGACTCACTGATGACGGAATAGTTTGAAGTTTGAAGTTTGTTTTATTTTTTTCTGATACAGAAAGTGGAGTAAGAGCTAAAGGCCGTATTGCCTGACAGAGGCTCCTACTCCCATGCGCATTCGGCATGCGTGTACATGTTTGCATGCGATGCGAGTATACAAACAATAGAGCAACCAGAAAAAACAAAACATGCATGTACATACTTGTCACTGCAAATAAAGCTTTGCAGGTAGACATCATACATGAAAACTCCTCATGAAAACAAACATATCATACAGACACTCCAAAAATATATAACTATACGCTTTAAATTGTGAACTTCAAACTGTAGCACAAACTGTATATGCGGTACACGTAGAAAATTAGACTGATATATTTTATTGATAAGTTATCTTGGAATGTAGCAGAAAGCCCTTTTTACTTTTTTTAAAGCGGTGTGAATGAAAATCTATATAACGCTCAACAATGTTCAATAGCCGAGGTACTTGATACTCAAGGTCCTGACGCCCGTAGTTAGTTCGCATAAGTGGTGGCATTCTCGTTTGGTGGCGTAATTGATATCGAGGGGGAGAAACGGGCAGGCTACTACTATGGAGCCTGCGCTTTTTTATGTGCAAAAGTAATCTATAATAGTAGATTTGATTTGCTTTGATTACCGAGTGTTTCTCAAAAAGATTTTGTGTGGCTAAATCTCGCGGTCTACTGTAATAGTTTTTGAAAATTGGCATTGCCCTTTTTTGCAGTTTTATTAATTCTTTGTAATTTTTTGCAGTTGTTGTTCCCCATAATAATGCACACTAGCTACGTTTTGAGTGAAAGAGGGCGTAGTACATTGCCTTCTTTATTGTTAGTGGTATAAGACTACTAATTTTATACATAGAGCCTACTACTTTACTGAGGTCGCTGCTGAGCTTATTGATATGATTGTCCCAAGAGAGGTTTTCTTGAAACCATAGCCCCAAAACCTTTTGCGTTGTTACCTGTTTTATCTGCTCTCCTTTAAATGACACAGTAATCTTGACAAGGATTGGCTCATTTATCGGTTTAAATATTATATACTCAGTTTTGCTGACATGTAATTCAATTTCGTTTAACTTCAGCCAGTCAGATAATAAATCTGAATAATCATCAATTTCTTTTTCAGTCTGTTGTAGGGATAATTTTGAAAAGAAAAGACTAGTGTCATCCGCATACAAGACTATGTTCGGTGTAGGTGAAATGCTTGGGAGGTCATAGATGTATATCTTAAATATTACCGGGCCAAGTATGAATTCCTGCGGTATGCCAGTCTGTACTCTAAGATATGGAGAGGTCACCTGATAAGGTGAAACAATCTGAAAACGATCCGTTAGGTAGCTTCGCATAAAATCTAACGTTGTACCGCGTATCCTAAAGCTATGAAGTTTAGATAACAGTATTTCATGATTCACACTGTCGAATGCTTTAAGGAGGTCAAAGAATAAACCGACCATGTATGAACGATGTTCAATGTTTTGTAGTATTTGATGTTTCATTTTAAGGAGTGCATCCTCACATGATTTATTTTACCGAAATTCATACTGAGATGTACTAATTATAGCATACTTATTTAAAAAACCTTCCAGTCTTGAATTAATAACAGGCTTAAAAAGTTTTGAGAAGAGTGGTAGTATTGAAATAGGTTGGAAATTCTTTACACAATTGTCTTCACCCCCTTTGTGAATTGGAGAGACACGGGCTAATTTATGTTTGCTTGAAAAATATCCGCATTCGAACATTCTATGGATAACATAGGCTGGGACAGTAGATATGATATCCGATACATATTTTATGGAAGATGCTAGTATACCTTCAAATCCTGCAGCTGAATTGCATTTAAAACTACCGATTTCCTTTTCAACTTCACCTGCAGTCGTGGGAAATAATACAAAAGAATTTGGCGCAGATTGTTTCGTTACAGCGAGTCTTATATACTCGGAAATTTCAAAGGAATTGCTGTTACAGCATTCAACAAAGTGAGTATTTAGGGCACTGGCAGCTTCACCGTCTGTAAGAGCACCATTTACCGAAGATATCCGTACGTTTTTACAAGTAGCATTCGCTTCAGACAACTTCTTAATTTCTTGCCAAATGTTTCTTCGATTCATGAATACACGCGAGAAAACCCTTTCGTAATATTCTTCCTTTGCTTTTCTTAGCTCTGAATTTACTTGGTTACGATAAGTCTTAAATTCGGCTAATTGATTATAATTCCGTGTTTTAATGAATGTGACGTACATTTGATTTTTTTCTTTTATTTTTGTGAGAAACGCAGCATTAACTCATGGTTTCCTAAATTTTTTAGGTCGTTTTGTAACACTAAGTTGCGGAAAGGATTTATTGTAACCAGCAATCATTTTATCGAAAAATGAATTGTATGCCTTATTTGGGTCACTTCCAAGCAGATCAGATTCCCAGCTTATTTCGCTAATAAGGGAGCGAAATAGGGCTATCGTCGTTTCATCAATGAGACAATAGGAAAAGGTGCTACGCTTGAGTTTCTTGGAGCAGGGCAGAAAACAGAAATTTGGAAGATGATCACTTATGTCGACGGACATGACACCAGCAGTCACAGCAGGAGCATGTACATTGGTGATACAAACATCCAACAGGGTGGCACTAGAAGCGGTCACCCGTGTTGGTAGGGTAATCATATTCGCGCGTGCGTAAGAGTACATCAACTGCTTATATTCTCTAGTTGTTGCATTTTCGGCCATCATATCTAAGTTCGTATCAACTAGTACGGCGAATATTTGCCTGTTTTGATGAGGTAAGATAGAAGTTTGTCCATATAGGAAAAGAAATCCTTTTTCTTTTCGCAAGGTGGCTTGTAGTGTACTGAAAGTGTTACTGTTTTAAGACCAATAGTGAGGCATTCAATGTTTTGATTATTCAGCGAGAAATCCAAAATTACCTCCGATTTCAGATCATTTCGTACATAGACAGCCCAGCCGCCACCCCGAGCGTAGGTGCGGTTTAGTCCGTGATATCTGTAGTTATCTAGCAGGAAGGCATAATCTTTATCAGAAAGCCACGTTTCAGTAAAAAGAAGCACATCAAGATTGTTTCGGTCTGTTGAAACAACTCTTCAACTTCATCTTGCTTATTTTTTAAACTTTGGGCGTTTAAATGAAGGACTAAAATACGTTTTTCAAGCGAAGCACATATATTTCTAAAGGAAATGTAATCATGATGAGGGCAATTATTGATTGAAGCCATCACTATACTGAAAAAGTAAAAACATGCTTTGAGTGAATAAGATTAGGCAGCCATCTTGCTGATGTCATCAATGCTAAAAATATGCAGAACAGGGGATGTTTCATTACGTCTGGCCATTACAATCCCTCCAGTGGTCCACACGTATTTCCAACCAACCTCATTTCTCTTTTGTTTCGCAGCACTCAGTAACTGTTTGCCTTGCCTTGTCAAGTGCTCATTGATGAACACTGGACAGTTTTCATCAAAACCAAGCATTCTGGTATCAATTTTTTTCTTTCGTGCTTCAGCAAGGAAACTGTTCGTCTTGATGCGTCGCAAAAATTGGACAACTATGCTATGTTCATTATGCTTAGCTGTCGCACTTTGTGGCACATATATATGTCAGACTCTTCTACTTCGGCTCCAGTATCGACGGCTCCAGTAACGACGTCTCCAGTCGGCTCCAGTATCGACGAGAGCGATCACACTGTGGCCGTCGATAAGAACGTCGAGGCCGCTAGTTCACCATCTAGCGTTACAGTTAGGGCGTGGCGTCGGGTGACGGCTGCGTCGGCTTGTTCCGCTGCTTCCATGTTGCGTCGCCAGGTCACCTTCGGTAAGTGAGGCTTCGCCGTGAGGGCTTTGCCTGGTTGGCGTTGTGTTCGGAAAGCTCCGTCACGGCGTCGTCGTCGTAGGAGGTTCTTCGGTAGTTCGTCGCACAGCAACCGCACCTCCATCGGTTGCTGCCCTTAGTTTCTCGGATATGGGCTAGGAGACCGTCCCCGCGTTGGGCCAGAGTACTGCCAATAGTGCGGTGACATGCAGCAGCTGGGCGATGGCGAACAGGGAGGACTTTGTGGTGTCCATTGAGTTCCTGTCAGGTAGTCGGCGATGTCACGTGGCCAGTCCCATGGCTGCGGACGTGGTGCATTGACGGTGAAGCCACGAAGACCCATCTGTCGGTACTGGCAACGGCGGTATGTGTGCCCAGCCTCGCAGCAGTAGTATCAGAGCGGGCGGTTGTCATTTGCACGCCAAACGTCCGTTTTCCTTGGCGCACTGCGCTGCCCGCTGGCCAACGGTAGGACGTCGGTGGGGGTCGTGGCGGTATTAACGTCTGGCGACGGAAGTGCGACGGGGTAACGTTTTGCGTCGTGGGGAGGAGCGTTGTGGCGCACTGCAGCGGCGTAGCTCATAGTTTCCGGCTCGGGCAGCGGTGCTTTGGGAATTAGAAAGGATTGCCGAACTTCTCGCACAATGTTGGCGATCAAATCCACGTGAGGCTGCGCTGAAGGCAACAGCTTCCGCAGCTCTTTCGCGCGATCGCTAGGATCGTTTTACGGAGGTCTTTGGAGTCACTGGCTTGAGCAGCAGCGCATTCTAGAGTCAGGCGACGATTATACTGTCTGGTGCGCATGTCCGGGTCTTTTCGATAGTGGTTGCTTCGGATACAATTTCTCTGATGGTGTTTTGTGGATTCCTCATTAGTCCCTTGAAGAACTCCCGTTTGACCCCTCGCATGAGGAAACAATCTTTCTTCTCCTCGGGCATGTCTGGGTCAGCATGACAGAAGAGGCGGGTCATCTCTTCTGCGAAAATGGCAACATTTTCATTTGGTAGCTGAATCTGAATTTCTAGTAAAGCAGTGGCTCTCTCTTTGCGAGCGACGCTCGCGAACGTTCCAGGAATGCGCCGCGGAAGACATCCCACGTTCGGAGCGTGGACTTCCAATTCTCTATCCAGGTCCTTGCGGTGTCGTCCAGGTAGAAGTACACACGACGGAGCTTTTCCTCATTGTCCCAGTGGCTGAGGGCAGGCACACGATCGTACGTTTCTAGCCAGGTCTCCGGGTGTTCAAACGATGACCCAAGGAAAGTTGATGGTCCCTGGGTTTATGCATGACGATCGCGGGCTGGGACGCTGCGGTTGTCATTGTTGCTGTAGTCGAGGTCATGGCCTTGGTCTTCCGCTGCTTGTCTTGTGGAAGCCCGCACTCCGGTGTTGGACCTTGCTGTCGGCGGCTAACTCGCTGCTCGTTGCTGGCGTCGGTGTCTTCACGGCGTGGGCTGGGTTCTCGGCTTGACGGAGGTGTCCGGTACATGCAAGAAACAGCATCTCCACCAGACGTCATGGGGTCATGACGTGTACGAATGGAGCACACTGCGAGTCAAATATTAAATTATTTATTTGGGCAAACCTTTGCCCAGTAAACGGAAAGTCGCAGTCTTGCACAAAGGGAATTTTCATTCAACTAATAAACTCCTTATTGAAAAAACGTCCACCATAGGAATGGTGGATTCCGCCATTTACCATTTTGGTGGATTATGGCGGTGGAAATGGTGGAGGAAATGGCGGTGGAAATGGCGTCCACCATACACCATGCGCGATGGCACATGGTGTATGGTGGCTATGGTGGAGTGAATGGTAGATGACGTGCTCCAGCCGGCAATGCTAGAGTGCGAAGCAGCCTCAGAACCACCATGACGAGCTGCCGCTAAAGAAATAAAAAGATATTTGTATAAAAAAAGTGTAGCAAGGACCTGTAAAAAAATTCGCGCCAGCATGGAATCGAACCTCGCCTCTCCGAATTTCGAGCTGAGTACACTAACCAATGCGTTACGCCGACAGATGGCGGTAAGGGTGGTAAAGAAGTAGTCGACCCACAAACTCACTGTTTAACTTAAGTTGTGTTTGTCGTTTACTTGGGTAGGAAGGTATCTGCACCTGCTGCTAAGATTCGGACATTTGATAAACACGAACAACTGCTGCCTGTAACGATTGCTACTGCGATAATGGCAACGGCGCTATGTTTTTGTTACAATTTACAACCACAAGGAAAAAACCAACTCAGTGGACTGAGGAGCAGGTCGAGTTTATCGGCAGTTACTGCCAAGTTTATTATCCGTTTCTCGCTCCTTCTGAAGGGCGATATCAGTTCAGTCTTTATGACGCTTCTATGCTCAATTGATAGATAAGCCCACACAATAAATTTTGATGTTTTTCGCGCAACGCACACCGAAGTCGTGGCAGCGCACCGCTGTTGCTCTGTCGTTAGGAACAGCAACATAACGGCTTGTCCAGAACGAATGCAGTGCACCAGAAACATTATGCTATCATATTGGTTCAGTAAGCATACAAATTGACGTGCCTATGTTCACGCATAAGAGCCAGCGAAGCGCCGGCGAGTGCGACCGGCGGCTGTCAGTGAGGCGAGGAGTACCTTTTGTAAAAGTGCTGCGAGCGCGTCGCGTCGATGTTTGTCGCTTCTTGTGCGGACGCCGTACACAATAAAAAAGGCTTTATTTAGGGTAAATGATGCCGCAGCTGTGCTGTATTGACATTTTTACTCGTCTAAATTGTGTATTCTGAAACGCAGAAGCGCCGATAACACTTGTACGGGCCCGGTCAGTATGACTAAACTTTGGTGAAAATCATGGTGGGAGAACAGAAGGGTGAAAGTCAAATTCGCTGGGGCTCATCTCGACGCATTTCGAAAGTGAAAGTTTATGCATATTCGCGCGCACTTTGTTAACTTAAAGGTGCGGCTCAAACAAAGAGTGTGAAAGAATTAGCAGAGTTGCGTTTCTAGCGTTGTGACATCAAGAGACCACTGTGTTCTGCTCTGAAATCGAAGGGGCGATTGCGGTGTGGAGCCCATTTATTTGTCGACAGCTGCTCGCAGATGTAAAACACTTATTGTCATGTTCACAGTGACAACTCTAGTCTTCTAAACATCACAACAAAGAAACACATCGCGGATGTCAAACTGATGTAAATACGTGCGCGAAATGTAAACATATTCCCGGCCGCATATTCTATGCTTCACGAAAACTGAAGCGTTGTTGACACCACATGAATAAAAAAACTACTAGAAAGCATAATGAGCAGCGTTGGTTTCTTTTTGACTGCCAACATGTACCTGCGCATTCAAGAATGAAACACTACAAATAAGCGATCTGACATGTATACTGTCATGTGCTTTTCATCATGCCACCGTCATCCACCAAGCTTCCATCATGTCACCGTCATCCACCTTGCTCACCAAGCCTTCCACCAAACACGTTTTGCCTCGCCACCATTAGCCAGCATTTTCCACTGTCACTAGCATAGGCTCGCCACCACCACCACCATATGCCACTATTTTTTTCACTATAGCCATCATCAGCCACCTTTTTCCACCGTTACCACCATTGGCTTGCCACCACTCCCACCATCTGCCAGCATTTTTTCCCTCTCGCCGCCATCAGCCATTATGCCCCCTACAGTTCCCACCATATCCACTAATATTACCACCATATCCACAATTCTTTTCACTATATCCACCAGCGACTCCATCATCCAGCAACCTAGGATTTTCATTAGGGATGTATTCAATATACACATAGACTTCTCATACCATTGAACATAGTTGATTTCTTTAAAATTATCAGGAATATTGACAGAAGCATTGTTGCTCAAATGTTGTTCAAATGAACATTGTTGCTCAAATCAACAGGGCATGTATTGTGATTGTGGACATGGTACAAAAAAGTGGATAGGTAATGGCGATTCATACTGATACAATATATTGGAGTGTGTTAATATACAATGGCGAACATGTATATAACGGCTTAGCATGCAAGCACGCCTTTCTCTTAACAGTGTTCACCCCGCAGAGTACACTCATGCACTACCTTATGGCTAACTCCTTTAGACACAGTAAAACGTGGGTTTGCAACTCTTTTGCCCCCCCCCCCTCAAAGTAAGAAAGGAAAGAAAAAAAAGCCGGGTGGGGAGGGGTTAATAAGGCGTGACTGGGCTCAACAGTCTGCCGTTCTTCAAAAAGAAAAACTTGGTATGCCAGTGGTGGAGGACCTTCTCCTCGCCGCTGTTCTCGAGCTCTCTTGTGAGGTGCTGCCACACCAAAAGTCTAATGCGGGATACCGCTGGGTAGGCCGCTCAAATGGTCCTGTGCTTGGCTTCCTCTAGGCATCGCCTTTGCATTTTACCTAAAGCGTGCAAGCGACCACCAACCTAGCGAATGCGACTTTGTTACGGTCAAGAGCCGGCGGTGGCCGTATGCGAAAATCTCTTGTCACCAGTCGCCAGATAGGCCTGGCCGCAGGGAATTCGAGGAGTGTGTGCTCCACTTACTCGTCAGCAGGGCAGTTAGGACAGCGTGCGGATGGGACTACACCAAACCGATGGAATCTGTCCTTTGTTGGGAGGACCCCCCAATTCCTCTTCCAAACAAAATCTTGGGTCTCCTTTGGTAGGCCGCCCCCAAGCTTCGCCTGTTTCCTTCGCCATTTCCGTACTTTGCTTCTCTCCTCCTCCGACATCTGGCATCTCGTCACCTCCTTCACTATACGGACCACCGGTTCTTTGTCGACGTCGCACTCCGCGACCTCCTTGTCGAGCATCCTCTTGGTGTTTGCCGCCGCCTTGTAGAAGGGGGAGGGGTTTTCCGTCAACGAACCTGGGTGCCCGTCGGCTCCTAGAAAGCCATTATTGGTACTGAAGCAGTACAGAAGGAGGTTTTTCTCCATGTAGTCTCCCATCTGGAGCAGGGAGCGTGCCGTTTTTAAGGCGAGCACTTTGCTGGTAGTTAGCACGTGTGCCAGTGCTAGGCCACCTTCCTTCGCGGGCAGCTGTAGGAGGCTTCTTTTTACCGGTGGCGGCTTTCCTCCCCACAGGAAGCCTGTGATGATGCTGTTCAGCTTACTTGCAGTTGCCGCTGGCATCACTGCCACTCTACTCGCGAAGAACACTAAGGTACACATGGCAGTTTTTACAATAATGGCCTTTTCTCGGAGAGTCAGCGTTAAGTGGTTGGCTCTTTCGGCAACGCTTTGAGCTCTCTCCAGGGCTTTCTGCAACGTTGTGGGTGCTACGCCTTCCCTTGAGAAATAGACACCCAGGACCTTTACTGTAGCGACCACTTCCATGCTACCCATTGCATTCTATGGAATCGAACCGAAAGTCACAGCCTTGCTCATTTCCTCGTTGATTTCAGCCCCCCACGCTTCGGCGTAGCGGCTGTGGGTGTGTCGAAACCGCTCAAGGCTGCTTCTGTCCCTAACCAACAAGGAGACATCGTCGGCATAGCTCAATACCTTCAACTCCTCATTTCCAGTCCGTGGTAGTCCCCTGAAGTGCGCATCACCTGATAGGCTCATCAGCAACGGCACAATAGATAGGACAAAAAGAGTGGGGCCCAGTGGGCACCCCTGCCCTATGCCTCTGGTGTAGGCAAAGCTTGCCGTTGCTACGCCATTGACGGTCACGCAGCATGTCAGGTCACTATACAGCAACTTGATAACGTGGATTAAGTCCTCTGGTAGGCCAAATTCTCGCAAGACCTCAAACAGGTATTCGTGCCTGATTCTGTCGAACGCCTTTGCCTAGTCGAGCGACAGAAAGGCACCCGAGATCTCTTGCTGGCCGCATACTCAACGGCATCTCTAGTTACTGTCAGGTTTGCGAACATGGATCTTCCGGGAACGGTGCAAGTCTGGCTCGGAGAGATGATTTCTGGTAGGAACAGTTTCACACAATTGTTAATAACTGTGGCCACAAGCTTGTAGTCAACATTGAGGAGGGTTTTGGGGTGCCAAGACAATGGTAGGGCCGAAGGAGCCCCGTCCTTCAGCAGCAGCGCAATTTGGCCTACAATGAACGAGGCTGGTTTCCGGTGCAGTTTTAGCACCTCGTTCACAAGTGCTACAAGCGGTTCCCCCAAAAGGTCAAGAAAGGCTTGATGAAATCCGGCCATATTTCCATCCGTTCTCGGGGGCGAGATCGGGGACATGTGGGCGACTGCGTATCGCACCTCCTCAATTGACGCTTCACCGCACAGGGTCTCGTAAGCGCCTTCGCCGAGTTTGCGGAGGTTCCGGCTGAGATCTGCGCCCAGTTGAGAGAGTTAGTAGCAATCTTCAAGGGCGAATTTCTGAAAGAGGGACTTGAATTAGCTTCAGAAAATGGCAGCTATTTCCGCTTGGTCATCCGTGTTCGAACAGTCTGGACGCATGGCCTGTGTTATTTTAGAGCTTCCATTACCGCAAACCTCGCCCAAGTCAGCCATCACGTCTGTTTCGCCCGACGATCTATGCGTTCCTGACGTCTTACGCGTCCTCTCTTGTAGGAGTCGTTTGTATTCGACTTCAAGGGATGCCAAGTAGTCCCTTGTGCAGGAGGTAAGGGTTTCTGCGCCTTTGACGATTCGCATTCTGCGTAACACTTCGGCCATTTAAGCCGTGAGGCGGCGCTTTCTGTTCCTTCTTCGCTCTGCAGGAACCCTTTCCACTCTTTTTTCAAGCTCTTCCAGACATCTTGTGTTATATAGGGGGCTTTCTGTGGGGTCAAGTTGCCATGCTGAGTCGTCGTGACGAGGTCCGGCTGTCTCTTTGACTGTCAACACGACTGGGGCACGATCCGTCATTCGTTCTACCCTGGAGGATTGGGTTGCTGTTTCGCATGACACCACTGAAGGTAGCAGGAAGTCCGGTACATAAATCCTGTCGATCCTGCTCGCGGTGGTCCTGGATACACGGGTCGGTACAAAAAGATTGTCATGAAGGTGTACCCAAGTATCCGTGAGCCTGAGATGACGCAGGATTCTGAATAATTCCTTAGCATGGTAAGTAGACGCCCCTCTTCCCGGGCCTCTTATGTCCCGTGTCGAGTCCACCACGCAGTTAAAATTGCCTAACAGAACGTGAGGTAGTGGTTCCTGCAGATTGTCGTGCAGCCCTCTGAAGAAGGCATTGGTGTCCGTTCGCGTGACTGGTGCGTAAAAAGATGCGAATAGGACCCTCCTGCCATCTATGTAGACGTCGAGCATCAGGGAGCGCCCGTCCTCCCCAAAGATACAGTGGGCCTTGCGACGGAATCTTCACGAAATAAAGATGGCGCCAACACCGCATGACCTGGCACTAGTCAAGGTAAAAAAGCTTCGACACGGCATTCTCTTTTAGGGACAGTGACATCGAGTGGGGACCTGAAGTTGGTCTCCTCAATAAAGAGGTTGTCAATCTCAAGTGCTTGGGCCACCGCCAGAAGCTCGCGCTGCTTTATCTTATCACGGAACCCGTGGACGTTCCATGTAGCAACTCGGAGCGCCATATCGCTTCGTTTCAAACCGGTGCCTCAGGGAGAGGGGGAGTGCGTCGAGGGTTAACCTGCGCTAGGTTGCGCATAAAAATGATCTCGGGCCTCTGCTTAGAGGGAAGGTGGGGAGGGGGCACCTCAAGTGCGCTTGCGCTAAGGTGTGCATTAGACTTCGTGACGCGTCAGGGTCTATCGCCGGCCTCTCTGCCAGGCGATTTCCCTCTCCTATGTGGGGTTCTAGCTACCAAGGTAAAAAGGTGGCAATATTGGTATTCCATGTTTAAGAAGGGCATGAATGCACTGAATACGAATACACAAAGAAAGGACACACACACACATATAGCGCAACTTTCAACAGTTTATTTTTGTGATCACAACTCTACTTATAGGGCACAACAATGAGCACGACTCCTGCGCCGCGGCATTAATTGGCTCTTTTCAGCGTCAAACAAGTGGAAAATGTTGTGCAAGATTACGACGACGTATACAAAAGAAAATCGGGGGTGCAAAACTAATCACAAAATTAAGTTTATTGAGTGCGCTAAGTGTGTCGTGTATTGCCTGCTGCTATCTTGTGGTCGCTGCTCGTCGTACAAACCGGTCGTTGCTTGAATGACCGGCTGCGTGAACATCATTAGAATGTAAAAAATGGGGCAGGTGGGTTCTTAGCGATACATTGTAAAAAGTGTGGTTGTATGCTCCTGCTCAACACGTGCGCGGTTTTGTCAAGAATCAGGAATCAACTTACACGCGACATAATAGAGGCAGGAGGAATTAAAAAGTTGAGTGACAGGTGTGTTAGTATGCCTTCTATCGCGCTGACGAAGAAGGAATTTGATTTCCTTGGTGTCCATTAGGATGCGTAGTACTGTTGCGGTACCTTCTGCTCAGGACTTGTGCTCATCATTGTGCCCTATAAGTAGAGTTGTGATCACAAAAATAAACTGTTTAAAGTAGTGCTATGTGTCCTTTCTTCGTGTATCGTATTCAGTGCGCTCTTACCCTTCTCAAACATGGTTCTAGCTAGTCTTTTGTACTTAGCTCAGGGAGGGGCATCGCTGTCGCTACTCGATGTTATAGGGGTCTGTTGGCGATGTATACTGTCGGAGCCCTGAGGTATGACCTGTCCCGAATCCTCTGGCCTGTTCTACGCCCGAGGCGAGTGTGAGCACGAGCGGTCACTGCGCCCACGAGCGGGCTGCGTCTGGTTCGTGAGAAAGCCTTAGTCGGCCTCGTTGGCGGGGCCTGCTGGCGGTGTCATGTCGGCCGGGCTTGGGTCAACTACCGGCTGCAACGGGTTAGATGTCCTGGCATGGTGGCTACCAACTCTAGGCCTAATGCCGGTATCACGAGGTGGGGCGTTGCTGACGCCCAAAAGCGGGAAGTGTCCCTCATCGACGAGCAGTTCCACCAACTCCTCACCAGTCTCGTGGTCTGGTACTTTTTGCTCCTCTCCCTCCGGCAACGAGACCACCCTTGACTTCCTCGAGGTCTCGGCGGAGCTGGTTTTAGGGCTACTGCTCACTGCCTGCTCCATATCACTGCCATCACGGCTCGAATTACTGCCGTCTTCCCCGCCATCCACCACGGGCTTGGGTTCTGGTAGCGGGGCGTGCTCATCAACCTGCTCGTGTTCTGCGGCATTGTCCCAGTAGTTGGGTGTTCTGCTGGTTGTAGGCACCGGAGATCTGGGTTTAAGGACCTGGAGTCCCGTCGTCTGTTCAGCGCAGCGTGAGGTCACAGGGTGACCGTTCTGCTCGTCGTTTGCTGGTTCATGATGGACTAGTAGTAAACCATGCGCGGCAGCCAAGTACGAGCGGTGCCGAAAGCACTCGCGTGTGCCGTGTCGCCCGCCGCATCGCTTGCACGCTTTTTCGCACCTTTCCGTGCTATGGCCTAAAGCGGCGCACCGCTTACAATTAGCAGTGGTGCATGCAGTTGTCATGTGCCCCTAACCCTGGCAACGTAGCGCACACGCGGTGCATGCCGCGGTATTCCAGCATTACTTTATGGCCCTGAATCGAGGTGAAGTTGGGAGCCGGCTTGCTCATTCCTATCTTCACCACCCGAGCTCCATTTAGTTTAGTCTGCCGGGTTGGTACCATGGCGAACGTCACGCTCTTAACTTTACCAACTTGTTGCATAATCGAGGTTATTGCTTCATCCGGCACATACGCCGGCAAGCGGTGGTGGTGGTAGTGGTTAGAAGATGAGAAAAGGCACCTAATTTCTGCAACCCGGTCGGGAGCACGGCGCAGTGCCTAGGCAAGCGGTAGACGTTTACATATGTGACAGGCGGCCCTACTGCTTCCACTCGCACCTTCACGCCGTTAACGGTGATGCCCTCTGCTACAATCAGTTTGGTTGCTTGGCTAGCGTTTCACGTACAGATAAAAAAAAAATCTGGAACCTCCCATGTGCTGGAGGACCAGCACACTATCATCACCTGCCGTAAATTCTATAGCATCTATAGGCTCATCTACGGAAACGTCTCCTTGCGGAGCGTTAAATAAGAAACAGTTTTCCCTCACCGAAGTTGGAAAAACAGACGCCATTATGGTGGGCGTAATCTTTCCATCGCGCCGGCAGCAGGGCCGGGGGCGTGTCTGGTAGAACTGGTGACGCGCAGCTGTTGCTGCGCACTCGTCGACAGGGCTCTGGCCTTGATCAGGTGGGCGTGGCCGGTAGCTGCAGCTGGGGTAGCGGTGAGGTGGATCCGTGAGAGAGGGTCACTCCCAGACTCATCCTCTGCTCCTTGCTGCAAGGAGAGGGGTCACCAGGTGGATAACCGGGAACCGCCGCCTTCGGTGCCTCGCGCATGAATGCACTGAAGCAGGCACTTCTTCCTCTTGATTACCCTCCCGGGGGTCAGCTTCGGCGTGACGGGACCCCGGGCCAAACGAAAAAAAAAGGCTAGCTCGGACTTTGATCTTAGCCGTTAAAAGGCGTTAATCAGTGAACGGAGCGTCGGCCGTCGATCAACTACTGACAAGTGGTGAAGTGCGTTGGCATTAATACTCTTGCCATCGAATGTTCTAGCGTTATCGCTGGCGGTGACGTAGGTTCTAGAATAATCTGTACACTTCGCGTAGTAGGCGTTATCTTATCGAAATTATCTACTACAGTCCTGAAGCTTCTCTGAAACTGCAAGCGCGGTTTGCGCTGAGAAATGTGTAGTGTATTGGGGGCGTTAACAAAACTTTACAAATGGGACGTGGATATATATATATATATATATATATATATATATATATATATATATATATATATATATATATATATATATATATATATATATATATATATATATATATATATATAGCTACATACATGCATATTGATATTCTAGGGGGCGACGCGCATGTGTGCCAGACGAGGTAGACGAAGGGCTGTCTTCGTTCAATCGGTGGTGAACCGGTTACGAGATTACCGCTGGTTTTAATTATATCTAATCTCCAGCCTCGTCGAAACGGCGTCTCTTCTTTCCCGTAATATATTTGGTGGAGATGGAACATTCCCTGCATCCACCACGAAGGTTGGCAGCGAACACAGCTAGATAGAGGCGGCTCGTGGTGCGCAAAGGGAACAGTTTGGGCAACCTCTTCCGAAATAGTAGTGCGAAGCGGGGCAGGTAGACGGGGGGTGGTCTCGTGTGTAAAGGGCACTAGGGAAAGTTGGAGGGCGACTTCCTCACGGACGAAGGCTCGGACTTGCTGAAGCAATGGTGAATTGTCGGGCAGGGTGTCGAAGCTGGAGAGTGACTCACCACAACGCTGAGGCTGCCGAGTCAGAGTTCGTTGCTCGACACCCTGTGAGTCAGGATCAGCTGCGCAGCAAGACGCCTGCTTCGTTGTCGTCCCGAACACCGCCTGTTCCACTAGCTGGAATCAACAAAACATCCCTATCGTCGTTCTTCTTCATATACACAAGTGTCAATATATATGTATATATATATATATATATATATATATATATATATATATATATATATATATCAAGAAGTATAGGACGGGCAAAACAAAAACTGTTTATTTTTCTTACTTTTCAGCCGGGGTCCGGCCTTCATCAGGGAAAACACGATATCAAATTGCGCTTTTCTTAAGTAGGCATGGTATATCAGGGGCCCCTGACACGTGAACCCTCACTATCATGCACTATCTACTTCGATGCGGCGAGTATTGAATGGTGAGCAGAAAATGTCAAAGCAATGTCAAAGTCAAATTATGAGAATGCATGAATGGTGTTTACATAAAGTAGATCACATGAATTGCAGTTTGAAAACTACGGTGATATCTACAAACAAGAAATAAAGCTATCGAACACATACAGCAAATCAAGTGCACAAAACACAAAAGTATAGCAGAAAACGTTCGAATAAAACAAGATGCGTTACTAAGAATTTCATGGGGCGCAAACAGAATCGATAACACAAAGTCAAGAAATTCACTGCACCCAAAACGTGTACTAAAAATGTGCGTGTACAGTGATTGTGAACAGACTGTGATGAAACTGGAACTTGGCTCTGCGCCGAAAGAAACGTCAGTTTGCCTGGATGTTTAGTTATACCGGATAAGATCGCGTTAAACTTGTGTATCAGAAATGGCTCGCGCAGTTCCTCATCATCGTGAGAAGAAAAACCTGATTCCAGTACAGTAGCTGTCAGTTTATTGAATGAGTGACCAGGAATGTTAACGTGCTTAGACAAAGGTAGATTGGGTAGGCTTGTGGTATGTTACTTATGGTTATTAAAGCGCAGTCCAAAAGACTCTTTAGTATGTCCGATGTATTGGAGTTTGCACACAGAGAATTCAAGAATGTACAGAATGTTGCTTGTGTCGCAGTTAAAATCCCGTTTATTTTTCCATGGAAGTTTGATGCTGTACTCTTTACCAATGCTTTCTTCGTCCTATTGTTGCAAATTTTGCAACGGGGTTTGTTGCATGGATCCCATTGCGAAAATAGCGGGATGCCAGTACGGTTCTTGGCACTGATACACGCTGGGGACACTGGCACTTCGCTGGGCGCACTGGAAAAAGGCTGTGTCGCACTGGTAGGCGCACTTGCTCAACCACTGTGATGCTGTTGCGCACTGCGAAGCGCAGGAATTTACAATGGCAAGCGCTGGTGAATACTGTAGCACGCACTGTTTGTACCAGCACAGCGTGCACGTTATTGTCGCGTGTGCCATGGTATGTTTTGGTGTCGTTAATTATAAAATGCTTAATTGGACGGCACGAAGAGATGCTACCCTAACAGACACCGGGCATACGTAATTTTACGGCGCACATACGTATCGCAGCAATTATAATGCACCTTTTTCGCGTATGCCCACGCGTATACGAGCCATATTCGCATCATCTGTGTAGTGCTGTACCGATTCCAAGTAGCAGTGTTTGTAAGCCTTGAGCGGGTCACCACTCCTAACAGAAACAGAAAATTGTTTTCGCCGCAACGTTGACGAAACGTAAATGAGCCCTCTCGATCGCTTCGCAAGGTTTCCCAGCGGAGGCGAGCAAAAAAGAAGTGTTAGATTCCGCCACACCGCATATTTGCATGTATGGCCATCATCATACTTCTACTTACTTCAGGTAAAAGTTAGAAATGTTACGAAGATCAAATGCAGACTCTTCAACCATCCCAACTCACCGCGCCCGGCCCAGCGAGCATTAAACCTGGCGTGCAAGTCGCGTTGGTATAAATGTTTCCGGCGTTTCTCACTTCGTGTACACACAACTTTAAAGTGCGAGAATAACTGTAAAGTGTAGTTTCGATATCCATGAACTTAAATAAACTATTTTGTCTTGCGCCGGTGTTTGCGCATAGAGTGCTCACGATCGAACTTCGCGCTTTCAGCAACGCAGGCTGTCACCGAAAGCTGCCGGCCGCACTTAGCCGGTACTTCTCTGACTGATATGTAACAACACGCAATTTTCAGTTGGTAATTTGGCACGCCTTCATGAACTTACTCCCTCACCTACGTTTTCAGCGCATTGTATTGGTATTTATTTCTGTGTATATCTTTTAATTGTTGCTATTGATATAACTGCATTTATCTGTACACCAGCACGCCCGCTGTATACAAACTGCCAGCGCAGGTCAGAAAAACGGCTGTCGCTCGGTATCGCCACCCCGTAAATGCATTTCTGGTATTGATTGACCTTCCACCTACTCCAGGTACAGCTTTTGTAACAGTTAGAAATGTTGCAAAGCTCCAATGCAGAAATTTCAAGCATCGCAACTCAGCTGCATCGAAAGCAGCCTTACCCAATGCCCCGTCTTTGTGAGGCCTATCATGCCGGCCGCGTCGGTGTACATGCTGCCGGCGCTTTTTACTTTAAGTGGGCACAATTTTAAATTGTAAGAATGACTGTAAAGTGCAGTTTAGACATCCCTGAGCCTAAATCAACTATTTATTCCCGTGTGCGGTGCCCGCACAAGGAGCGGCGATGTTCGATGTGTCATGCTTTTAACAACGCAGGCTGTCACCGAAAATACCTTCTGAGCGCATGAGCCGGTACTACTCTGACTCGTATGTAAGAACACGCAGCTTTGAGTTGGTTTTTTGGTACACCTTAGTGAACTAACACACTGGCATACTTTGTCAGTGGATTGCATTAGTATATTTCTTCGGGGGTTTCTTAGTTGCAGGTATCAATAAAACTGCAAATATGTTATCAGGCACGCCGGATGTGTACTGCTACAACGTCGCTTGCGCGAAAAACAAATACACAATATTCACTCGTGTGCGCGGATATCTACCGATCAAGACATTTTAAATCATCTGTACAAGTTGACCAGTAGCAAGTGCGAGAACCGACTATCAAAGGAAAAAACTATCGGCAGCAACAGAGACAATTTGTGGTTGCTCCTCCAGTCAATCTGAAATTTTTCAGAGTTAATTGGTGAATAGTTCAAAAAACTTTGCGCTCTTGCTGATATCCGCACGTGATTCGGTGCCCGGAAGCCGTTCGTCACTGTCGAATCAAGACAAAATTGTTATTTGGAAATGAATATCGTGTACGCCTGGACAGTGCGACTTGCAAACTTCAAGTTGAACGGTGGTTTCTTCAGATTGTGACGCCCCCGCAAACACGGACGGAACCCCTGCCATTTCAAGATGTTTACGTTCATTTTTTAAATCCACAAAAAAGGAAATGAAAACCTTCAGGGTTATGAATAGGCATTCCGGAGTGGAGTACCTGGAAGGATTATTTTTACTGTTCTCGCGGGCCCCTCCGCGCAAACACGAGGACCAGGCGGCGCCTTGTTGTCTACAGACAGTTTACGGTGGCAATAATCCGCGCGCACCCTTCAGATTTGTGGCATGGGGGAGCAGCAGAGCACTTTTTGTTGGTTCGGTGAAAGCGACCCTGCTGCAGCGCCTGTGCCGGGTCCAGCCTGACTTTCCGTCAGCCCCCGTGGCTCCAGGGCTCATTACTGCGTTCTGCGCGGATGGCCACCCAGGGCGTTAAATGACGAAGAAGCGGTGGCTGCGGAGAATTTCGCGGGAGACACCGAGCTGCATGGAGACGTTGAGACTCGGTCTGGACATCGGCTCATCAAGAACCAGGAACCGGGGCAATCGGTTAGGCCGAAAACATTTCGGCACAGCACTGCAAACTCCGGGCGTTAGCCATTACAGACGACGCACTTTGTCGGAAGTATCGGGACCATTGTTCGCCCGTTGTTCACGTGTCTTGGGACAGCTCGCTCATCTCTCTCTCTGAAGTTTGAGTTTATACATTGTTACTTGCTCGGCTTTGCATGGGAGAGGGTTTTCCACTGGTGTGGGCCGAGGGGGCGGCCGTCGAGGATGACACACTCCGACTGACAAGAAAATATGCCGCGTCGATAGTGGCAATTGGTTAGGTGCCATGGAGGGGCAGAGTCGTGTCCTACGAAAAGAGACTACGGGACGGTGATTGGGAGACGAGGGGATGAGATCGAGATGGTAAAGAGACGAAATGGAAAAAGAAGATAACGGTGTGACAAGATAGCGATGAGAGTCGATGAGATGATGACTGAGGCAGAGATGATATGACGAGGAATGAAAGTTAGAGATGGGAAACGAGGAAGCGAGTGGATGCGGGACGTTGGGAAAGAAGATTAAGATGGAAATCGCTGAGAGAGACAGCGAAGAGGACGCAGATCATGGCGACTGACAACACAAACCATTCGTGAGACGAACTCTACACGCCCTATTTAGACGAGCTTTGCAGGCAGGGAAGCGGCGCGTTGAGGCATTGCATGGTTTACTCATTCATAACTTCCTCATTTTGTGTCGTCGTTTGTTTGCTTTTTATATGCATGCCCTTGTATTGTTGCAGTTAGTTTATGTGCCTGCCTTGTGTCTAACGTCGCGAGTGTCTAAATCATGTGTTATAATTTTGTGTAGTGGTTGATGTACGCGGGTATACGATGCTTGCAGTTAGGAATAAATTGAATGAATCAAGAAACAGGAACAGGTTGTAGCGTCTCTTACTTCCGGGCCCCAGCACGAATCCCTGTATGTGGGAAGTGATTAAGACACATAGCCAAGAGGAAACCGGATAGACAAGGGCTCAAGTGGTGTTGCCTTTCTTTGGTTATTGGTGGCGTAGCGGGGACATCTCAAATGGTGGCAGCGGTGGGAGTACTGCTGGGGCAACGGTGCGAGATTTCACCCTCGTACTAGGGAAGGAGAGGTGGCAAAATGAACGAGCAGGCTACCAAGATGACCGACAGAGACGACCCACTAGAAATGAGCGCGTTAATGTTAGCCGACATGGTTCCATCTTTTACGGGACGGGAGGTGATACGGGTCCAGATATTGGGGACTTCTTGAAGATTTTGGAGCAGGTTGGTCGCTTGGGTGGATGGCGGGGTAGCGAGCTGGTTTGCATAGCACGATGCAAGATGGTAGGCGCGGCGCACGATTTTGCGTGGTGGGATGATGACGTCACTGCGGCTGCAACTTTTTCTGAGTTCAAATATTTGGCCCTCAAGAGGTTCGATACGGAGCCATTTATCTTTAAAACGGAATGGTTTTTAAACGCTAGGCAGAAGGCGGATGAGGAGGGGAGGTCATTTGCATGTCACTTGCGCATCCTCGGGACCGCCACCCTGGCGAGTTCCGATAGTCAGGATCCGGCGAAAGCTTCACTGCGCCGCGAAGTTCTAGCTGAACAATTGATCTCACTATTTTTATTAGGCCTGAGGGGTCCTGTCTGCAGATTTGTTCTCTCTCGGGACCCGAAAACGTTTGACGAGGCCATTGTCATAGAGGTCAAAGAGGAACAGAATGAGAAAGTGTCGTGGAACCATACGTTACCCGTTCGATACGCAGAAGCGAAGACGGATATTCCTGAGATGCATAGCCGCCTTGACCACCTCGAAAAAGTTGTGGAGAGCTTGGCAGTACGCAGTAAGGTGAAGCAGAATCGGGAGGAATTCCCAAAGCAGCTTCGTATCCCAGCGTGTGCTCTAACTCTGACAGGCTTGGTCACTTTTGGCGAGAATACTACTGGTACCGGCGACGAAAGTTGAATTCGACGGTTGGCAGCCGCATTCACAAAGACAAGGAGATGGTGACAAAATTCGAATCTAGAAACCTAGACGCAGCTCCACCTCGTGACGTTGACGCGCAGAGGTCAATCGCGAACGTAAATATTTGCAAGGAAACAAGCTTCATAAAAACGAAACGCCGTTCACCGTGTGGGGAGGTGGCTAATGTATTTTCCGTGATCGAGGAGGATGTTCCGCCATTGAGCGAGTGTGTGTTTTGGGCAAACGTTCTCACGCCGGTGCCACTGGGTTAAACAAATGCTGTCGATGTTGAAGTTGCTAGAGCGGATACAGATGGTTTAGCTGCGGTTTCTACCTCGAAGGTCCCACGAGACGATGAGGCATTACCAGTAGGAGTAGCAGATATGAAGTCGGAGGACAATGGGTTTTCTGAGGATGCAGTTGTCGGAGTTTTTGTGAACACGGCGGTAGACCGAACGTTAGAGAGAGTAAATGAGATTGAGGAATGCCTAGATCGCAACGGGGTGGTTTTTGTGGGGCTAAAGGGGAACTGCAGCACACTCGACGTACAGCGCACCAAGCCCGGGCATGCGCAGCGGTGGTCTAATAAGATAGCTTCCCACATGCCCCACTTCTCGAGTAAGTTGAGTAGGTTGAAGTTCGGACCATTCAACGATGATCCGGGACTCGGAATCTGGGAAGTGGTCTGCATACGGGTAGACTCTGAGCGCTCGGGGATCGGCTAGGGTCATAAGAGTCTGCAATTTTGTATGTCATTTTGTGTTCTATATATGATTTGTGCTCGGTCATTGTGCTTGTTACTTAAGTGGAGACCTTGTGTCGAAATATCAGTTTTGTAGGGGCGAAGCTCCTTATTACGTGGCTTGTGCGTCTCTCGTAGTACGTAACCACCAGTGGCACATACCCGAAATAGGTATAACATTTGACCTACAAGGTGGTGCCGGTGAGCGATTTCTTTTGTGCGTTGTTTAGCATTAAAAAATAGTGCTCAATGTACATGCCAATGGCTGCTAATGTGGAATGAGACACAAGAGCATTCGGCTTTTAGTCAACACGCACGCTGCGATCCCCTTTAGCAGCCATTGCCATGTACATTGAGCACTATCAAACAAGAAAGGGTTGCTACATTATACTCGCTGGGTGTAACCTCCTTAGTTTTAGAAAGGTTTAGCGAGCGTTGAGCCGCAGGGCCATAAAGACAATGAACTAGTATATACCATGAATGAATTCGAGGTGGTTAAAGGGGGAAGCAGATATGAAGCGCGAGCCATAAGAAAAAAAAAGCTGAATCCTCCTGTCTCTCATTTCACATTAGTAGCCACTGGCATGTACATTGAGCACTATCTGACAGGAAAAGTTTGCTACGTTATACTCGCTGGGCGTAACCCCCTTGGTTTTAGAAAGGTTTAGTGAGCATTGGGCCCCAGTACCATGATTACAATGAACTAGTATATACCATGAACTCAAGGTAGTTGAAGGTGGGAAGTAGACCCGAAGGGCAAGCCGTAAGAAAGTGTGCGTGTGCCACCTCTCGTTCAGTCCTCGAAATGTCCACTGAATGGCGGTGCTTCTATATGGGGAATATATAATAAAAAGATGCGACATGATGGGACTTGGAGTGTTGAATAGATGGACGAACGGACACTCAGACAGATGCATGGATGAACACATGAACGGAAGCAGGGGCGGATGCATGAACGAACGCCGGGACGGGCGCACGAACAGACGCATGAACGATCACACAGACGGACGCATGGACGGACGAATGCTTCGCCCCACTCTCCATCATTCACTCCGTGAATAGGCTGCCTTTTTTTGTTTTGCTTTGGCTTGTGCTCTCGTTTTATTTTGTTGATTATGCTTTAGGTGAGGCAGGTAGTTCACTCGGTTATTGTGGTTTTGTGGTGTACGGTATCTGATGTTGATCACTGAGTGAGTGGTACCACCTGGGATTGGTCCACACCTAATGATAGGGAGAACATAGAGTCCGTGAATGTGAAGTTACCTAGATCTCGCCACTTGTTGGAGAGAGGGTGCGAGGGGAAGTGGTCTGGAAAACGGTAAGCTTTAGATAGACAAAATATGTGACTGGCATCCGTGGCCCAAACTAGGCAGTTTATGCGAGGTGGTTGGTCGAGATACCTCAACAGACGCTGCACAACAGGTGATCACATGAGACAATTTAAGATAACAGACAAGCTACGGCGTTTTCTCTACACAATAGCGTCGTGCCTCGATAGGATGCGGGGGCGTCGTGATCGGTATTGATGTACAACGCCCAATGTCACAGTTGCGTAAGACAGCATATACGCTACTTTCTCAGCCGATCCTAACACGCAATTCGCGTTGAAGGTCCCTTTCCCCCACCGACAGGTGCATCAGAGGCCAGGCAGGAGATGGTACGCGAGGATAATTCAGTATTGCTGCCTGTATGACCTGTGTTCTCCCGCCATCCCGCTTTTCGTTTGATTTGAGATGTTCGATAAGATCTTAAAATTTTGTGCATCTATGGAATGAAAGCGTATTGAAATGTGTGTATCCTCTGTTCGGTTGTGCCGAGAGTGGACACTGCAGGCGAAGTGTGTGATGTGCTCGCATGGTAGTGAACCTTCCGCACACTTGACTGAACGTTGCGTGCCAAACCATTCGACGAGAAGCTGTGACCAGTGCGCGTTTTGTCCACGCGTCATCCACGAGTTTCTGCGGTGATACTCAAGGTTTCAAGTGTGTTGTGCGCGGTAGAAACATCGAATCAAAGTGCTTCATGGTGGGTGATGATACAGCGACAATCACAGATTGGTGCCTCTCAGCGACGCGCTGCCGCCAGTGCTGAATCACAAGTGTGCTGTGTTTGCATATACAGTATTCCTAAGACTACCGCAATGTCTCAATTTCCGTGCGCAACCCGAAGGCGCTAGGTGCCCGCATTTCTCTTGTTTGAATTTCCCCGCTGGGAAAATTCTTCAGCAAGATGAAGGGAGTGTGACACCCCCACAAACATGGGCGGAACCCCAGCAATTTCAAGGTGTTTACGTTTATTTCTTAAACCCACAAAAAAAGGAAAAGAAAATCTTCGCGGTAACAAATAGGCATTGCGGAGGGGAGTACCTGGGAGGGTTATTTCTAGTGTTCTCGTGGGCCCCTCCGCGCAAACACGAGGACCGGGTGGCGACTTGTAGTCTACAGACATTGTGACAGTTTACGGTGGCAATAATCCGCGCGCACCCTTCAGATTTGTGGCATGGGGGAGCAGCAGAGCACCTTTTGTTGGTTCGGTGAATTTGACCCTGCTGCAGCGCCTGTGCTGGGTCCAGTCTGACTTTCCGTCAGCCTCCGTGGCTCCACGGCTCATTACTGCGTTCTGCGCGGATGGCCACCCGTGGCGTTGAGTGATGAAGAAGCGGTAGCTGCGGATAATTTCGCGGGAGACACCGAGCTGCATGGAGACGTTGAGACTCGGTCTGGACATCGGCTCATCAAGTACCAGGAACCGGGGCAATTGGTTCGGCCGAAAACATGTCGGCACAACACTGCAAACTCCGGACGCTGCCCATTACAGACGACGCATTTTGTCGGAAGCATCGGGACATTGTTCGCCCGTGGTTCACGCGTCTTGGGACAGCTCGCTCATCTCTCTCTCTGAAGCTTGAGTTTATACATTGTTACTTGCTCGGCTGTGCTTGGGAGAGGGATTTCCACTGGTGTGGGCCGCGGGGGCGGCCGTCGAGGATGACACACTCCGACTGACAAGGAAATATGCCGCGTCGATAGTGGCAATTGGTTAGGTGCCATGGAGGGGCAGAGTCGTGTCCTACGAAAAGAGACTACGGGACGGTGATTGGGAGACGAGGGGATGAGATCGAGATGGTAAAGAGACGAAATGGAAAAGGAAGATAATGGTATGAAGAGATAGCGATGACAGTGTATGAGATGTTGACTGAGGCAGAGATGATATAACGAGGAGATGGGAAACGAGGAAGCGAGTGATTGCGGGACGTTTTGAAAGAAGATTAAGATGGAAATCGCTGAGAGAGAAAACGAAGACGACGCAGATGATGGCGACTGACAACACGGACCATTCGTGAGACGAACTTTACGCACCATATTTAGACGAGCTTTGTAGGCAGGAAAGTGGCGCGTTAAGGCATTGCATGGTTTTATTCATTGATAACTTCATCACTTGTGTCGTCGTGTGTTTGCTTTCTATATGCATACCCTTGTATTGTTGCAGGTACTTTTTTTATGTGCCTGCCCTGTGTCGAACGTCGCGAGTGCCTAAATCATGTGTTATAATATTGTGTAGCGGTTGATGTACGCGTGTAGACGATGTTTGCAGTTTGTAATAAATTAAATGATTCAGTAAACAGGAACAGGTCATAGCATCTCTTACTTTCCGGCCCCAGCACGAATCACACACACACACACACACACACACACACACACATATATATATATATATATATATATATATATATATATATATATATATATATATATATATATATATGTGTATATATATATATATATATATATATATATATATATATATATGTGTGTGTGTGTGTGTGTGTGTGTGTGTGTGTGTATATATATATATATGTGGGTGTGTGTGTGTGTGTGTGTGTGTGTGTGCGTGTGGGAAATCTAACAGGCAATACTGCCAAGGAAAGTATAGGGGAAGTTATGCGATCAAATTGTAATGTGAATGTGACAAAAGAAAAGTGTTTGAAAAGATAACTTGCCGTTGGCAGGAACCGAACTTGTGACCTTCGAATAACGGTTTCGGTGTGCTACGATGGCGGCTATCCTCCCAGCCACGTTATTGGTGTATATGTGAATTTAAACGTGGCAGTGTCAGTCAGTGTCATCAGTAGCCATGGCGGCAAGTGTGGCGCACTCTTTGAGAGCCTGTTTGGCGTCACGTAGCGCGTGATCTTATTAGGAGCTGGCAGCTGAATCATAGTTTCTTGTATACAAGTTTAAGCACCAAGTCTGCCAGTACGAGACCCTTGTTAAAGAATAAGAGAAAGAAGTGTACACTGAAGGGCTCGTTTTTCCGTGTTTTTACCCATTAATATTAATATAACAGACAATAATGGCAAGGACATTTATCATACCGAACTGTACCGTATATGTGAAGAAAGAAAAGTGGGTGAAAAGATAACTTGCCGTGGGCAGGAACCAAATCTGCGAACGAACCTGAACCAAACCTGTGACACCGAACGTTGGGGAGCACTAGAATCATTGAGCGCACTGGCGCGCGAGTGGATTTGTAACGTGTATTTTTTGCATTACATGGACGTTTGTAATTAGCAGAAAAACCCTAATATCTAACATTCAGAATGTTCAAAATTCTCTAATCGGTCATTTTGCAAACCGATGTACAACTTTCTCATTGAAATTTTTTATCTATCCCTGTTTCTTGAATAGTTAGTTAAATAAACATATCTAATTAAACAATATTTAGGAACGCAAGAAATATTGTGTCTAACTCCAGGCCACGTTGAGCAACATGCATTTGGTCGCGTTGTAATTACGTGTATATCTTCTGCCACACGTACTTTTCCCCACCGAGGGGTGCGGGGACGCTCACGTTTGCGCACGCTTATCTCTTGGTAAGGGAAATTGCACGCTTCCGGCTTTCGCCTGAACGATTCTGTTGTAGTTACCGGGTGCACAAAAGTCACTGCACTCATTGCGCAGTCTCCATGTGCGAAAAGAGCCGTGCTTTTCAGACACAGTTAAGTAACAACTGAGACGCTTTTTCACGTTCATCTGTACCTGTGAGTACGTTTCTTGCGTCATTTGTACATCAACGCGGGGCACATTTTCATCGGCTTGTCACTCCTCGCGTGGAATTCCTATTGACTGCTATCGCATTTTAGATTCGCCTTTTCAGCAAAACTGTGACCTTTTCTTTAGAATTTCAGAGATAAATCAAATCTACTCGCCCCCCCCCCCCCCTTTCGCACATCGTGCCACCGCCAATCTGAGAAACTCCACATCGATGTCACACCGCCGCCGGAGGTGGAAACACTGGCACGCCGTTGCCGGCAATTTCGGAACCAGCGCACAGGTCTACTGCATGTATGATGTGTTTGTGTCAAAGTAAATATCAGTGTTAAGTAGGGCTGTGCGTGTCCTCTTCTTGCTCCCATCATTGTGCGCTTACGTTTCATAATACCCCAAGAAAGCGTTTAATAGATCTGTAACTGTACAATACATCATGGTAATATGCTGCATGCACTATTTTTTGCAGAGTGACATACTTAAGCGTGCAGTAACAAACATCGCTGCAGTAACATATTTTAAAGATTCTTCTAAATATTTTACGGCCAGGGAACACGTCAACCTAATATTGCCAGCTGAATGTTTGCGTTTTTGACTGCTTGCCAACATGCATCTTAATTACAATGTTTTTATAGCGCTGAATCACTGCCATTTGTGTGCACGTCTCGTGACGTCAATGTGTCGCTACGACTTTTTGTTTCAGTTCCGTAAGTACAAAATCAATCTTTTTTCCTAAATACTGGAAGCCGAAGCTTAGGTACGACCATTTTATAGATGTGCGTAGTGTGCAATCACGCAGCCAAACAGTGGCGGCATCTGCATAGTGGCAAGACGTTCTGTTTGGCCAAGTAATGAAACCAAGCAATTGTAACCAAAAAGAGAGTGGAGGGCGCTTCATTTGAATCGTATTTATTAATTTTTTATTGTCAAAGGCACGCACAAGAGGAGGCTGGGGGGGAGGGGGGCTTTCAGAGAGTGGAGCATTTCAGTATACCGAGGTGTAAACAGTGCCTATTGATGATGATGATGATGATGAGCTTTTAGCTTTGCTGGCACTCGCCCACAAAGTGGGATCGGCCAAGAACCAGGCGGCAGGATCATCAAGTGAGTTAGTTATGAGTCAGCACACTTTTCTTTATATCAAATGAAAGTTATTCCAAAACATCAAGTTCAGTTCAGTACACCACCTTGAGCTGCTTGAGTATGTGCGCAAACAATAAGCATGACATCTTTTGCCATTTAGAATTATCATACTGACATAACATAAAATGCCATTTCGAGAAGATGGAGTTCAACCTATGCAATGGAAATTGAACATTTTTTCTGTGTTGACCTTTTTTTTTACTGTGTCAACCTATCGATTTCACTGTGTCTTTCTTCGGTAAATGCCTGAACATTACTAGTTGGACGGCCTTTTTTTCCCTAAAAAATGCTAAACTTCATGCTTTTTGTCAATTTTCAGACCGCTTTTTTCAGTTGATTAAAAAGAAGATACGCAGAATGAGGAGCAATACTGTAATATCTCAAGCAAGTGCCCCCACCTGAGCAAGTGCAATCCTCTCTCTTTAAGATATTTAAAACATGCGCGAACAGCTGGGCAAGCACATCCCCCACCCCGCCTTCCTGCCATTTCTGCAGTTTCCTTAACTTTCTTTATTTAGAAGCGCAACAAGGCTGGAGATTCATAGTGAATGCATGCAGATTTATTAAAGTGTACCAGTTTCGTTGGAAACACATGCGGCTTCACCCCCACCACCTTAATTTTTGATGCAAGACCGAGCAAGAACCCCCCCCCCCCTTTCTAAATCTCGTCGCTTTCACCATAGTGGGAGCACTTGCTGAGGATTGCACGGTACATGAAAATTGTTGAAAAAGAATATGCTCTCATACTTTGAAAACTATGAAAAAGTACTTTTTTCTAATGTTTGCTTGCCCTGCTTCCTTCATACACCAAATATTAACACGACCCTCACAAATACTATTTCATTCTGCAAATCGTTTCTCAATGAAATGCGCTGCCCGCTGATATTGTGAACTTGGTCAAATTCATGAGCATAATTCAGAACTTATGTGAACCCCTTGTTTACTGTACAATGTGCATATTTCTTGCTCCTACTTGCTTTGTACATAAGTTCTATTCATTTTCGTCCCATTTTTGTGTATTCAAGTTCAACCCATTCCTGCATGGCCGGATAAGGGGCCTGCAGTTTTGTACAATAAGTTAAAAATAGGCTACTTTGAATTTCACATAAACTTTGTTCCATGCACTGACAGAAACACGTAGTTTCAACCCTGTTCAAGAAGCATGAAGTTGGTGGACTTGTCACTTATTCTACTCATTGAAAACATCAATGCCATTGAAAGCTAAATTTCTTAACAGTGCACACTTGCCTGATAGCTTCCTTCGGAAGCATGTGAAGCTCTGTCAATGTTAGGCATCATTGGGAAGGACTGTGGTAGAGCTCAAAAGTGGTAATACTGGTTGTGATGCAGCAATGGCCGAAGTGAAGTTTAGACCTTGGTGGTGGTGGTGGCAGCAGCTGCAGTGTTTGTGCCGAAGGTGGCTGTACCTGGAGGATATGACAGATACTTAAGAAGTGACAAATCATAGGTACCAAGAAATCATGAAAAAGAATGTTCACTATATTATAGAAATTCACAACTCATTGTGACGGACGGCTGATCTTGTTGGTAGACATTGACGCTGGACCTCTATGAACATAATAAGCGAGAAGCGTAGCAAATTAAGCAACGGGTGTGTCGTGGGTAGTCTTTACATTTGCAACATAGCTCAGAGGCTGAAGAAAGTGATATATTCAACATTAATGTAATATGGCCACCAATAGACTAGGTACTAGGTGAGATATGCGCCATCGTACTGAGAAACAATGAGAAGAGACAAGAAGCTGGACTCCCAGTTGTTTTAACAAACAAAAAAATTTTGTTCTTTACCATACAGGCGCAAAGTAAAATGTTCTTTTTAGCTTCGGTCATAACTACATAGGGCTGATGGGCCAGTTTTAACTAGAGATGAATGAAATATAAGAAAGCGCGAACTACAGGCTCACCAAAAATTCTATCTTTAAATTGTCAATGGTGTGCTGAAAGCACAGGTCGACCAAAAAAGTGAAGCTCACTCAATCACAAAATGTATTTGCTCATATGGCTCATTCAGATTCTCATTTATGGCCCAATCCGAGTTTGAGTGACTCAACTCGTGAGGAAGTTTGGTGACCTATGGCTGAGAGGGGTTTTGAAATCTGCCATTCCTTTCCTCTAAAGCCTCTATTTGTTGCTCAATTCACTCGTTTCATTGTAATAATTTTCTTCTCTTTCTGGAGGAGGCTCAATAAAACAAGCTTCTAATTGCCAGAACCATTCTTCAGGGCTCTTTTGCTTTCTTAAATCGCTGCCTTCCGTGACTTTTTTTGGAAGTGGGAGGGGGGCAGGGTCTCGGGAGTGCATATAAAAACCGAAAATACTACCACTCAGTAGATATGCTATAAATGCCATAAAATCCAGAGTAAGCACTCCTAACAGAGCAAGATTCTCCTTACTTTCTTCAAGAGGTGTTAAATAAGTAGCCTCTTTTCCTCTACCGCCATTTTCACTGTTTCTATTTGCAGAGTGAATGCGAAATAAAGCCGTGTATGCATGGGCATTCAAGAAAGTGCTTAAGTAGACGCACATATGTGCAATTTTCATTCTCACTGACTCTTCCAGTTCCACGTTAAATATTGACCAATGACTGAGTAAGAGCCTACTCTTCAAACCTTGTCAAATTATCATTCACTCTCCAGGAGCACTTGCTCAGAATTTTTTGGTAAACACAACATACTACGAAGTCTGTACTTTCCAGTAAAACGTACCTCAAAACTAGAGTTGTAGTAACTGGCCTTCTTAAGTAATCGATTACTTCATAGGTAGCCATGAATATTCACTTGTGGCATATCATACTGCCTGCTGTGTTGCTGATCGCAACAGCTGCATGTGCTCCTTGACTCATAACTATGCAGTTGTTTCACATCATATTTGCAGGCTGATGTTTATGCAGAGATTTAGCCACACGAATTTATGCAAACCATTGCAAAATAACTGCTTCATGAACGTAACAAACATAGTCAGCAAGAGTGCAACTTGAGAAGCTTGCTTTGGCATGTTGACACTCCAGAGATAAACTTTAGCCCACAAAATACGATGCCTCTATTTTTCAAAATCAAAATGACCCCCGAACAAAAAGCAATTAAAATTTCAAGATGCAACGTATATGTGTTGTACGATTTTTTTAGTGTGCCTGTCTATCTTATGAGGCCACAGCTCTCAGTTCTTCATGCGAAGCGCCCATGTAAGCATGCCTCGGATAAGTGTGAAGTGTGTGCTATATTTCCATTTCGGGGTGCTGAGCAGTGCAGTGCACCTGAAATTCATTGAATATTGAGCGATGTGTACAGCACGACTTTCAATACATGACAGCAATGCACTGCACTAGTGTAGAAAATTAGAAGCATGATGCACAATGTTTACAATGCAGACTGACTGGGAATGAAGCAAATGTAAAACAATGATCTTGTTGACTGAACGGATCAGATATTTCGGGGAAAGTATTGGGTCAGAGTTTTTGGGCTTAGTAATTCATTTCCGAAAATACTGCAGTCTGCTCACTACAGCACAGATGGTATACCATGGCTGCACACAGAGAGGGACCAAGCGCTGCGAATTGTGCGCAAAGTCAGTTTCTAAAATGCTGTTCGGTCATGAAAAAAATGACAAATGGGTGCCGTTTTCACATTTCTCAAGCACTACCATGATGTACTCAAAACTGAAGAAATGAAGCTACAATACTAACAGTGGAGTCATTCCAATCAGTGCGAAGAAGTTCAAGTGAACCTTCTCGAAAAAGAAGTGCATGGCTGCTGTGTTTGGAAGATAAACGGTGGTATTTTTTTGGTAAAATAGGTGAGGCGTAAACCCACAGACTCATGAGATTCGCCATCTGCATTGGCTTCTAGTTCAAGATATACGTGGCACGCTGTTTCGCTGGCCGCGTTTTTAGAGCCGTATGATGATGATATATGGTGTTTTTTGTCGCAAGGGCCATTTGATGGCCAAAGAGCGCCAGTTCATGGGACAAGAGATGTGGACAATGATTGTGATTAGCGACTGTATAAGGGCCATAAAATTCCTCGTGGTAAGGCGGGTAAAAACATACAAGTAATAAAATCATGACCATGCCGTGAAAGGTGTGTGTGGTGCGAATAGATGAACAAAGTTGGTGATAATAAAAGACGATGGTGGATATGTATGGCCTTAGCACAGGTGCCTCACTCGTTCATACCCTTGCGTCCAAGGGCCGTGAGGCAAGTGCTTTCTTTTGTAGCCACCGCAGCGAAAACCTCTCAGGAGAGGTCGTGCTACGGAATGCCCGGGTATACGATATGAAAACTATAAATTTCTTTTAAAAATGCTAGCAATGATTTATAACTAAAAAGCGGTTCCCTACCGACGAACATTGCAGGGTGTAAAGGTATATGTTGTAGGTAGGGTAATGGAAAGTGTTGTTTTCTTATAGTGTCCAATTGTTTGCACTGAATTAAAATGTCAAGAACTGTTAGTGCGTCACCACATCTGTCACACACTGGTGGGTCGCCAAGTGGACAAAAGATATGAGTGTGTCGTGCATGTGTGTGCTATCCTGAGTTTCGTTAGCATTACCTCTGTATGACGCGATTTTGATACTGGCAGCCAATGACCAAGGTGTGGCTTAATAATGTGTAGTTTGTTTTGTGTGTGTGTATCCCACTTGCTCTGCCAGTAGTCCCTGAGGTTTCGTTTGAGAGAGGGCTTAAGATCAAGGGCCGGGATTATTATGGGTGTAGGGGCAGTGCTTTTGTGGACGGATGCAGCGAGCTGATCCGCCCTCACGTTGCCTTCGATCTCACGGTGCCCTGGCACCTAGCACACTACAACATGTTGTTTGAGTGTGTGGAGTGTGCACAAAATGAAGTAAAGTGAGACAAGGACCGGGTTTTTTTGTTTTTTAAGATTGAACAGAGCCGTTACCACACTGAGGGAGTCTGTGTAAATTACTGCTTTTTGTATTTGTAATTATTTGATGTGTTTAGCTGCCACAAGTATCGCGTAAGCTTCTGCTGTGAAGATACTTGTGCCTGGATGTAGAGGGCCAGTATCCGAAAAGGATGGGCCAATAGCAGCGTAGTACACAGAGGAGTTGGACTTGGAGGCATCTGTAAAGAACTCAGGACGTGTGTATTTGTGTCGAAGTACCAGGAAGTATGTTCGGATATGGGCAATAGGCGCATGTTTTGTAACTTCTGGAAAGGACACATCACAGTCTATAGTCTGTCATTGCCACGGTGGTGGATATGCTACAGGAGTCATTAAACTGTGTTCAAGTGAGGCTCCAGTTTTCTCAGCTAGACTTTTCAGGCGAACTGAGAAGGGCTGCCTCATCGACGGCCTGTTTTGAAACAGAATCGAGCTCGACAAATCATTAAGAGTAGAGTATGAGGGGTGCTTCTTATCCACTTTCTCCTTAAGGAAACAAACAAAGGACATGTAAGTTCTCTGCAGATGAAGCGACCACTCAATTGACTCAACATAAAGGCTTTCTATGGGGCTGGTGCGAAAAGCACCCGTAGAAAGGCGGATGCCCAAATGGTGCACGGGGTCCAGCATCTTCAAAGCACTTTGAGTTGCAGACTGATAAACAACGGCCCCATAGTCTAAGCGTTTGCGAACGAGGCTTCGATACAGATTCATGAGGCATTACCTGTCACTACCCCAAGTAGTACGTGACAACACTTTTAAAACATTCATGGCTTTTAAACATTTTGTTTTTAAATACTTGATGTGCGGTACGAAGGTCAACTTGTTGTCCAAGATTAAGCGTAAGAGTTTATGCTCTGCATTAACAGACAGACGTTGACCGTTCAGTTCAATGTCGGTTTCTGAGAGCATGCCTCTCGTTCGGAAGAACAAGACGCACGTGCTTTTTTGTTGGTTCAGTCGGAATTCGTTTTTCGCTGCCCATTTGGAGACCTTGTTTAAACCTAACTGAACCTGCCCTTCCCACATTGCCAGGTTGGATGGCTTAAAGCCAACCTGGACGTCGTCGACATATGTACAATAGAACAAGTTGCTGGGGATGGACAGATGCAAGGAATTCATTTTGATGAGAAAAAGTGTGCAGCTAAGTACACCACCTTGTGGCACGCTTGTTTCCTGGACAAATGTTTGGGAAAGAACCGTGCTCACTCGGACACGGAATGTCCGGTTTGACAGGTAACTTTCGATTATGTGAAACATTATTCCGCGCACGCCACGGTGGGACAGGTCTCTTAGAATTCCAAAACGCCATGTTGTATCATAAGCCTTTTCGATATCGAGGAACACAGAGAGAAAATATTGCTTATGGACGAAGGCGTCTCTGATCTCTGCCTCGATACGAACAAGGTGGTCTGTGTTGGATCTACTTTCTCGAAACCCGCACTGAAATGGGTCAAGCAAATTGTTTGTTTCAAGGATATGTACAAGTCGGCAGTTTATCATTTTTTCGAAGACTTTGCACAAGCAGCTTGTAAGTGTAATAGGCCTATAACTTGAAGCTAAAGAAGGGTCCTTGCCTTCTTTCAAAATGGGAATAATCATAGCCTCTTTCCAGAAGGTAGGAATAGTGCCAGAAAACCAGATAGCATTGTATAAACAAAGTAAGGTTTTTCGTGTTTCGGCTGGTAAGTTTTTTAACATTTCATACACCACACGGTCAGAACCTGGGGCAGAAGTACTGCAGGAGTTTAGAGATGTTCGGAGCTCAGCTAGACTGAAAGCTTGGTTATACGCCTCGTATCTAGTGGATTTGTGTTCGAGTTTCTGCTTTTCTATTCTTCTTCTGAATTTTTGGAAAATGTCGGTATAGTGGGAGGAGCTGGATATCTGTTCAAAGTGTGCACCGAGGAAGTTTGCCTGATCTTCCAAGGTATCACCCTGAGTGTTTACGAGTGGAAGTGTGTGTATTTGTTTTCCTGCTATCCTATTTTAGCCTACTGTGTGTATGAATTGATCCCTGACAAAAACTTCTGCCAGCTTTCTCTTGTGGCCTGCCGACGCGTTCTCCTGCCTTGAGACTTTATTTTCTTAAAGCTCTCAAGGTTTTCCGCTGTCGGCGAGTTTCGCAGCAACCTCCATGCCCTGTTCTGTTCCTTTCGCGCATTACGACACTCTGTGTTCCACCATGGAACGTGTCGCTTGCCGGGCTGTCCAGATGTTTGTGGGATGCATTTGGCTGCTGCGTTAATAAGGAGAGCTGTGAAGTACTGCACAGCTTCATCTATGCTTAGCCCATATATGTCAGTCCAACATAACTGAGCATTGTTATGAAACTGTTTCCAGTCGGCTTTGTGTATAAGCCATTTGGGAACTCGTGGAGGACATTCGTATGATGTTTGTGTACTCAGAACAACAGGAAAATGGTCACTTCCGTAGGGATTATTTAGAAGTTTACATTGGAGTAATGGTACAAGTGAAGGAGATGCGATGCTGAGATCTATGGAAGAGTAGGTTTTGTTGGCAAGGTTATAATATGTTGCCTCTTTCCTATTCAACAGACAGGCACCGGAAGAAAAAAGGAACTGTTCAATGAGACGACCTCGTGCATCGCAGCGAGAATCACCCCATAGACTGCTATGAGCATTCAGGTCACCAAGGACCAAATAAGGTTCGGGTAGTTGATCTATTAAGGACTCGAATTCTAGTTTTCCAAGACGGTGGTGTGGGGGTATATACAGAGAACAGATGGTGACGAGCTTGTTGAAAAGAACTGCTCGAACAGCCACTGCCTCTAGTGTTGTTTGCAGTGGTAAATGTGTGCATGCTACTTTTTGTTAACAATAATGGCTACACCGCCGGATGATGCCGCAGCAACATCTCTGTCCTTTCGGAAGAGAACGTACCGACGCAAAAAATTCATGTTTTTAGATTTAAATTAAGTTTCCTTTACGCACAGCACTTTCGGCGAATATTTGCAAAAGAGCTCTTGAACATCATCGAGGTTTTTAAGGAGTCCTCTGACGTTCCAATGTATTATTTGTGCTGCCATATTGGAGGTAACGTAGTGCTGTGTGTAAGGAAAAATGGGTGTGTCTGCTTCTTAAGCTAAGCGTTAAGACTTAAAGAACAGGGCCGTCGTCGGGCCCCATTATTGGCTTTTTAATTCTTTTGGCGCGCTCCAGGGAGCTATGCCGATCTTTCTGCACCAGGGGTACCGTGGTGTCCATTGCCTCCTCAGAGGCACTGCGTGCCCGCATTTGCGAGCTGATGTTTTGGGCTTGGGACCTCGCCTGATGAGACGAGGCCTTCATATAGGCCGATCCTGGGGTCTCCTTCACCTCGGGGGGCGAAACCTTCGGTCCTCTTGGGCTAGAGGTCGAAGGAACCTTTTTTGGTGCTGGGATTCCCTGGCCGCTGCAAGAGCTTGCAGCGGCCGTGGTTTTCGCCGTGGGGACGAGTGGGAGGGCAGCCTTGGCTGTTCCCGCCGTGGGTGGGGGCATTGGCGACCGCCTGGGCACACTGTGCCTGGCATGGGCAGTTGCCGCAGGCCGTTGTAGTGCTGCCCCCTGTTGTACTACATCGGCGAACGATGGTTTGTTTGTAAAAAGACCAGATACTTGTTGACGGGCTTCTCGGAAAGTAATGTTTTGTGTGATTTTGATTGTAACAATTTCTTTTTCCTTTTTCCATGTTGGACAGGTTCGAGAGTATGCGGGATGGGCACCATCGCAGTTTGCGCAGTGGGCCCCATCCTCCAACTTACACTCGTCCGTAGCGTGTCCTGTGGTGGCACACTTTCCGCAGGTGAGTTGGCCGCGGCAACCCTGAGAGCCATGACCAAATCGCTGGCATTTGAAGCAACGTCGTGGGTTGGGAATGTAGGGTCTCACATTCAACTTCAAGTATCCTGTTTCGAGATGTTCAGGCAGAGTACTGGTGCAAAATGTCACAATTATGTGTTTTGTTGGGATTTCCTTCTTATCACGCCTAATTTTGATTCTTTGTACTTGTGTCACTTGCTGGTCCTTCCAGCCCTCGAGGAGCTCATCTTCAGTCAGGTCAAGCAAGTCTTGATCAGATAGAACGCCTCGGGAAGCGTTGAGTGAGCGGTTTGGTGTAATTGAGATAGGTATGTTTCCAAACGATTCTAGTTTTGAGAGGCTTTCATACTGACTCTGACTTTTTACCTCGAGGAGGAGATCCCCACTGGCCATTCTTGTAGCCTGGTAACCTGGTCCAAGTGTAGTGGTGAGGCATTTGGAAACAACGAAAGGCGAAATAGTTCTGGCGTTCTTTTCAACAGTTTCACAATGGATTACATGGTAGCGGGGAAAGGTTTCTTTCGGTTTGCTGAAATAATTGCAAAAATCTTCGGTGCGCCCTCTCTTCGAGAGAGGACGATCGTGCAATGAAGGGAGAGAAGAAAAAGCCATAAACTAAATATGAGTTCGGCAGCCATGCCAGCCTCCCACCATGGAGCCCAACACAGGGACGTGACAAGTCCTAAATTTATATGAGGCATGTCAACGTCAGCTGTACACAGCCGCTATAACCAAATATATTGTGCCCAAGACAGAGCACATACACAAGGTTAACCCTTGCCGCCAGGAAAACTTGGAAGTAAAATGAAGTGAGGAGAAGACAGAAAAGATGTAAACTGAGAACAAAAGACGAAGATGTAGGGAGAGAGAGTTAGGAAAAGGCGACTGCCGATTTCCCCTGGGTGGGTCAGCCCAGGGGTGCCGTCTACGTGAAGCTGGGGCCAAAGGGGTGTGTTGCCTTTGCCGGGGGGCCTTAACGGTCCAATCACCCAGCGTCGGCTCAACCCCTAGGATCCCCTTTTCCCCGGACACGGCAAAGCCACGCACGGCTAGGCGTGGGAGGGAGTAGAAACTCCCCCTTTAGCTCGGGTCCGTGGTGTCGCTACACACCAAACGCCTACTTGCGCAGGCACCCCTGCGGGGTTTTAGAGCCGTAGACAAGGCTTTTCTTTCAATTGTGTTGCAATCTAGTCATGCACAATCATAGTCATCTGTGCAGCTGTCGAAAACAGCGCCAAATGGGAAAAAATGTTCAGATTTCCTTGGAACAAAGATAAAAAATTAAAGTGGATTTTTTAGAGAGACATGGTGAGTGGTATAGCCTTTGGATTCCTAGCGTCAGGTGGGTAATATTTATCAGAAATTCTGAATGGATGATTCCGTTTGACACATTCGGTATTTACGTACAAGCGCTCCCAGAAAAGATTCATGGCAGGTTGACTACGTGCCATCAAAATATTGGCATATCGAAAGAAAGTCTAAGGCGCCAAGACTGAAGTACAAAAGTCATATGGATGTGTAGTTTTCAACGGAACAACCACAATCACTATCTACCCAGCTACGGCAAGCATACGGCACTTGCCCCAAAACGCACGGCCGCCATGCAACTTGCAGACAGCTCTGAGCTTGATAAAGAAAATAGCAAGGCAGAGCAGCCAACAGCCGCACGACATCATGCCAGGGGGGATACCGTGAAATTCACGGCACGAATTGCAGCGATGTATACACAATCAGTAGTGGTTAAGAAGGCGACAAACTCGTACCAGTGTGAGAAAATGATGTCTGTAACGCTATGTACACAAGAAAAGGCGCTCCACTATTCTACTTATACGACAGGTATACAATGTGTTGCTAGTGATTTCAACTGTTTCTCCTAGCATTTATTTCGTAGTAGTCAATTTAGTCTTACCTAATCCGGTGCACATGGAAAGCAATGGAAAGAAAAATGGTAGGTGTAACCTTAAGAGACAAGAAGAGAGCAGAGTGGATTAGGGAGCAAACGGGGGTTAAGGATATTATAGCTGATATCAAGAAGAAGAAATGGACATGGGCCGGGCATGTAGCGCGTAGACAGGATAACCGCTGGTCGTTAAGGGTAACTAACTAGATTTCCAGAGAAGCGAAGTGGGTTAAGGGGAGGCAGAAGGTTAGGTGGGCAGATGAGATTAAAAAGTTTTCGGGTATAAATTGGCAGCAGCAAGCACAGGACCGGGTTAACTGGCGGAACATGGGAGAGGCCTTTGTCCTGCAGTGGACGTAGTCAGGCTCCGGCTGATGGCAATGATGATGATGATGATGATGATGATGATGAATCTGGTGCACATGCGAGCAGGACAGGTAACTAGGCTTAACAAACACGGTGTCTGACTGTGAGGTGATCGTCACCTAGACCAGCTTGTTCACTAACGCGATGCATTGTGGAAATGCCTAAGAAGCTAGACTTTAATAAAAACGTAACCGCGGAGAGATTTCGCTTGTGAAGCTTCTTCAGCACAGCATTCTAGTCATTGTCATTGACGAGCATTTGAACATTTCGCCAGGACGTCACCGCTGAACACATAGTTTTAGTAACATATGATACTCATTGCGCACGGTGAACATTGATACAAGATACTGTATACTCAACAATCTGAGACAGCGACAGAGTGGTGCAACTGCAAATGCAAAAACAGCTGAGCGCCCTCACTGAAGCAAACACATAAAAATAAGCACATCAGTCGGTTATACGCGTTATTAGGCAAGTGTAAATTTAGTTGAAAGACGCGACAACCAAGGCTCCGCCACTTAACAAAAAACACATAATTTTGATAGCACATATAATCGGTTGTTTGCCACTTCAAATGAAAATATTATTTGGCAGTCAATGCACATGCTTCTCTTTTTTGGTCAGTCGTAGGTACTACCGTGCTATTGCGTGCTAAAAATTTGCAGCATACGCGTTGGGTTACCATGAAGAAAGCGAGTGACACGGATAAACGCCTATACCCAAGGAGTGATTCAGCACACGGAGAGCCACTAAAATGGTAGCTGGTGCAGACTGCGTGCATGACAAGAGCCTTTGCAAGTTTACGCCCCACTTATACATCGAACATGGCATGACCCTCACTGCAGTATAGTAGGTCTAACTCTCAAATGCCTACAGATTGCAATTAAGAATAAGCAAAGAAAGCTGTGGTCATATTACACTGTCTTTTTTTTCAAGACAACATGGGGCCTTAGTGGAAGCAGTGGTAAGTTTTCAGTCACCCATCACCATACAGACTCGACTTAGCTATCTCTGATTGCCATATCTTTGCTAACATAAAATGCTGGCTAGGAGGCCTGCGCTTTCACCCAGCCCTTTTCTCTACTCTGCAGCTTGCTGCAGACTGGTTTACTGAACTTCTAGGCGGAGGGTAAAGGAAGTTGCAAGGCAGACAGTTCTCATGAAGCCCTTGATCAACATTTGTTGTGCTGAATACTAAATCACTGAGACTCTTACATTACGAAGTCCCAAGTGTGGTCCCTAACTATTAGTGATGTTCTTCTTTTTCTTTGTAAGAATCATCTTGGAAACACTGACGTATTTGTAAGTGGGGCCAGTATTGTTCTTATATATATTTCATGTACCATTCTCCATTTCTGTAATTCCACTGCAGCTTGGGCGATGCGAGCCCGAAGTATTGTGAAATAAATAAATAGATAAATGAGTTGGTGCTACACACAGACAAATGTTTGAATCGGAACGTCAAATATGTACAGACGTAGCTGGTATATGTACCTAAACGTTTCAAATGAAGCAGTCTTCATTTTCGCTCTGGTTACTACTTCACGACTGAGCAGAACTTCAACATAGGATGAGTGACCCTTCCCTAACCACTTAGCGCAAATGTGCTTGAATGAGCGACTATTGTATAGACGTGCGGCTTCAGAAAGCAACCAGGACATTGGACGTTAGCATTTTGTATATGTTGTTAAAATCAGTTTTACTATTGAAGCATATTTACCTTCCAAGTTCTGATGTTCTTTTCACAGTCACTCTGATAGAAAGGATTGTGTTGCACGGCAAGTCGTTTTTTTCTCCATCGACACGAGGTCAGTAAATATAGTTTAATTAGAGAACACAGTTTTTCTCTCCACCTGCACGAGGTCAGTAAATATAGTTTAACCAGAGAACACATAAAGTTGGAGAGCAGCAACACCGAAATGAAAACGCTGAATGTGTGACTATTACACGCGAACAATAAGTAAATGCAATGTATTGCAGGTCGGTCGTCAGGAATAGTGACGCCGACTTGTTCACATATTATTAACTCTACCGCTGTCACACCGGACATTTCCAGCACCATCATGGCCGACCCGAATGTGGTTTTTTAATCGCGATCAACAAAGAAAGCTACAACCTATATCGCTGTGCAGCCACACATAATAGAAACATTTTAATACAGATCGGTCATGATCGCGATCGAAAGATCCCACGGGACACGAGTGCGCGGTATCAGGTGCAGCACGCCGACATACACAACACACGGATACAATGTGGCACATAAAAAACAAAACACACACATACACAAACATGTTTTCGTTGTGCCTTCCTTTGTTTGTCTAAACACACACCAGCGAAAATGTCATGGCAAATAAAATCACACTCACCTCAAAGACGGTGGCCATTCCTGTGAAAGCAGCTCTTCTAGATGTCCTTACCCAGCTCACTTTACCGATAAAAGCCTTTTTGGCTTATAGGCAGCGCTCAGCGAAATGAAGCCTTTTCTAGTTTGCCCACAACGGCGCGGTAACTGTCTCCGCAAACGACGAACGTGACTTTTGGTGCACCCCGCATTTCAAATGACTCTTCACGATTTTATTGTACCCCAACTGTTTCACAGCTGCGGCAGGGTTTGAAGAGGCATAGAGGCTGCACACAGAAAACGTATAAGCCCGGTAACACACGACAAGCTACAAAACCCAATACACAACCCTCAAGTGCCATATTGACAAATAATGACTGCGAAATAGGCTTGTCTTGGCCGCTTAGAGTTAACCAACTCTCCCGAAGTTCACATGAAAAAAAAACTCGAAGCTGGTTAAAAAAAAGTCATTCACGCAAGTTCAAATTCATAGGCTCAAGTTTTTAGCACACGTGAAAAAACATGCAGTAAGTTTAATTGGTCTCAGTAGTTTATTTTTTTCACGCTACCGAAATTGTATTTTGGCTTCCGTATTGCAGTTCTCAGGTGTGGTTGACTTCTGACTTGTAAACATCCGCTCGCGCTAAAATGCAAATGGCAGCTAAGCATCCTGCAATGAACCCTTTGATTCTCATCGACGCAGTAACAAACTGGATCTACCTACACCGGAGAGCATGGGAAAAAAAGCTTTTTTGAACTTCACTAAGCTTCGCAGCTGATTATTGTTCAGCAGCATGCCATGACGGCATACGTTAGCTGGCGTACGTAAGCATACATAATCGCCAAAAGAACGCGACCAGTACACTCAACTTCGGGATACCAACAGAGAAAAAAAAACACATCAAAGCTTAAATTCATCTATGTTGTTCTAGATTAACGACGAAAACTTAAAGCGCAGATCTGCGAGATGTTGACTATTTTTTGTTCAATACACAGGGTAATGGTAGAGATTCTCGTCCGGGACCTGTATTAGTGTGTGGTGTTGTTTAGAATTTCTTCACGAGCCGTAAGTGTTACATAGATGAGTATTCGGCTGACCTTCCTATATCTGTAAGCATTATTATATTCTTTAGCTTGTATATGCATATGCCAGAACTCAGCGTAAGTAATAGTGTGAAAACAGCTGAGCGGTGGAGAATAATTTTTATTGGCTATGTTGTAAATCATGCGTAAAGCTTTTTTTTTTGAATAACGTGAAGCTTCTTCAAAGTGCTGCTAGTAGGAAGAACAATTAAAACGGGAGACAGTTCAACGCACGAGACTAGCCTGTAAATCCCTCAGCAACTTTTCTGTTAACCAAACTCCTAGAGTTTCAAATGACTGGCACAATTCTTATGTTTCCAGAGCTGCAAGTCAATGGTTTCTGTCATAGTGCATGCTTTACCCCGTGGCCAAAAAGTGATCCCTCTCGTAATAGCCACAATAACTTCTAGTGCACTTTCCCCAGTCACGCTCTATTTTTACTAACCGAAAAATTCTACGAAGATTACGATACTACCTAACGCGAATTCTACGTGAAGGTTCTTGTTGAAGCAATGCCAACTGCACTCACATGTACTCCGCACATTGTAGAAACGTAACATTAAATCGCTACATGTTCTCACTAAAACTGCCAGTGCTCAAGCTTCACGCACACCACTATGTGATTTAAAGTCGCCACAAACTAAGCGGAACGCTTACAGACACATTACGACATTCGTTTACGACAACTTTACGACAAGTTGTTGTTTTGAGCTCCCACGCTTTGTTTTAAATGGTTGATCAGTGTGTTAGGTGGCACAAGCTTTTTTTCTTCCTAATACTTGGCTCGGCTATCACAGAGGTGTACAATAGCAAATAATTCTCCACGCTTTGTTTTATGCACTTCCATCTGAACCTTTGAAAACGGCTTGTTGTACGCTTGCACGCACAGCATCATCCCCATTGGACAGCTATTTGTAACAATACTCATGCCTTGCAAACAAGAGGGGCTTTTTTAGCTTCCACGTATCGCTTGAATTGGTTGATGAGAGTGTTGTTGTGGCTCAAGAATCCTTGTCTGTGATAATTGGTTGTGTTTATCAATGAGAAGGTGCACAAGAGGAAATAATTTTTTTACAATTTGTTTCGTGTGCTTGCATGTGATCTTTTTGAAAAGAGCTTGTTGTACGCATGCATGGAAGCATCGTCCTCACTTGACAGCTTGTCACTGGTACTTGTGTCTTGCAAACACAAGTCGCTCAAATGTTTGTTTCAGTTCACATATTGTTTCAAATTCTTCAGACTGTTTTGGTGGCAAATGCTGTCTTCTTTGTGATCAGTACTTCACCTTAGTTATCACAGAGAAGGTGCGCAAGTGCAAATATTTCTCAATGTTTCGTTTCCTGTGCATCCATCGGAGCTTTTCAAAACAGCTTGTTACAGTTTATTTCACGTATGCATGAAAACTTTCTGCCAAGCATATATACTAGTACTATATAAGTACTATATATGTGTTGCAGTGCTTGTGTTCTTGAAGCAAGATGAATAACTTGAATTTTCTGTTCTAGTTTCTATGCAAGGATACAAAACAAAACGTGGAGAATTATTTCCTCTTGTCCACCTTCATAGAGATAAACACAGCCAAGTATCACAGGCAAGAGTTCTTGTTCCACAAGAACACTCTCATCAATCATTTCAAGCAATACGTGAAAATTCAAAATGAAACATTGAGCCCCCTTTCGTTTTGCAAGACATGAGTACCATTACAAATAGCTGTCCAATGGGGATAATGCTGTACATGCAAGCATACAACAAGCCTCTCTCAAAGGTTCAGATGGAAGCGCACAAAACAAATCATCGAGAATTATTTGCTATTGTGCATCTTCTTTGTGATAGCACAGCCATGTACCAGGAACAAGAAAGCTTGTGCCCCTAAGCACTCTTGTCAACCATTTCAAGCATTGCATGGAAGCTGAAAACAACAACTTCAGCCATTCTTGTTTGCAAGACATGAATGCCATGACCATTAGCTGTTCAGTTGGAATGATGCAGTACAAAAATGCGTACAACAAGCTGTTTTCAAGGGTTCAGATAAAAGCACACAAAACAAAGTGTGGAAAATTATTTTCTGTTGTCCACGTTCTCGGTGATAAGCACAGCCAAATATATCAGACAAGAATTGTTGTGCCACAAAAAGTGTCATCAACTATTTCAAGCAATACGTGGAAACTCAAAATGAAAAATTGAGCCGCTATTGTTTGCAAGGCAAGAGTACCATTACAAATAGCTGTCCAATAGGGATGATGCTGAACATGCAAGTGTACAACAAGCGGTTTTCAAAGGTTCAAATGGCAGTGTACAAAACAAAGCGTGGAGAATCATTTGCTATTGTGCACCTTCTCCGTGATAGCACAGCCACTTATCAGGAATAAGAAAGCTTGAGCCACTAAACACTCTTGTCAACCATTTCAAGCAATGCATGGAAGCTCAAAACAACAACAACTTCACCCACTCTTGTTTGCAAGGCATAAGTATTGTGACCATTAGCTGTTAAGTTGGAATGTTGCGATATATGAACGCGTACAACAAGCTGTTTTCAAGGGTTCAGATCGAAGCACACAAAACAAAGTGTAGAGAATTATTTCCTTTTGTCCACCTTATTAGTGATAAACACAACCAAGTATCACAGACAAGAATTCTTGCGCCACAAAAACACTCTCATCAACCATTTCAAGCATTACGTGGATGCTCCAAACGACTTGAGCTACTCTTGTTTGCAAGACATGGGTACCGTGACCATTAGCTGTTCAGTTGGAATGATGCGGTACATGAATGCGTACAACAAGCTGTTTTCAAAGGTTCAGATGGAAGCACATGAAGCAAATTCATGAGAACTATTTGCTCTTATTCAGCTTTTAAACAATAATAAACACAGCCAAGTTAATTTCACGAGTAAGCAGGCTTGTGCCATCCAAATACTCATTAAACTATTTAAAGTAATGTGATGAAACTTAAACTGAACATTTGAATCAATTTTGTTTTAAAACATGAATACCACGAGAAATACTTAGTTGGCCAGTGGTGGAGCTGCTTTCATGCATAGGTACAACAAGCTGTTTTCAAAGGCTCTGATGGAAGCACACGAACCAAAATTTTGATAATTATTTGATCTTATTCTGATTCTGAGGAATAAATACAGCCAAGTGCTGCATGGCCCCTTATGCTTTGTGCCTTGGGGCAATGACAGAGCACGTGAGCGAGATTTGGTCTATCTCTCCTGAATCTAAGAATGAATTGTCTTTTATCTGCTTGTGTATGTTCATGTAATAGGAAATTACTCTACCAAACTTTACCGTTTGAGATTTTAATAGAAAGATAATTCATTGTACAAATGCAACGTTTAAAATATTGTTTTTTTCATAAACTACACAGCAATATTTGTGCAAATATAACACGTGTATAACAAAGGTGATTGAATGAAATAAAAGTACTTTGGTAATTATCTGATATACTTATCAGTTATACTTTAGCGCACAATTCCATATCATATTATGTACTAGTTAAATTGGTTATTTCTTGAGGTTATGTACAGCCAACAAATGGAGCTGAGAAACTGAGCATTTTAGACCCTTCAATGCAAGAACAAAACAAAAATGTTATGCATGCCCAGGCATTTCGTCTAATAAGTTTATTCATGTCCTACACTGATTATTAAGGTTGACATTGAGCCCTATGCAAGTCCTATGTATGGCCCCCATTAAGCCCCGTTAGCGCCTATATTGTGCGAGATGGGACCTAGATACAAAACACATAATCTACATAGCTCCTACATACCCCTATATGCCCTGTGCAAGTCCTGTTCAGCTCCTACATACCACCATGTAGGTCCTGTATAACACTTTTCTACCCCCATTTGGTTTCTGTACAGCTCCTGTATTTGTGTTTTGAATAGGAGAAGAATAGGAATAGGAATTTGTGAAGTGTGTTTTGAATAGGAGCTACTTCTGCTAACTCCGGCGTATTTCAGTAGCAATTTAAGTCTGTTGATCGGGTTTCACTGCCCTTTAGAGAGGATGGATGTAGACCACCTCGGGCGCCTCCCGGCACCAGCGGCGTCCGCGGCGGCCGCCTCCAGAAAGCGGATTAGACAAGCGAGCGACAGTGACAGTGAAGATACTCATGCCTACTATTTCAGCAGTGATGACTTTTCAGATGACGTTTTCCAACCTGTGTGGAGCCGGAAAGAAGAGGAGGATTATGAGGACATCCTCATCCTCAAGTATTCAAACAGTAAGTGAAGCGCCACAGTCGAACATTTATACCATCCTGTTTCGGCTTGCACTTCCTACTGTCAGCATGAAACGCCTTAACAGACAGCCTGTGTCGAGGTCTCTGGAAGCGCTCGTACCAAATGAGATAACGGGCGTAAGAGTGAACGCCAGAAAGAATATACTGGCTGTTGACGTTTTACACGCATGTGCTTCGGGCGTTCTGCGCAGTTTAGCTAACTTGGACGGCAATCAGGTGGGCTCTCATGTTCCCTTGGGATGTGATGTAGTAACCGGCGTGATCTACGACATAGATGTGGCTATTTCAAATAATGACTTACAATTTCTTGTCAAGTCAACAACTCCAATTGTCAAGTCAACAACTCCAAGATACTCCAATTGTTGATGTCAACTGGCTAGGCAAGTCTCGCTGTGTGAATATTGCGTTTGAGAGCACCTCCCCTCTCATGTGAAGGTGGGGTACTTCAAACATGCTTTGCGACCTTTCTTTTCAAAGCCTCTACAGTGTCATAAATGCATAAATTTTTGACATGTGAGCAGCGTCTGCGAGAATTTGGTGGTATGCTACCGCTGCACTGAGTCCCATGCAGTGGATAAGTGCGTCACTACTGTCAAGAAATGGTCTAATTGCAATGGATCTCATGAAGCCACATCGAAGGACTGCCCGCGTATTCAGAGGGAAATTGCCATCTTGAAGGAGATGATGCGCGATCACTCATCTGATTGATAAGCCGCAGATAAAGTGAGAAGGCGTCGTTCACGTCGATGTCGATCGTCAAGAACGCCCGCTACCTCCTCGGTGCGTTTGCCAGCTCTCTCATCATTACCAGCTCCTTTACCTCCCAGACCACATGCTGTGGGAAAGGCTGTAAAGGACAAAGCCAGTGAGCATACCCGAACTGCGACAGAGTGGCCTGCACTTCAAAGGGAAGCAGCATCAAGCGAACCGAAAAAGTTTCATGACGGCCAGCCCGTGATCCCGGTTCGAGATCTTTCCAACCAAGTCTGGCAAGTGACTGCAATCGTGCAATAATTAATCGCCACGATTCGCACGCTACCGAGCAGCATACAATCTCCGTCTGCTAAGAGTGCACAACAAATACTCGATGCACTGAATTCAGTGCTTGCTGACGTTGTATAAGCACAATGGCTCAACAAAATTTCATCTTCCGCACTGAAGTTAAAAGTGCGTCGATTTTTCAATGCAATATTAGAGGCGTGAAGTCCCGTATCTCGAAATTTCACCAATTTGTTCGGGCCAATCAATTCCCTATACTTGCATATGTGAAACCAAACGAATCAACGCCTTAAAGATTGTCCGGTTATGAAGCTTTTTTTCAGCCACTTCCGACGAACAAAGCAAAGTAATTGTTTACATCCCCAGGACTTGACTTATTTTTCGCACCCAATAAGCTCAAATGAAGACAATCAGTACGTGTGTCTTCGTGTGAAGAAGAATGCTGTTTCGTTCACACCCATTGGTGAATATATATCTCCGTCATCGCGATTTGACTGTGACAGATTAAAAGACATCCTAATGAGGACCAATAGGCCTTGGATCATCAACGGTAACTTGAATGCTCATCACATGCTTTATGGGAACACTAGGATGAATGTCAGGGGCAGGAATATTGTTACATTCGCATCCGACTACAATCTTTCTATCATGAACGTGGGTACCCCAACATATCGCGGGGTCTCACGTATGGCAGTTGCCTTGACTTGAAATTGGTGTCACGGTGCTTCTCTCACAAAGGTAAATGATTTTGCGATATTGAGACTCATGGAAGTGATCACATACCCACCTAGGTGAAGATCGATGGTATCAGAAAGAATGTATCTTCTGGTGTTGTAATTGGCACTGACTGGTCGATGTTTACATCGCGTGTTGAAGACGCTTGCCAAGAAGGCCCTGCCTGCAGCCTGCAAAATACCGTCACGGAAGCTATGTAAGCGTCCAAATGTAAATGATCATTTTCGTCTAAATTAACGCAGTTCGACATCGAACTGGAAAATTATAAGCCATATGAAGGCGTGCTGAACGACGATACAGACACACAAGATCAATTTACGACCTGAGAGAAGCAAGACGGCTCCAAAGAAAGATTCAACGACACATTTACAAGCTGGAGAGCGAACGCTGCAAAACATTCTGTGAATCTTTAGACCCTCATGAACTGCTGGCATATATCTGGAGAACAGTTCTCGGTCTTCGCTCCTCTCCCCAACAACGGCACTCTTTTAAAGCTTTGGCACTCTATCATGAAAAAACTGAACTCGAGGTGGCTAAAGAATTTTGCACGAGAGTTGCCGGGAATATTGTGAACGAGAGCATCGACGCCATGATCGTACCTGAGACGCGATTACCAGAAATGGACATTCCATTCACCATGGAAGAATTGGAAGGTGCTTTAGTCGCTTCTAAGCGCTCGTCATCGCCAGGTCCTGACGGTATTACTTGTAGTGCGTTGGGACACCTTGGACAAAAAGCCAGACGAGAACTTTTAACATGCTTCCACAACTCCTGGCTCAGTGGCAGTGTTCCCCGAAAATGAAAAATAGGTCGATTATTACCACTTCAGAAATAGGGAAAATTACCATTGGACTTGACAGCATATCGCCCTATTGCCCTCGCAAGCTGCCTCAGAAAAGACTACCATTCCTTCATGGCAGGCTTCCGTCGGGGCCGCTCCTCCATCGACCTGGTCCTTGAATTCTCGACATTTGTTCACCAAGGAAAAAGTCGCAAGCGTATATCAGCAGCACTCTTTCTTGACCTAAAGGGTGCATATGATAATGTAACTCACGATGCCATCCTCACCTCTGTCGCAGCAACGGGCATTGGTGGACGCATGTTTCAATGAATAAAAGATTATATAATTGGCAGGGGTTTTTTGTACAAACAGATGAGGCTAAAACTACTGAACATCACACCAACTGCGGAGTACCTCAGGGACGTGTTTTAAGCCCGACATTGTTCAGTGTTGCCCTAATTGGTCTGTCAGAGGTTCTGCCAAGGTCGGTGTGCCTATCCATATAGGCCGATGATATTTGCCTCTGGAGTGCTGCAGTTACTCGCCCTCAGGTGAGTGCACGAATACAGCGGGCACCAACCCTCACAACAGCCTACCTTTAGAAACAAGAACTATGCACGGACGCATCGTTTCCTGGGCATAAAAATCGACAGAAGTCTTTAGCCCGCATTGTGCGTACTTGAAGGAGAGACTGCTATCTCTTGTGCATATAATGAAATTCATTTGCGGGAAAGCATGGAGAGCTTCTGTGGCCTCCATGCTACAGCTGTACAGGACCCTATTTCTGAGTCCATTGCGCTAGAGCTTGCCGGTACTGACCAACACTTGCAGATGCAATACTCAATAATTGGAGAGTTTGCAGGGTCAGGTGCTGCGTATCTGCCTAGGACTGCCCCGATGCACTTATACTTATGCCACAATCATGCTTGCCAAAGACAATCTGATCAGGACATATGGAGTGCTGGATTGCCATGCAAAAGCAACCACTCTAGAGTAGCAATGAATCAAGCAACAGTGCTTTCAATATATTAGTTGCACTTAGACTGAACGCAGATATACACTGACTGGTCCGTCTCGTCCAGCAGCTCATCAGGTGCCGCTTTAATTCCGGCTGCAGCAATGACAATAAATTTAAGTTGTCGCATATGACTACATCTACAGCATCAGAACTTGCTGCTATAAGGGCTGCTTTACAATATCTCGTTCAAGAGCGTCCAGGAAAATGCGTTATATTCTGTGATTCGAAGGCAACACTTCAGAGTTTGCAGTTTTCCATGCGTAGGAGGAATCATGAACAATTGGGACATGAAATAAGACATTGCCATCATAAAGCTCTAGCACGAGGGCATGATATTTTATATCAATGGCTGCCTGGACATATCGGTATTAGCGAAAATCAATTAGCTGATGATGCAGCCCCCTCAGCCCATGAATGAACCCGTGTGGTCCCGATTTCTCTATCAAGGACTGCTGCAGCAAGACAACTTTACCTACTGGCTCGAGATCTCACACGCACGTTCTGGTCGTCTACCAGCTTCCAAAGGTGTCACTTATATGAACTGGATCCTTCGCTCGAGATACAGCTACCATCACAACTTTCCAGCTCCGATGCGACACAGTTATTTCGTCCTTGGTTGAGTGTTGTATTCATAAAGGTGTCCTCCTTTCGTATTGGTATGGCAGACACCTCTACATGCAACTACTGCGGAGCTGAAGATACCATTGAATACGTCCTGTGCAGCCGCGACTCTAGACATGCGACTCTAGACATGCGACATTAGATCATTGTGGGTGCAGAAGATTCTGGGACCTTGGGCATCTGCCTCAGTTGCGCAGAAAGCGACTAAAGCATTCCTATTTTATTTAAAGACAACAAACCTGGGCGATCGCCTGTAGACTGTGTGTGGTCTCCCGAGTGGGCTCATGATTGTGTGTACCTTCTTATCTTTCTGGAACCTCTTTTCTTCCTTTCATCTCTTCCCTAGTGCAGGGTAGCAAACCGGAAGTGCGTCTCGTTAACCTCCCTGCCTTTCCTTGCATCTTTATCTGTCTCACTCTCTCCTGTATTAAATCCTGTAACTCCAGTATTGAAGCATACGGATCCTGCATGGAATTATATAGGTTTTTTTCAGTATGGCGGTCTGTTTTTTTTAATGTAATCGGTTTTCTAGTGGCTAAGGTACTCGGCTGCTGACCCGCAAGTCGCGGGTTCCTATCACGGCTGCGGCGGCTGCATTTTCGATGCAGGCGGAAATGTTGTAGGCCCGTGTGCTCAGATTTGGGCGCAGGTTAATGAACCCCAGGTGGTCAAAATTTCCGGAGCCCTCCACTACGGCGTCTCTCATAATCATACGGTGGTTTTGGTACGTTATACCCCACATATCAATCAATGTAATAGGGTTTCTTAAACTAACACGCATTTTTATCCTCATGTCTACCTAGAGTCTTGCAGGCTTTGCAGTGTACTGGCATATCCGCCAAGCCATCCTTCGTCAAATTTAATTAATGCTCCCTAACTCATTCATTATCACAGCGCCCGGCATGCCCGATGCACGAGTTGCCACAAGGAAGAATAATTTCATAAACCAAACTTTTGGCACATTTCCCACATGTCGTGCCAGTTTTCTTGCCGCACACCTGACGGCTCACCTCCTGCCGAGCAGTTCTCCTGCATAGCTGACCACTTTTACGGGCGCGAAAAGGCCACATGTTTCCTCATACTGGCCTGCAACCTTTTTTGGGATGGGGCAGACCTTACGAACATAAGGAATCACTGCGGAGTTTAAGGATTTGGTTTCTTGCTTTCCCGGCGCAGCTCTTGTATATTTCTCTCTTCACTTTCCACAAAAGCACTTCGGACACAGCTGTCAATAACGTGTCAGGAAAATTGTCCCCTTCAATTCGCTAGATCTGCCTTTCGAATGATCCCTGCACCATGTGCGTGTATGACTTATTGAGAACAGATCCCAGGCAGAGCATAGCGATACCATGCTTGACTATTTTTGACTGGCAGGAGTCTTGCAGCAACGTATACCCCTTTCTTGGTGCGAGGAAATTATTTCCAGCACGTTCGCCCGCTATGGAAGATAAACAGAGATAAAGAAGTTGCAGGGTGTTACATCGAGGCAGTTCTTGTTGAAAAACTAGTCGTAATCCGTGAGTCCTAAATATATTTAAAATATCATCCCATCCCCTCAAAGAGCCTTGTCCGTTAAAGAGAGATAACAAGTCATCTATAAACTAAAAACCTTAGCAATGTTTAATGTGCTTGGTAACAACTTTATTGTTGGTAAAAACTTTAATGTGTTTAGTTTCCACTCTAGAACAAACGCTTCGTCGAGCAGCCAGTCAATATTATATAAAAATATATTTTACAGAAGCGGCGCAATGCAGGATCTAATGCCAATGCCGCCTTTTTGCAGAAAAAGCTGCTGGTAAAAAGAATCAAAAGTGCTGATTAGGTAGGCTTCCAACAGAGCTGATTGATATGTGGGGTTTAACGTCCCAAAACTACCATATTGCCACGTTTCATTTCCCAAGTTTTGTTATCGTCCCAAAACACTACACAATTCCCAGCGCAAACCGCGCCTGCAGTTTTCGAGAAGCTTCCGGACTGTAGTAGATCATTTCGATAAAAACATGCCTACTCTGCAATCTGTACAGATTATTCTGGATCCTACGCCACCGCCAGCGATAACGCTAGAACATTCGACGGCAAGAGTATAAATGCCGACGCGCTTCGCCGCTTGTGAGTATTTGATCGACGGCCGACGCTCCGTTCACTGTTATCTGTGCAAGACTGCTACTGTAATCGAATTTTCCGTTTACAGAGCAAAGTTTCGCCAAATTAACAGTTCAATCCCAACACAAAGTATCCTGTCTTCGGCCACGTCACGACCCCATGACATCTGGTGGAGGTGCTGCTTCGTTCATATACCGGACGCCATCACCAAGCCGTGAAGCCAGCCCACGTTGCGGTGGAGACACCGACGCCAACCAGGAGCAGCGAACAAGCCGCCGACAGCAAGGGCTACCACCGGAGTACGGGCTTCTACAAGACTAGGCGCGGAAGACCAAGGCCATGACCTCGACTACAGCAACAATGACAACCGCAGCGTCCCAGCCCGCGATCGTCATGCATAAACCCAGTTAACCACCAATCTTCCATGGGTCATCGTTCGAAGACCCGGAGTCCTGGCTAGAAACATATGACCGTGTGGCTGCCCTCAACTACTGCGACCATGACGAAAAGCTCCGTCGTGTGTTTTTCTATTTGGAAGACACCGCAAGGACCTGGCTCGAAAATCGGGAGTCCACGCTCCGAACGTGGGATGTTTTCTGCGGTGCATTCCTGGGAACGTTCGCGAGCGTCGCTTGCAAAGAGAGGGCCGATGCTTTATTAGAGACCCGGGTTCACCTACCAGTTGAAAATGTCGCCATTTTCACAAAAGCAAAGACCCGCCTATTCCGTCACGCTGACCCAGATATGCCTGAGGAGAAAAAAACATGGTTTCCTCATGCGAGGGGTCTAATTGGAGCTCTTCGCGGGACTGATGAGAAATCCACTGAACACCGTCCAAGAATTTATAGCCGAAGCGACCACTATCGAAAAAACCCTGGACATGCGCACCCGACAGTATAATCGTCGCCTGACTCCAGAATGCATTTCTGCTCAAGCGATTAACTCCGAAGACCTGCGTGAAATGACCCGAGCGATCGTGCGGGAAGAGCTGCGCAAGCTGTTGCCTTCGGCGCAGCCTCAAGAGAATTTGACCGCCCACATTGTGCGTGAAGAAGTTCGGCAATCGCTTCGAATTCCACAAGCACCGCTGCCCGAGCAGGAAGCTATGACCTACGCCGCTGCAGTGCGCCACAACGTTCTTCCCCGTCCACGCCAAAACGCCGCCTCATCGCACTTCCTTCGACTGACACCACCGCAGCCACCACCCCCACCAACGTCATACCGTTCGCCAGTGGACCAGTGAAGTGCGCCGAGGAAGACTGACGTCTGTCGCACCCCTGGCCACTGCCCGCTCTGCTACCACTGCGGCGAGGCCGGACACACATACCGCCCTTGCTAGTACTGACAGATGGGACTGCGTGGCTTCGCCGTCAATGCACCGCGTCCACAGCCAGGAGAACGGCCACGTGACATCACCGACTACCTGACAGGAACTCAGTGGACACCACGAAGCCCTTCGCGTTCGCCTTCGCCCAGCCTCCGCATGGCACCGCACCACCGGCAGCATTCTGGCCCAACGCGAGGCTGGTCTCTTAGTTCGTACACGGGAAACTTAGGGCAGCAACCGATAGAGGTGCGGTTGCTGTGCGACGAACTACCGAAGATCCATTGACGATGACGACGCCGCGACGGAGCTTTCCGATCACAACGCCAACCAGACAAAACCCTGACGGCAAAACTTCGCTTACGGAAGGTGACCTGACGACGCAACATGGAAGCAGCGGAACAAGCCGACGCAGCCATGACACGACGCCACGCCCTAACTGTAATGCGAGACGGCGAACTAGCAACCTCGACGTTCTTATCGTTGGCCACAGCGTGACCGCTCTCGTCGATACTGGAGCCGACTACTCCATCATTAGTGGGTCATTCACCACGAAGGTAAAGAAAGTTCGGACAGCTTGAGAAGGCCCTGAAATCCGCACAGCCGGAGGTCATCTCGTAACGCCTGCAGAAATCTGAACAGCGAGAGTCACCATTAACGGCCGTACTTTTCCTAAAGACTTCGTAGTCCTACAGCGTTGCTCGAGAGATGTCATCCTTGGCATGGACTTCTTATGCCTCCATGGTGCTGTCATCAACCTAAAAACAAAGTCGATAACGTTATCCACAGAAGAAGCACTACCGCCGCGCACACCGTCAAGAAACCGTGCCTTGAGTGTGCTGGAAGAACAAGTTGTAGGGAACTTGTTCACAAGTTGTACAATTGTAACTACAAGTTGTAGGGAACTACAACATGCGAACGACGACGAAGCAGCATGAAACGGCAAGCCACAGCGTTTGTGCCCACGCGAGACCCGAGCTTGCGTTTGTTTTGTATTTTCGGCCTGTTGGCGTTCCTCGCTCTTCTGGCGTTCCTCGGCCTTCCAGTAGGTTTGTAATTAAATAAACTGCGTGACATCTGGTGGAGGTGTGTGGACTCCCGTACAAACCTGGAACTTCGCTCCCGTAAGCTTCCCCCTCTACGTGACACGAACATGTCCACCGAGACACCTCTCCAGGTGGGACCTTCGACCGTCCATGTTACTTGCGGTGCCGTGTATTCTCAACAAGCCCCTCCTATCTTCACGGGCTCCACTGATTCGGACGTCGAAGATTGGTTGGCGAGGTACGACAAAGTCGGCGCAAGTAACAAATGGGACAATCAAGTAAGCTGGGCTACGTCATATTCTACCTTGCGGACACCGCGCAACTGTAGTTTAATAACCACGCAGTTGACATTACTACGTGGTCTGCATTCAAAACGGCTATTACGGACGTCTTTGGATGACCTGCCGCACGCAAGCTTCAAGCCGAGCACCGTTTACGTCTCCGTGGGCAGCAACCAGCCGAGACCTACACGGGCTACATTGAAGATGTGTTGCATCTATGCAACCGCATCAACTCTACCATGCCTGAGGAAGAAAAAATCAGGCACATATTGAAAGGCATTGACGACGGCGCCTTTCAGATGTTGCTCGCGAGAAATCCCCCTACAATTGCTGTCCTCGTTTCCCTCTGTCAAAGCTTCGATGAATCGCGTAGGCAGCGCGCAATCGCTCATCAAGCTCTCACGACTCCAGACACGATCGCAAGCTTGCACCTAGCTGCCCATTCTACCAATCAGCAGCCGCTGCTTTCGACAATCAAGGACTTCGTCCGCGAAGAGGTAGCGCGCCAGCTGTCACTGCTGCCACTGACACATGAGCCCACGCAAGCTTTGGCACTGGACCTCCAACACGTCATTCAGACTCAAGTCGCTGAGGCCCTTCCGCCGGTGCATCAGCAACCACCAGTCACTACGCCTCTCATGTACGCCACCGTCGTTGCTCGGCCTACGCAACAGCGTATGCCATATGCTCAACCAGCCACGCCACCCTATGTCGTGCGTACAACCGCAAGTGCTGCGCCGTATCCCTACGCGAGATCTTCAGCTTCAGTTTACCGTCGCTCAGACGCTTGAAGGACGCCGGATAATAGTCCCATCTGTTTCGCCTGTGGTATCACAGGACATGTCGCCCGCCACTGTTGCCGAGATCCCCCTCCAGTCGACACCGTGGGCAGGCCAGTGGCGTAGTCGTATAGGACGCCATCAAGGTACACCACTGTTGGTCCTAGACCCTTCGCAACCATCGGTCACCATCGCCCCGACGACGCTCCCTGTCACCTATGCGTCGCCGACCTGCTACGGAAGAGGGAAACTGATCGCTGCAGCTCCGGAGGCAACAGCTGCATACAATTCGAACTGCTTAAGGCCTCCATCTTTCTCGCCGCAAAACGTTATTGACGTCAATGTTGAGGGGACCTCCATCTAAGCGCTTATCGACACAGGGGCCACCGTTTCCATAATATGTAAGACCTTATGCCGCAAGTTGAAAAAGGTGACGACGCCTCTTTCGGGTCTGATGCTCCACACGGCCAACTCGCCGGGCATAGAACCTACAGCTGTGTGCACTGCACGTGTCATTATCCAAGGTGAAATTTATGCAATTGAATTTTTTTGTGCTGGCATCATGCTCCCACGAAGTCATTCTTGGATGGGACTTTCTTTCGCGCCATTGGGCCATCATAGATTGCTCACGTGCAGAAGTTGCCGTTACACCGCTGCCAACCTCTTGTTTGGTGGATTCTCTTTCTGAAGCTTACGAACTTGTCGTTGTTGCAGACACGGAAATATCACCGAGAACATCCACCCTTGTAGCCCTGACCTGTACGGCCGCTCCTACCGGGACTGTTCTGTTCACTCCGTCTGACGTATTTACCCGCCGCCGTAGCCTATAGCTGCCCTTTGCCGTACTCATCGTGGAATCCGGTGCTACCGCCATGCTCGTCGCGAACTCGCTATCGTCGCCAGTTACCATACTTCGCAGAGAATGTTTGGGTAACATACAAGACGTTGACCTCTTGCGCCCTCTAGAGTTCGCCGAACACGCACCTCACCTCCAGCTCTATGCAATGACGTTACCTGTGGCCACACTGCCCGCGCCAGACTCATTCCAGCCCTCTGTTCCCGCTGAGCTATCGTCGACACAAAGAAGGGAACTCTTGTCCCTTCGTCGAGAGTTCCGTTCTGTCTTCGATTGCGCTCAACCATCCTTGGGTTGCACAGCGAACATCACGCACCACATTGACATCGGTACTCATGCTCCCTTAAGCCAACGATCATAGCGAGTTTCAGCGAAAGAGCGCTGTATTATCAACGAACAAGTCGACGATATGCTCAAGCGTTGTGTCATCCAGCCATCGCAGAGCCCTTGTTCGTCCCCTGTTGTACCTGTGCGCAGAAAGGATTGGTCTATCCGATTCTGTGTCGACTACCACCGGCTCAATAGGATAACTCGGAAAGATGTCTACCCGTTGCCACGCATCGACGACGCTCTCGATTGCTTGCAAGGGGCAGAATATTTCTCCTCTTTAGATTTACGCTCAGGATATTGGCAAGTTCCAATGGCTGATCCTGACCGATCGAAGACTGCATTTGTAACACTTGATGGGTTGTCTGAATTTAACATCATGCCGTTTGGACTCTTCAACGCCCCAGCTACCTTCGAACGGATGATGAAGACCATCCTTCGCGGCTACAAGTGGAACACGTGCTTTTGCTACCTAGACGACATCGTCGTTTTTTCTCGCGACTTTTCGACTCACCTTGTTCGTCTTCGTGCTATTCTCATGTGTCTCACCTCTGCTGGCCTTAAACTTAACATCAAGAAGTGCCATTTTGCCGCACGTCAGCTCACTATGCTGGGTCACGTCGTCTGAAAAGAGGGTGTTCTCCCGGATCCGGCGAAACTCCGCGCCGTGGCCAACTATCCGAAACCCGATTCCATCAAGACGCTTGGAAGTTTTATCGGCCTGTGCTCATACTTTCGTCGATTTGTGCGCAACTTCTCTTCCATCATCGCGCCTCTTACCATCCTGTTGACAACTTCCAAAGGCATTCCTGCTTGGTCAAAAGAGTGCGACGAATCCTTCACCGCGCTTCGGCGGTTATTATTATCACCTCCAATACTACTTCATTTTGACCCCGATGCGCCTACGGAGGTCCACATCGACGCCAGTGGTGTCAGTCTTGGTGCTGTAATGGCTCAACGAAAACCAGGGTACCAAGAATACGTGATCGCTTACGCGAGTCGAACCCTCAAGAAAGCCGAGTGTATTTATTAAGTCACGGAGAAAGAGTGCCTCGCAATTGTCTGGGCTTTGACGAAGTTCCGCCCATACCTTTATGGCCGCCCTTTCGAAGTCGTCACGGACCACCACGCTCTATGCTGGCTGTCACCGCTCAAACACCCGTCGGGGCGCCTTGGTCGTTGGGCGCTTCGCCTACAGGAATACGACATTCGTGTTGTATACCGATCCGGCCGCAAGCACTCCGACGCTGATGCGCTATCCCGCTCGCCGCTACCGGCTGACCCAACCTCCTCGTCACCTCCTTCAGCTGTGATAACATCAATCGACTTCACAGACATGGCATCGGAACAACGCAAAGATGTGTGGATTTCCCAACTCCTCACCTTTCTGACTGATCCGTTAGCTAATTTGGTCTCAAGAACTATCCACCGTCAAGCCACACATTCCGCTATTCGAGGTGACCTACTCTATTGGCGGAATTACACGTCTGAAGGTCGGAGGTGGCTGTTAGTGATACCCAACCACATGCGCTCGGTAATCTGTACTGCTTTCCACAATGACCCGCAAAGCGCTCACGCTGGCACTCTCAAAACGTACAACCGTCTACGTCAGCGGTACTACTGGCGCGGCATGTACACATTTGTCCGCAAGTACGTACGTGCTTGTACTGCATGCCAGCGACGTAATATCCCACCTCAACGCCCTGCCGGTACAGTTCAGCCTCTGCCTTGTCCAGCGCGTCCGTTTGACCGCATCGGTATCGACTTATACGGACCACTTACCACGTCGTCTTCTGGAAATAGGTGGATAATTGTCGGCGTGGACCACCTCACGCGTTACGCGGAGACGTCAGCACTACCCACAGCAACCGCGAGGGAAGTTGCGTTTTTCATCTTGCGCAACATTGTTCTTCGCCTTGGTGCTCCCCGCGAACTTTTGAGCAACCGGGGGCGTGTTTTCTTGTCTGACGCCATCCAAGCGTTGCTCGCTCTGTGCAACAAGGTTCATCGCATGACGACAGCATATCAACCGCGCACGATTGGCCTCACAGAACAATTTATTCTCACTCTCGGTGATATGTTGACGATGTACACAGCTTCAGACCAGACCAATTGGGACACTGTCCTTCCACTCGTCACGTATGCGTATAACACCGCTACGCACGCGACAACAGGGTTCTCCCCTTTCTTTCTGTTGTACGGACGCGAACCATCGTGCACGCTCGACTCCTCTGAGTACACTGCAATTTCTTATGTTGCCAGGTACGCAAAAGATTGAAGACGATTAGCCCGTTCACTGACCACCGAGGACCAAGGCCACCAGAAGCTACGGCATGACACCGACCGACATCTCTCTACTTTCGCGACTGGTGCTCTCGTTTGGCTCTGGATTCCAGCGAACACTCCTGACCTTTCGTCGAAATTACAGGCACGATACCACGGGCCCTACCACATTCTCGCCGGTACGTCATCAGTCAATTATGAGACTGAGCCTTTGACACAGTCTCATAACTTACGCCGTTGTGGCCAAGAAATTGTGCATGTGAGTCGCCTGAACCGTATTACGACCCCGCTATAGTGACTACGCCTTACGTCGCCAGGTTGGCTACGCTATTCACCGGGGGCCAATGTAGGCAACTATGCGAGCGACGACGAAGCAGCATGAAACGGCAAGCCACAGTGTTGGTGCACACGCGCGACCCGAGATTGCGTTTGTTTTGTATTTTCGGCCTTTTGGCGTTCCTCGCTCTTCTGGCGTTCCTCGGCCTTCCAGTAGATCTTTACGTAAATAAACTGAGTGACAAAGTCACCATTCCGCCTCGCTCAAGCGTCATTGTTTCAGTCGGCGCTCTTAAATCACCTGATTTGAAAGGCGTCGTTGAAGGCAGTCAGCATCTGTTGGTCACCCGAAATATTTGCGTCGCTAGAGGAATTGCGGAGCTGCGGGGAGGCAAAGCAACGGTTGTGCTCACGAACTTCAGCAATGAGTACAAACATGTGTACAAAGGAAAAACGATCACATACATTGAAGAAATTGTCGAAGCCACCAGTGCTTGCGCCCTCGCCGATTCTGCGGAACCTGCTCAGAGGAACCAAGCCCCTACCATAGCTTTCAGCGCCAATCCCAGACTTCCGAACCATGAGCAAGAAAAGCTCAAGGCCCTGCTTCTGCAATACGAAGATTGCTTTATGTCGTCATCGAAAATTCAGCAGACCCCAATCATGAAACATCGCATCACAACCGAAGAAAATGCCAGACCACTCCGTCAGAGTCCGTACAGGGTTTCGACGCGAGAACGTGAGGCCATGAAAAGACTAATTGATGAAATGCTGCGAGATGACATCATCCAGCCGTCCGAGAGTCCATGGGCATCCCCTGTGGTGTTAGTGAAGAAAAAGGATGGCACCCTACGTTTCTGCGTTTATTATCGCCGCCTGAACAAAATCACAAGAAAGGACGTGTATCCTCTCCCACGAATAGACGACGCACTTGATCGGCTTCATAACGCCAAGTACTTTTCGTCAATGAACCTCAAGACTGGCTATTGGCAAATCGAATTCGACAAAAGAGACCGAGAGAAGACGGCGTTTATAACACCGGACGGCCTCTTCGAGTTTAAGTTGATGCCCTTCGGTCTTTGCTCAGCGCCTGCAACTTTTCAACGCGTTATGGATACAGTACTGGCAAGATTGAAGTGGCAGACTTGCCTCGTGTACTTGGACGACGACGTCGTGTTTTTCTCGAGTTTCAACGAGCATCTTCGGTGCCTTAAAGCTGTACTTCAAGCCATCAAGACGTCCGGACTCACACTGAAGCCAGAAAAGTGCAGATTTGCGTAGGAGGAGCTCTTGTTTCTGGGACACGTTATTAGCAAAACTGGAGTTTGTCCCGATCAACGGAAAACAGCCGCCATCGCCGACTTCCCGCCGCCCACTGACAAGAGTGTGGTGCGCCGATTTCTGCGCCTGTGCGCCCAATATAGGCCGTTTGTGAAAAACTTCCCCCGCATCGCCGATCCTCTCACTAACCTTACCAAGGCCGACGTGGAGTTCAAGTGGGAAACGCCGCAGGAACACCCTTTTCAGGAGCTTAAACATTACCTCCAGACGCCTCCGTTACTTGCCCATTTCGACGAATTCGCCGAAACAGAAATACGCACTGACGCAAGCAGCGTAGGTCTTGGCGCCGTTCTCGTGCAGAGCGCTGACGGACTTGAAAGGGTTATTAGTTACGCCAGCCGATCGCTATCCAAAGCAGAAGCCAAGGATTCCACAACAGAGAAGGAGTGCCTCGCCATCATCTGGGCTACGTCGAAATTTCGCCCCTACCTCTACGGCAGGCCCTTCAAAGTTGTGAGCGACCACCACGCCTTGTGTTGGCTAGCCACCTTGAAGGATCCTCCAGGTCGCCTCGCACCATGGAGCCTGAGACTTCAAGAATATGACATTACTGTCATTTACAAGTCCTGCAAGAAACACTCCGACGCCAACTGTGTCTCTTGTGCGCCTGTCGACAAACCACCACCCGACGACCCGGATGACAACTACTTCTTGGGAACGATAACTACCGAAGACTTCGCTGAATGACAGCGGGCCGACCCGGAACTTAAGGCCCTAATTGAATACCTCGAAGGCAGGACCATCGAAGTGCCGAAGGTATTAAAGCACGCACTTGCGTCTTTCTTCCTGCGAAACGGTCTTCTACAAAAGAAAAACTTTTCACCGCTTCGAGCTAAGTACCTCCTTGTGGTGCCTTCAGCTTTGCGACCAGAACTCTTGCAGGCCCTGCACGATGATCCGACAGCAGGGCACCTTGGTTTTTCTCGCACGCTCGCGAGGATCCAAGAAAGGTGCTACTGGCCACGTCTTACCACCGACGTCACTCTTTATATAAGGACATGCCGCGACTGTCAGAATGAAAGGCACCGCCGGCAAGGCCAGTGGGACTTCTGCAGCCAAATGAACCACCTTGCCTACCTTTCCAGCAGATTGGTATGGACCTACAGGGGCCGTTTCCGACGTCGGCTTCCGGAAACAAGTGGATCGTGGTAGCTACCGACTACCTCACCCGCTACGCCAAGACAAAAGCCCTTCCCAAAGGCAGTGCATCCGAAGTAGCTAAGTTCTTTGTCGAAAATATCGTCCTATGTCACGGCGCCCCGGAGTTTCTAATCATCGACAGAGGAACGGCATTCACTGCCGACTTAACTCAAGCGAACTTGGCATACAGCCAGAAAAACCACCGCCGGACGACAGCGTACCACCCACAGACCAACTGCCTCACTGAGCGGCTTAACAAGACGATCGCCGACATGCTGGCAATGTACGTCGATGTCGAACACAAGACGTGGGGCACCATTCTTCCGTACGTGACCTTCGCATACAACACGGCGGTGCAGGAGACGACACAGATATCTGTATACAAAATGGTCTATGGAAGGAGCCCGGCAACAACGCTCGATGCCATTTTACCCAACATCACTGACGAAGAAAACTTTGATGTGAGTGGGTACCTTTAACGTGCCGAAGAAGCCCGACAACTCCTGCGTCTCCGTATCAAGAATCAACAGACGACCGACAGCCGCCATGACAGTCTTCGTCGACGCTTCGTGGAATACCAGCCCGGTGAACGTGTTTGGGTGTAGACGCCGATACGCCGACGTGGACTAAGTGAAAAGCTTCTGCGACGGTACTTCGGACCGTACAGGGTGGTTCGACGTCTTGGCCCACTTGATTACGAGGCTGTCCCCGACGGCATCACAAACTCTCAACGACGCCAATCGCTATCTGAAGGCGTCCATGTCACGCGCCTCAAGCCGTTTCACGCGCGTTGACAAACTGAAACAGTGTTTTTTGTTATATTTTTGTATCGTAATTTCTTCATTGTACTTTCTTGCATTATTGTTGTACCTATATCTTTATTTAAAGCATCAGGACAATGCCTTTTTCAGAAAGGGGCAATGCCCCGTTTCATTTCCCTAGTTTTGTTATCGTCCCAAAACACTATACAATTCTCAGCGCAAACCACGCCTGCAGTTTTCGAGAAGCTTCCGGACTGTATTAGATCATTTGGATAAGATCACGCCTACTTTGCGAACTGTACAGATTATTCTGTTACCTACGCCACTGCCAGCGATAACGCTAGAACATTCGACGGCAAGAGTGTAAATGCCGACGCGCTTCGCCGCTTGTGAGTAGTTGATCGACGGCTGACGCTGCGTTCGCCGCTTACCTGGTGCCGGGAATCCCCCGACCAGACACGCTGCCAGTAGTCGACCCCATCTCATCGAGCATCAAGTGAACCCCTGGACAACCCCCCAGCTCTGTCTGGGCCTTCATCGTGAGCCAATGCCCGGGCACCACAGCGCAAGCTGTGGGAGCCAGGGCCAGGACGGAAGTGTGATGGCTTTCGCAGCGCCACCGCCGAAAGCTCATTGTTTTAACTTCAGCGCTCCAGAAGGGAGCACCGTGTACGACATCATAGATGCGCTTGAAGCAGTAACCGGCCCAGCCGGTATCAAGTCCCTCCAGCACATGGCAGGTGCAAAGTTCGGTGCCGCAGCCGCAAACGTCCATGCAGCCACCAAGCTGAAGAGCCAGGGCGCCATTCTCTTGAACGGCGAATCGGTTCCACTAGTCAGCGTAGGTCCTGAAATAGTCCACGTCACAGTCTTCCGGGTACCGCTTTGGGTAGGCGACGCCGCCCTAGCGACTGCTCTCTCCACCCACGGCAACGTGCAACATTTCGACGAGCCAGTGTTCAAGGGCCGCCGTGGGGTTGGCACAGGTGTCCGTGTGGCACGAGTGGAAATGGAAAGCCAAATACCGAACTTTCTGACAGTTCAAGGCTACAATGTCATGCGTGACTACCGGGGTGTCAAGAAAGTGTGCTCTAAGTGCAGGAATGCTGGCCAAAGCGCCAAAGATTGTGCCACGCCCCTTTGCACACGCTGCAACGTGTTTGGACATGCCACAGAGGGATGCGCAGAACCGTGCCGCAAGTGCTTGGGCAGCCATGCAACAGCTGACTGCGTACGTCCAAATTCCTTTGCAGCAGCTGCAGCAGCGGCAACCGAAGAACAAGCGTGCACCGACCTCACGCTCGCATGGCAAGATGATTATCCGGCGCTCGAGCCTGCGAGCGACAATGACAAAAGCGACACTGACGCCCATGCTGAACCACAAGACGCAGGAGACTTGCCTCCCCTGTCTGAAAAAGCCTCGTCAACCCTTCACGCCCCGTCCGAGACCAGCGACTTCTCGCCGGACGCCTATGAAGAACACAGCTCATCTAAAGCCGAAGCCTGAGTGACCGTACTTAGCAGAGACCACCAGAGCTACAGATCTGGCACAGTTGGCACCACCAGTAGCTCCGAGGCGCCGAGAGCTCCGATGGGACGCGGCACCCGAACAACGGGACGTGCAGACGCTCCGGTCATCGGCCCAGACTAGACCACAACGGTGATTATGCCACTGACAACGACGAGCGCCCGCGCCAGCAAGTACTCGGCTGAGACCCGCAAACTGAGCCTGTCAAACCCCATTTACCTGATTACAGGTGCGGCCGCCGGTGCGAGTGTCAGTGCCAGTGCCATGGAAATGGACCGTCCAGCCACCAAACGAGCCCACCTACCGACCATGGACTCTGAGTGCTCTACGGACAATAGTAAGCCCCAAAAATTCGCTAATGCTCTGACGATGTCAGGGCATTTCTCCCTTTAGTCATGTCCACTCGTTGAGTGCTCGCCCCACCCTTTGCGAGGGGTTTTTCTGAAGTTTGCGCGCCCTTTCCCTTTTTCAAAATGGCTACTGTGCATTTTCACTCCTTAAACGTCAGGGGTTTCAGACGCCAAGATAAGCAGAGAGAAGTCATGCACTTCGCGAGGTCACGTCATGTCGACATTCTCTTTTTATGGGAATGTAATTTTAGAACCCCTTTTGATGTGCAATAACTTTGTTCACGTTTTGGAGTGGAAGCCTTTTTTTCGCTGACTGATTCAAAGATGTGTGGAGTCGTAGTTGTTTTATTGACACCAGCGTTACGCCGAAGAGCACACTGTGTTTATGGTTTTGATGGCCGCACACTAGCAGTGGACTGTGACCTCCACCGCAGACGAGTAAGGGCGCTCGTATTATATATGCCGCAGCTCAACGTGGGAGCACGGTTGATGTTTTCAATTCACTGGACTCATTTATGCTTGACAACTACCCTACTTTCTTAGTAGGGGATTTTAGCTGTGTTGAGGGCACTGACAGAGATGCGCTTGGACGCAGAGAAAGCAGACAATATAGCTGAGTTAGCGTATAGCAACAACTCATCCGCAATTTCAAGCTCAGGGATGCGTGGGTCGACACTCACGGAAATGACTTCGTTGCAACAGGGCAACGGGGTCCCAACATGACCCGGCTAGACCGCTTCTATTTTCCGTACTTGCTTGCCACACATGTCCTTAGCTGCGAGTTCCTACATTTCCCACCGAAAGTTTCATACACTACAGACCACTTTCAAGCGTCTGTAAAATTTTTTTTGGAACAATCCACTACATTTAGAAACCATTTGAAAATGGACACCACACTCGTGCACGACCCGGAAAGCGAAGCATTACTGCGCAATGCACTAGAGCAAGCATGCAAAGGGCCGCCTGACCCCGTAACTGGGACGTATTGAAACACAGTTGGTGCGCCGAGCTTATCAAAGCGGGGCGCGAAAGGAAAGCGCGCCTGCCGACAGAGATAAACGACACGCTACGAAAAGTGCCATTGTACGCAGAGGCGAGACGCTGACGTTCAAAATGCACGACTATCTAAATCAGTTAAAAGCGTGGTACGAACTTTTGCTACGTCTTAGTTCGCGCACGGCTGCGCAGTCTTTTATCAACGGACGACCGGTTTCAGATTCAGCTGTTCTTCGAAGTGTTCGCAACGGCTCCTTGTGGGAACAAATGCATGTCCCTTTCGTTCAGTTGCCGAACGGCGAACAGTCTGCACGAGCTGAAGACAGGATGAGGGTCTTTGAAACACATTTTTCGAATCTTTTCAGTGCTGAGATTGCAAACGACGTGAACTATACCACCATAGTTATTGAGTTTTGCGAGAGAATTTTCCGCGTACTGGAGGAGCTCTGCGATGGTCTGTGCAGCCCAATGACGCTGGATGAATTACGCATCGTGCTTCAGCGCATGAACACAACCGCCGCCGCCGGCCCTGATGGGATACCTTTGAGTTTCTACAAAACCTTCCTTGAAACAATACAAGACCACCTTTTGAGAATCCTAAATGGGCTTCTTGCTGACAGAATCGGACCGAATACGTTTCGTGAGAGCAGAGTTATACTCTTGCTTAAAAGCGAGGGAGAGCCGTCCGATCCAAGGGCGTGGAGGCCCATTTCTCTACTTAACTCGGATTATAAGATAATGACAGCCATCCTTGCAAACCGCAGAACAACCATTCTACCGGACATATTAAGTGACATACGAACTTGCTGTGTCCCAGGTCGTACGATCTATTCCTCGCTTGCACTGACTCACGATTTATTCACGTACGCTACAAGAACACAAATATCTGGCATTTTTGTTTGCTTGGATCAGGAAAAAGCTCTTGATCGCGTAGAATAGAACTATCTCTTTGCTGTGCTTGAGTGTTATGGCTTCCCAGCACATTTAACCGACACCCTCCGCTTACTCTACACAGACTTAGAAACGTCATTAGTAGTGAATGGCTTTACATTTGAACCTATTGCAGTAAGTAAGGGCATTCGACAAGGCTGTTTCCTCTCCGCAATTCTCTTTGTACTATGCATAGATATATTATTGAAACAAATCTAGAAATGCACTTCGATACGCTGTTTCCCTTTTCCAGGCTTGGGCGAAGTGAAAGTAGCGGCATACGCCGATTACATCTCGTTGTTTATTCGGAGCATAGATAGCTACAGAGCCTTTCTGCGAATATTCCACACGCATGGTTAACTGTCGGGAGCACGTCTGTGGTGATAGCGCCCAGGCGCGTCAAGTGTCCGCGTTACCTGGCGCTGTCGCCCGCAATTGTAAAGTGTCGTTTGTACGTGACGTCATTGGTCACATGAGTGTCTGCTATATATGTATGCTGGTTGCATGGAATAAAGGATGGGCGTTATCTCGCGCGCATCGGAAGCGGCTCAGTCCCTTTCTCAGCTCTTGCGGCCGGCGCGGACGCGCATGGCCTTTCGCTAGGGCGCAACACGACATGGTGGCAGCGGTGGGATTCGAACTCACGCCCCCGAAGAGACTGGTGCCTCAAACCAGCATGGTGTCAGAAGTGGGATTCTTCTGATATTCGAGGGGCGTTGAACCAGTCTTCGTCAAGCGGCGCCATGTCAGAAGACAAAGAAGTCAAGCCAGTTCACAACATGTTCGCGGTTCCAGCTCCGCCAGCGTTTGACTTCGAAAGAACGTCCGAATGGCCTTCCTGGATCCAACCATTCGACGACTACCGCTTTGCCTCTGGCTTAAATGAGTGAAGTGAAGAAGCGCAAGTCCGGACTCTACTCTACACAATGGGCAGGCAAGCGAGAGAGATCTTTTCGACCTTCACACTATCTGAACAACAGCAGAAGCAGTATGAAGTCGTCAGAAAAAAGTTCGACGATCACTTCGTGGGCACAGGGAACCTCGTTTACGAGAGCGCATGTTTTCACCGACGCATACAACAACCAGGCGAGTCCGTCGACCAATTCATCACCGCGTTGCACACACTGGCGGACCGGTGCGACTACAAGGAAACGGAACGCATGATCCGCGACCGGTTTGTAGTCGGCCTCAGTGATGCCAAGCTCTCGGAGTCTCTGCAAATGGATGCAAATCTTACCCTCGCCAGCGCTTTCCCAAAAGCTCGCTTAAAGGAGACCGTCCAACGACAGCAGCAACAGCTGCGAGAAACCAGCGACGAACCTTCGGAAGCGCGAGCCAGCAACCTGGACGCGGTCAACAAACAACGGCAGCCCCGAAAGAATTCTTCAGGACAGCGTTCCGGAACCTCGTCAAGGACCAGTGCACCGGTCACACAAGGTCAGCGCACCAGACCACAGTCCTACCAAACTCTCACATCCAGTTCTTGCCCCAACTGCGGTCAAGGAGAGCACCCGAGGACCTCCTGCCCGGCAGCCCCGCCGCGGTGGTCTTGTGGCTAAGGTACTCGGCTGCTGACTCACAGGTCGCGGGTTCGATTCCCGGCTGCGGCGGCTGCATTTCCAATGGAGGCGGTAATGTTGTAGGCCCATGTGCTCAGATTTGGGCGCACGTTAAAGAACCCCAGGTGGTCGAAATTTCCGGAGCCCTCCACTACGGCGTCTCTCATAATCATATGGTGGTTTTGGGACGTTAAACCCCACAAATCAATCAATCAACCTCCTGCCCGGCACGAGCTGCGAAATGCAACTACTGCGGTTGTTCCGGACATTTTGCAGTGGTGTGTCGGAAAAAGGCTGCAGGCGAGCGAAAGAAGGTACAGATTTCTTCTCTCTTATGAAAAAAGGGGAGTATTTCGTAGGCGTGGTAAATGGGGAGCACTCCAATTCTCGGTATGCTCAAGTTATCATTAACGGCACTCCGGTGTTCGCTAAACTTGACTCGGGTGCACAAGTGTCCGTTGTACCCTCAACATTTCCGGGATTGCCTACCAAATTAGACAAGTGCGACATAACCTTAACAGGCCCTGCGAATGAGCCACTGCATGTTCTCGGAAAATATTTTGCCACCATACAGTGGAGACACCGCATTGTCTGACAAACTGTGTACGTAGTCTCGGCTTTACGCTCGATACTTTTGGGTCTCCCAGCGCTCGAAGCGCTTGAGCTGATCAAGTTCGCTTACTCGGTCAGTAGCGCAACAGCCATCGAAGCTTCCTACCCTCAGCTTTTCGGTAGTCTGGGAGCTATGAAAGGGGAATACAATATCAGACTGAAGCCGAACTCGGTACCCTTTGCTATTCCGGTTGCGCGTCTCATTGCCTTAGCCCTGCGGGACCGAGTGAAGCAGGAGCTCGAGCGTATGGAGCGAGATGACGTAATCCACAAAGTAGACGAACCAACAGAATGGTGCGCAGGTATTGTACCAGTACTCAAACCTTCTGGAGACATTCGTATTTGCGTTGAATTGACGCAACTAAATAAATGTGTACTTCGCGAGCGCTATGTTATGCCAACGGTTGAAGATAGCCTTGGTCTGTTAAGAGAGCATCGGTTTTTTCGAAGCTGGACGCTAATTCTGGATTTTATCAGATCACGTTGTCGCCGGAAAGCCTATTGTTGACTACCTTCTTTACGCCCTTTGGGCGATACTGTTTTCAGAGGCTACCGTTTGGAATAACGTCAGCACCTGAGTTTTTTCAAAAGAAAATGTCGCTGATTCTGGAAGGAATCCCAGGCGTTGTAAACATGATGATGTGCTCATTTATGGCTGCGACAAAGCTCAACATGATGAGCGTCTGCGTCTTTAGACCGTCTCATGAGTGCTGGTGTTACGCTAAACAAAGAAAAGTGTTGTTTTGGAGTAACCGAGATCAAGTTTCTTGGTTGTGTTCTAAGTCGAGATGGAATCAGGCCGGACCCTGAAAAGGTCCGGGCCATCAAAGAACTGCCGACGCCAAATAACGTGTCTGACGTTCGACGGCTGCTTGGTATGACTAATATTCTCGCAAGATTCATACGAGATTTGGCTTCGAAAACGGCGCCGTTACGTCACTTCCTTTTGAAGAGTTCTGAATGGACGTGGGGACCAGCCCAACAGCAAGCGCTGTCATACGTTAAAGACGTTGGTTCGGCGCGCGTCATGGCTAACTATGATGCAAAGTACCCTATGATTCTTCCCGCCGATGCGTCATCATTCGGTTTGGGGGCGGTACTGATGCAAGTTCAACCAAACAACGAAAAACGACCCGTTGCTTTTGCATCGCGATCGTTGACGCCTGCCGAAACCAGATATTCCCAGATTGAAAAAGAAGCACTAGCAATGACGTGGGCGGCAGAACGATTCGAAGGGTACATCAAAGGTCTTGAAATTGTGTGTGAAACCGACCACAAACCTCTTGTAACCTTGCTGGGAAAATCTCCTTTAGATGTTTTACCACCTCGCATTCAGCGTTTTCGCATGAGGCTCATGCGGTTCAGCTATGAAGTTGTGCATGTCCCGGGCAAAAGCTTGGTTACTGCAGATGTGTTGTAAGGGCCCCAATTCAGGGAAAAGAAACTGATAATGCACTGTCTATTAGTGACGTCAGCAAGCACGTTTCAGGGTGCTTGTCAAACGCGGTCGAGGCCAGCCTTTCGAGAGAGTGAAAGCAGAACAAGCCGCTGACGAAGTTTGTCAAGCACTCGTAAAATTAAGCCAGAAAGGGTGGCCAAAATTCTCATCTCTTCCGATGGTCTTGCGTCCATATTGGCAGGAAAGAGCCACGCTTAGAGTTGCTGAAGGCGTGCTACTTAAAGGTATGAGGTTGGTCATTCCTCGAAAATTGCGCGCAGAGGTCTTGTTACGCTTGCACGAGAGTCATCTGGGAATTGAAAAATGCAGAGCTCGAGCCAAAGAGTCGGTATGGTGGCCAGGGTTGAGTTATCAGCTGAAAGCTTTGGTTACCGATTACCACATATGCGCCGAGCACAGACACCAAAACCCAGAACCAATGATCCCGATGTAGCGGCGAGAGAAGAAGAGACGTGAGATGACGTCGAAGGCGGCCGATGGGGCCGTGCCGATCTCGCCACTTTATTGCAGGCCTGAAGCGGAGCCACGTCGGCTACCAGCGTCCGCCACGCCAGGCGTGTCAGCTCTTTCTATTTCTCGCGCAGCTCAAGCTAGCATCTGCTGCGCGAGAGGCGCGGCGCGGTGATTGAGAAAATGATGATGATGATCATGCACTACACCGACAACCACTCCACAGCGTCCTTGGCAAAAACTAGGAGCTGATCTCTGCCATGTTCAAAGAAAATAGTATTTGGTAGTCGTAAATTATTTTTCTAGGCACCCAGAGATTGCTTTGTTATCATCTACAACGAGTGCCACTGTCATTACGCACCTTAAAAGTTTCTTTGCAAGACATGGCATACCAGAAGTTGTTATGTCTGATAACGGAGCGCAATTTGTGTCGCCGGAATACAAGTTGTTCGCCCGCAACTACGGGTTTTGCGCTGTGACGTCAAGCTCAAGGTACCCCCAGGCAAATGGTGAAGTAGAGAGGATGGTCCAGACAATCAAAGGTCTCATGACAAAAGCGAAGGACCCATATCTTTCTTTCCTAGCGTACAGGGACACTCCGGGGCCACTTGGGAAAAGCCCTGCAGAACTTCTAATGGGCAGGCAGCTACGCACAACGGTGCCTGTCCATCCCACAAGCCTTCTGCCTCAGACGGTGAACCTGAGAAAGTTCAGAAGCCATGATACGACCGCCCGACAGCGGCAGCGTAGGAACTTCAACCTTCGTCATAGGACTGCTTCGTTGCGAGCACTCGAACCGGGCGCGGATGTCTGGGTGACGGACTGCAAAGCAAAAGTGCGAGTCTTGCGACTTGCTGAGCGGCCGAGGTCGTATGTGGTTAGAACTTCCACTGGTGTAGTTCTAGAAAGAAACAGGAAATCCTTGGTGCGCTTTCTTTCACAGCCAAAAGAAGGTGAGGATGAGGGAGATAGCGATCATTTTCCTCAGGCAGATGATAGTCGGGTAGAAACGGAACAGAATTCTAATCGCGTTACAGACAGCATGGCACCTGACGATCTATCTAGCCCTTCCTTGCCGGGAACTGACCTTCCTGAATACCGAACGCAATCTGGTCGTCTTGTTCGACGGCCGGACCGCAACAGGTTCAGTAATTGACTGCATTGTTCTTGCGCATTTTTTGTTTCTGCAAAGTGTTCTTTCGCTGGCAGTGCTGCGAAGTTTGTTGCAACTGTCAACGTATTGTTAAAGAAGGGGAGATGTGGTGATAGCGCCCAGGCGCGTCAAGTGGCCGCGTTATCTGGCGCTGTCGCCCGCAATTGTAAATTGTCGTTTGTACTTGACGTCATTGGTCACATGAGTGTCTGCTATATATGTATGCTGGTTGCATGGAATAAAGGATGGACGTTATCTCGCGCGCATCGGAAGTGACTTAGTCCCTTTCGGAGCTCCAGCGGCCGGCCCGGACGCGCATGGCCTTTCGCTAGGGCACAACACGACAACCTTTGAATCCTGGAAAAAGCAAGGCATTGTGCTTTGGGATGCACATTGAAGAGTTCCCTGATAGAGTCCAAATCGTCCAAGGCGTTAAAGTCTTAGGTGTAACTTTCCTTTCGACTTGTGACGTAGCCCGCACCACATGAAAAGAAATCCAACACAAAGTGGACAGACGCATTGATGTCGCCAGTACGTTTCAACTACCTTTTACTGAAAGAGCTTATCTAATTAAATCCAGCATAACAGCGCCACTGCTTTATGTAGCCAGAATTGCCCGACCACTTCGACGGGTTTTGCTGAGAGTGGTTACTGCGTGCGGCTCCTTTTTTGGGGATGGCCACGCCAAAGCTGTTGGCAGAGCCTTGGTCCGCCTACCAGTAAAATGGGGAGGGCTCAGTGTACCCAACATTGATGTAATGAGCCGCATGTTGGCTCTCAAAAACACCTGGGCACTCTCAGAGAACTCATCGTATCGAGGCAGGCAACTTATGGTGTATCTGCTAGGAACTTCTAGAAGACTTTTTGGTTTAGCAAACGACACGGCACCAGCTGCTGAGCAGCCAGCAGCGTATTAGACACATGTTATGAAATCTTTGCAACAATGGCGAAACGATTTTCCAGTTCAAGAACTTATGGAAACGCCCCCACCGACATGAGGTAATTAATAGCATTCAAAAGCTTATCTAAAGAACAACGCCGGAAATGCCGGGCGAAAAGACACTGGACTCTTACAACCACGTTTCTCCCCTCCGAGGTCCGTGACCTCAACTGGCTCAGGGAATGGGGGCTTTACCAACGGCCGACCGCCTTGCGGCGTGGGGCGTGGCGCCCTCCGCCCCATGCCCGCAATGCGGTCGCATCGAAACACTGAACCATGTCTTCCATGAATGTATAGTAGTGCGCACCTTTTGGCGCATGGTTACCAGGATTGTCCAAACAAGTATGCAGTGGAAGTGTAGCCACAGGGATAACTTTGTCGTACCCTTAATTGCTATCGAAGCCTTCGTCTTATGGAAACGAAGGGGACTGGCCTGACTGAGGGGATGCCCCCAGGGAGCCATGTTTCCTCTACTACTTCGGCTAAGAATCATAATGCTTATGCATCTTAACGCAGAACTAGTCGTGCTGGGAGAGGAGGCTTTCCTCCGACGGTGGTCTACGCGATTTATTATCGTAAAAAACAGAGTGTCCATGCCTTTCCTCTCCTATTTAGGAGGTGGGCTATAGCTTGTACCACTGTGACATTACAGTGTGTATTTTTCTTTTCTTCTTTGGAAACATGTCTTTTTATGCAATATTGCTCTTGAGCGTGAGAACAAATTGTTCTCACAGGTGAATGCAAAACATCACGCTACACTGTGAATGACCTCCCCTTGTTGTTCATATAGCCTTACTGTTTATTTAAGTTTAATCAACTCGGTGTCATGAATGTCCTGTCTTTGTTGTACAATTTTTGCATTGTACGTCACTGCATACGCAAATAAGTTCTTTTCGCTGTATATAACAGCTTGCATTGTACATACACATTGTCCACCATTGTCGATTTTTATGTGTGCACATAAGCTGTGTAAGATATATCCGGAAATAAAATTCTCTTAAACGCTATCTGCGCAGGACTGCTAATGTAATCGAACTTTCCGTTTACCGGGCACAGGTAGGCCCAAATAAACAGGTAAATTCCAACACAAAATATCCTGTCTTCGGCCACGTCACGACCCTGTGGTGACAATATGATTATGAGAGACACCGTAGTGGAGGGCTCCATAAATTTCGACCACCTGAGGTTCTTTAACGTGCACCCAAATCTGCGCACACGGGCCTACAACGTTTCCGCCTCCATTGGAAATGCAGGAGCCCCAGCCGAAATTCGAACCCGTGACCTGCGGCTCAGTAGCCGAGCTTCCAACAGAGATTAAAACTTGTCTACCGTTACGCCAGCTGAATTTCGACAGGGTATGACGCCACTTACGCTTATGCAGGCCCTCATCGAAGCAAAGAGTTCGTCATGTGGGATTGAGAAAAAAGGTCTTCCACATCTACTTAGAAGGCATTACTAAGTGAGTGCTCATTATGTCTCAGGAACTGCACCCTGTATTTCAAACTGCTAGCGAAGAAGCAGTCCCTGATCTTCGCGCACTTTAAAAAGGATCTAAGAATGCCTTGGCGCATTTGTCTAAAAATTGCAGAGCCCGCAAGTGCGTACCAAGTTTTCGAGAGTTCAAGATGGGTATAAAATAGTCGCGCTATGCGCATTTCAGTGTCCTTTTAAATGTGGAGTTGCTTCTGTGGAACGGCTTGGATCTAACCACTCAATTCTGCTGCATGGGTTTCATTATCACTGTGCGCGTTAACGGCGCGCAAGCTTGAAGACAGAGCGTGACGTAGTAATAAAGAGAAATAAGATGGCAAAGGACCCTTGGGCGAAGGCGCGGTGTAGCGGGAAAGACCACCCCGTCAAAAAAAGACTTATACTGAAACAACTTCGCAGCACTTCAACTTATGCGTGGAACAGAAGACCGCAGCACTAATTCTACAGGTGAAACAACTCTCTTACCTTATTTTCTGACATCTCAAAAATAGTTCAAATTACAAGCCTTCTTCGGTGGCCGGCAGTCCACACGAACGCGTATTAAATGAAAAATCGGAGCACACCAGCAGCGTAAGAGCACAACCCGTATCAGCGACACCGTCATCGAAAAGCCCACACTGTTTCGGCGTAAATTTTACGACGTACGACCTCAACAAGCTTCACCGGCGCATTACAAAAACAGTGTCTATGCACACCACCATCTTGTTAAAAAACAAAGAGCAGAAAGCGTTAGGATCACGTGACCGCCTTCAGCCAATAGCGGTGCCATATTTCTCCCATACAGCTCTTTGGATATGATGCGGAAAAAGTTGTAGGTGGCTGACTGACTGACTGGCTGGCTGGCTGGCTGGCTGGCTAGATAGATAGAAAGATAGATAGATAGATAGATAGATAGATAGATAGATAGATAAATAGACAGACAGATAGATAGATAGATAGATAGATAGATAGATAGATAGATAGATAGATAGATAGATAGATAGATAGATAGATAGATAGATAGATAGATAGACAGACAGACAGACAGACAGACAGACAGACAGACAGACAGATTGATAGATAGATAGATAGATAGATAGATAGATAGATAGATAGATAGATAGATAGATAGATAGATAGATAGATAGATAGATAGATAGATAGATAGATAGATAGATAGATAGATAGATAGATAGACGGACGGACGGACGGACGGACGGACGGATGCATGGATGGATGTATTTAAAGTTGCCGAAGTTCGCTAACAAATGCTTCGCATTTAATACGAGCTCGGTCTCGAACTCCCGCCTTCTGCCACCGCTTTCTCAGCACTCTGCATGTGGTGTTGTCGTCCTGCACGTGCAGCGTCACCTATGTACCGCTCCGAAGGTTTCAAAACATTGAAAAAAATGTTGTCTCGGTGTGCATCTCACCAGAACTGAGAGAGATTCACTGACAACTATTGTGGGACGGAGCAAGTCAGACACGACATCTTTGATGGAGTGATACGTGTGTGTCGATCGCGAACTGCCGCATTTCTGTCACATTAAAAGTGACGTGAATATACAAATTTAATATGTATGTTAACAGTAAAACGCCTATTTGCTGCGGCAGGGGTGTATTCTCGGAACTGTTGATAAACCATAGAAAAAAAGGCTGAGATTAGACACTTTGCGAAATCTGTCCTTAGGAAGTATGACACGACTGCAAAACAAACCAGTGCTCTAACCAAACGCCATAGGACGCCAGTGCGAAAACATAAAAAAAAAGTTGTTACCAATCCTTTGAAACGTTTTTTATAGTAATATTATTACCCACATAATTGACAATTTTTACATAAATACAATTTATTCAACGCACGTTACGCAGTTATTTTTGTTTAGCCGCCCTGCCATAACAGCATCTACGCACTGACTAGTGTAGACACGCGAACATCAGCTCCCGCTCCTGTAAATGTTTTAGTTTAGAAGCGCGTCTCATCTTCAGCGAGTTCTTTCATCATTGAACGCCATTCTTACAGAGTACCACGCCGATACAGGGTTTGGTCCAGTCGATAATATTATCAATATTTTTCGGGGCTTTCACTCCGACGCTGAGGCATAGTTGTCGGTGCGTCAAGGCCTAGCTCTCTGTGGTAAGAGTGCTCCTAACAAACAAAATCGAAACTAAAAGTAAAGCCGACAGCGAAAAACAACCAACGAAGACGAAGGTGTGTGTGTGGTCAGACGAACGTGAGCGCGTGAGCTCCGAAACAGCGACGGGCCGAGAAAGAACGCGGCCAGCTGGCAAGAGTGCTAGTCGTTGGACCTCAGGAGACTGAACGGACGAGCCGGTGTCACCAACCCAGCCGGGAAGAGCGTGAAGTGTTCCTGAGGCAAGTGGTGGTTCCAGACTGGGCCTGACATACTGTTCCTTTGGCGGACGAGTGTGCGGGCCAGGGTGAGGGGCTGATCCTGTCCAGACTCGGTCTCGGCTCAACCAGTCACCGAGATCGTGATCATGGTGCCACGTCGGAGCTGGTCCAGCACAACCACCGATGGAAGGTGTGACCTCGGTGTTGCGTCGGCCGCAGCATGGGGCTGCCTGGTGCAGCACGCGCAGCTGATGGTCTACTCCTGAGCTCCCGTGCACTTGGCAACCCGGTTCCCGTGGGGAGGTTGCGTCGTCGACGCCATCATCTTCAGCGGGTGCGTGAGGAGCACCCGACGGAATTACACTTCCGAGTAGTGAGGACCTGTGGGTAACTCGCGTGCGCGTCAACAAAGACTGTAGGACTGAGTTATGGAGTCAGTGTGTTGTACAGACAGCCACAGTGTTCGATTGTTTTGTGTGTGAAGACAATAACTGTTTTTCTTTTCCTTGCTGGGGTTATTGCATCAGAGGGCCCAAGAACCACCACGATCTCATGCCACCGTGCACTCGCTACTCTCAAGTGTGTCTATGCAAGTGACGGTTGAAGAGAAGGACATCACCGCCGAAGAGTACCTTGAATCCGGATGTAGCACGGCTTTTTCGAAGCGCAAGTCGCAAAGCCAGCACGGAGTCAGCTTCGGGGCAAGTCCGACGCAACGCGGCAGCCCACGTTACAAGAACTGGTTCTAGTAACTTTGGCGGCAGCGGACGTGGTGGGTCCAGCACCCCCGCCGCAGGAGTCATCGAGAAGCGCCTCGCCACGGCCTCTAGGCTCCCCCACCTACCAAGGGATCATTTTAGGATCATCGTTCACCCTAGGGGCGGAACGGACGTGAGGGACATCGGCCAGATTAAGGTGACCCACGCTCTAACCAAGGCTGCACACCTCACTGCGGTCGAGATAAGTTTTTTTTTTCAGTTCGTTTGCATAGCGGCAGCTCTATTGCCTGCGGTTGAGGCGCATACTCGAATACAATAGTAGGCTCCACATTCATTCAGGCGACTTGAGGTTTCCTTCTTTTTTTTACTGGGCACCTAAATCTAGTTGATGTGTGGAGCACGAGGACGACACTGTACAGAGGGTGCAGAGCCCCACTTCTGTTTACGTTGAGCGCCATACCATCGTACACTTGAAATATGCAAAACCGAGATGCCCTGTCTACCATTGTTACACCTAAATCTAAGCACCACGTTTACCATGGTAGAAGTCACGGGCCGTTTTGAGCTCTTCGACAATTTCAAACTTTTGTAGCAGCTCACAATGCAGCAGGAGAGCGTGTCTGCTTTCCAGGATGACGAAGGAGCTGCGCCCATAGCGCGTAAAATAAGAGAAAAAAAAATTGGCCCCATATCTGCATGTCACTCTGCAAATGTCGTCGGTAGTCGATAGTCATGCGTGTTGAGAGAGTCAGCAAAACATTTATTTGATATTTTGAGCAAGAAAACTGGTGAATGGTATTCTGGAGGCGCTGCGTTAAAGTGCTTCGAGCGTGCAGCGAAGCCAAACGAGTGCATTCAAACACTTCACACGTTAGACATGAGTGCCATCTGGCAGTTTTCTTCAAAAACAAAACGCGCGGCTTTGAGGCAGGCGTGCGCGCTCGTCTCAGAGATGATAAGGTGTAGAATGCAAGGCGATGGGAACGTGCCACCACCGTGTCGCTTAGCGAAGCGTTGGAAACACTTGCCTTTTCGTCCCAGCGTTGCACGGTTAGCGCAGCTCAGTAAATGCTACGGTCCTTAGAATTACTTATGTATGCACTTTTTAGTAAAATACGCATTCATGAAATATATACGTGTTGTTATGGCGTCCAAATATGCGCAATATTTGATTTTTCGTTTGACAATGGCATAAGTGTGAATGCTAAATCGTGAGCGAAATCGGTGGGCGCTGCGGATGGCATCAGCCATTTGGGGTATTGGCTGGTGCCGTTTCGACACCCGGTATTGTAAAAGATGGACAAAGAGACAAATGTACAGACAGACAAACAAAAATTTTTTTGCGTTAAAGTACCCCAAAAATGACGATCGTCTTTGAAATATAAAAGTCCCAAGGAACACGTCTTCCCTGCACGCAAGCTGGCCTGAACCATCAGAATTTCGTCAGCTCTCCGCTATTGCGGCGAAGGGCGCTGCGATAGCTTGAACCTCAGGAACGATGGATGGATGGATAGATGGATGTTACGAGCGTCGCTTTTATAACGAGAGGTTGACCTGTGCCCCCAGGCTCGCAATAAAAACAAAGAAATGAAAACTTTCTTTATTTGTGGGACTAATGCACTATCACTCCGAATAAATCGATTTAATAACAAAGAACATGTAAAATTATGGTTCATCTCTCTGCCTCTTCAGGCAGAATGACCCCATTTTCGAACTTTCCCACTATTTCTGTCCTTTACCTCTGCATTTCTGGCACGAGTACTCTAACCGCCTTTTACTTTCTTCTATCGCGGACATATTCAGCTTTCCAAGTTGTCCCTAAAACCCAAAGCCTCATGTAGGCTTGTACCCACACGTGTACTCGAGTGAATATTGCCGCATTCAATCAGAACATGTTACATCGTTTTTTACGGCCCCTACAGCATGTACATTGTTTTTTTATTCTCGCTTTATGACTACGCGTTCTAAGGGATACCGATCTCGCTTCGAAAAATAAAGTGATTCGTCTTGAATTATCATAAAACCTGTCTTGTCTTATTACGTTCTTGCCCTTTCGACAGTTATTAGGAACCGACTTCTTTCCATCGTTGTCATCTTATAAATCTTTTCCGGCTCTGTATCGAATATAGCGGCCAGGTGACATGTAGTGGCCAGGTGACGGCGAACGAGAAGATCCTCTGGGTGTCAACTGCGCTGCTACAAGGTAGTCGGCGATGTCGCTGGGTCTTTCTCCCCACAGTAGACGTGGTGCATCTACGGCAAAACCATGCAGTCCCATCTGACGGTATTGGCAGCGGCGGTAGGTATGGCCAGCTTCTCCGCAGTGGCATCAGAGAGGTCTCTTGTCGGGGACACGTTACACGTCGGTTTTCCTCGGAGCGTTGCGCTGACCAGCAGGTGAACGGTATGGCATCGGCTGCGGCGCTAGCTGGCGACGGAATTGTGACGGTGCGGCATCTTCACGTAGGCGTGAAGGGGGAATCTAGCGTCGGGTAGCAGCAGCGTAGCTGATCTTTTGCGGCTGAGGCTGCGGAGATTCAAACTTTCCAAGGGTTTGCCGATCTTCTTAACAGATGGTGCCGTCAATCGAATGCACTAGGGGCTGCGACGAAAGCCACAGTTTCGGTACACTCTTAGAAAAAAGGTGGCAGTACTTGCTAACTTTGGGGTAGTAATGGTTTGTCACATATGTTAAAACCCTGGTAGTAAGCGCAGTTAGTAACGGAGAGGGTGGTAACAGTTACCACCAGCATTTAGGAACTGTTTCTACCATAGCAGTTACCAACAATGGGTAGTTACTGTCAAAGGTTTCAAGAAAATGAAGCAACCAATACTACAATGTTCATTCATTTTGGCATATTATTTATTCATTGCTAATGCTCATCAATCATTGCCTTATTAGTCATTGATACACAACTTCGGGTCACCTTGCGTGGTGTATTTCACGCTACAGTATGAAGTAAGCGTGGGGTATAGATAGCGCTCCTATTTTGCTGATGCATGTCTGGCACAGGAAAGCACATGTGTTTTGGGATGAATTACAACAAATGGGAACCTACAACACTATATCACACTACCGGGTGCGCGTGTTTGGGTACGTAGCACAAGACGTTTATTCAGCCTTACACACAGAAAATTATACGTCATATCTATTTATTATAAGAGGGTCAGAGAAAGGCATTATGTACAGTGGCCGAAACAAGGTACCGAACTCATTACCATTGTCTCCGAGCACGTGATTGCTTCACACGGCTAATATATCACCGGTGAAAGGTAATAATCATTTGGGGAGTTTGACGTGCCAAAACAGCAATATTATTTGGAGACACGCTGCAGTGAATTAACTATGACCATCCTCCAGAATAATTAACATCATCTGGTTTATTTTGATACGCTGGTCTTGTTAATTTGTAGTAAGTTACTAAGTTTGTTGCAATTGCCTATTACAACACGTGCAGAACTTGCCTATGGTTCGTTAACTAGTACTTCCCCATTTTGACAATATAATAATCACGTTTACATATCTCGGTTGCGTAATTTAAAAGAAAATATTTTTCCTGAGGGTTCGATATCTTCTGCGTCAATTTTACCTTCGCAGGGGCGCCTGTGCAAGCAGGCGTTCGGTTTGTAGCGACACCACGAACCAGAGCTAATGGGGGAGTATTGACTCCCTCCCACGCCTATCCGTGCGTGGCTTTGCCGTGTCCGGGGAAAAGGGGATACTGGGGGTCGAGCCAATGCTGGGTAATTGGTCTTTTAAGGCCCCCCAGTGGCGGCAACACACCCCTTTGGCCTCGGCTTCACCTAGACGGCACCCCTGGGCTGACCCTCCAAGAGGAAACCGGCAGTCGCCTTTTCCTCTCTCTCCCTCTCTTCATCTTCGTCTTTCTCTCTTATTTTCAATCTTTCCTGTTCTCTCCTCTCTTCAATTTAGTTTAGTTTTTCGTGGCGGCAAGGGTCAACCTTGTGTGGCTATTCAAACTAGGGTAAACCAGATTGGGTTATAGTAACTGCGTACTGCTGGCGTTGCGCAGACATGCCCACATGCTCTGCCACGTCCCCTTGTTGGACTGTGTGGTGGGTGGTAGGTGCCGTTACCAAAAAATCCACATTTTCCCATGGGATCCTCGACCCCCTCTCTAACTGATCGTGCCTCGAAAAGGGTACGCACCGACGCAACTTCACTACTTTGGCCCAAAAACAGAGAAACTTTCCCAAAATACCATGTCCTCCACTGCGAACAATCATCTACAAAAGCTAGAGCAATCTCACCCTTCCTTGTGGCCAAGTGCTTGAGAGAGACCTTTGGAACAGGTTATAAGGCCACGAAGATGGCAAGTGGAGATCTGCTTCTCGAAATAAAAGACAAGGAACAGTACGATAAACTCTCGCACCTTGTAGCTTTTGGTAACATCCCCGTCTCTGTGAGCGCACACCGTACCCTGAATACAGTGAAGGGCGTGGTATCGGACGAAGATTTGATTACACTGAGGGAAGAAGAGCTCCTTGATGGATGAAAGGACCAAGGGGTAATACATGTACAGCGCATCAAAATCAGATGTAACAACTACGAAATAGCAACAAAGCACTTGATACTCACCTTCAACTCAACCACTTTACCTGAGACTCTCGGAACTGGCAATATGAAACTCCATGTCCGACCCTTCATTCCAAACCTGAGGCGTTGTTTCAAAGGCCAGCGATTTGGTCATGCATCCCAGAGCTGCCGAGGACAGCTGATGTGTGCTAAGTGGGGCACAACTGGCCACAGTGCTAATGAATGTAGTCATGACGAGGTCCTCTGTACTAACTGCGAAGGTAGTCACCCCGCATGCTCCAAAGCGTGCCCAGCCTGGAAAAGAGAAAAAAGAATAATAACTATTAAGGTAAGGAAAATATCACAGTCAGGGAAGCAAGACAACGGATCTCATTATGATTGGCACTAAAAACACCTTTTTCCGAAGTGTTAAAACGAGGGGCGGCACCACAAAGGCCCTTGGCAGTGGCCCGGACCGCACCTAGCGTGCCCAGGCCAATGCCACAAGCCCCTATTGCGGGAGCAGCGAGCGCTGCCCTGCCCACATTCAGCCTGTCCACACCAGTGACCTCTACAAGCTCTGGCAGCAGCCAGGGCAATCACGAGGCCAAGGGGGTTTCATCGACCCCCAGCTCGGTGGGGACAAAGACTTCGTCGATCGAGGCGAAGTCTAAGCGACGCACAGATCGCTCTGTAGAGCGGGCGTCCAGTGCTTCGGAAGAGGCTATGGACACCAGTTCAAGCCAAACGGCGCAGGAAGCTCCGAAGGAGCGGCGAGCTTCTCTCGACCGCCCCAAAAAGGACAAAACGCCGATTACAGGGCCTGACAAAGGCCCGGTAAAATGAGCTAATCTCCGTCTTCTTTGCACACAGCACTTTTTCTCTTTTTTTCCACAATGGACAAAATCATACAGTGAAACATAAGGGGAATACTTGGAAATTTAGATGACGTCAAAGAACTTTTGAGTAAGTTTAACGCGAAAGTGCTATGTGTGCAAGAAACGCACTTAACTCCTAAGCACAAGGACTTCCTACGGCAAGTTATTATTTTCCGAAAAGACCGGGAGGATGCTGTCGTACCATCTGGCGGTGTGGCCAGTATAGCTGATTGAAGTATAGCATGCCAGCACTTGAAGCTCCAAACGGCCCCTGAAGCAGGGGCCATTCGATCTGTACTCTTTATTAAACTCATACCCATATGTTCCTTGTACATACCACCGCATCAACAACTACACAGACGTGATCTAGAATAATTAATAGATGAACTCCCAGAAACGTTTCTGGTTCTAGGTGAATTTATTGCACACAATGTCCTCTGGGGCGACGCTCACTGTGATGCACGAGGACGTCTCATTGAGCAGCTCCTTTTCTCTTCTAGTTTATGTCTTTTAAATATGAAGGAGCCTACGTATTTTAGCCTTGCTAACAGCACCTACTCCTTGATAGATCTTAGCATTCCATCGCCGTCCCTTTTACCTGTTTTTAAGTGGAACGTTCTTTAAAACCTTTATGGGAGTGAACACTTCCCAATCATTCTGAGTGCGCCGAACAAAAATCAACTACCCCCGCAAGTTTCTTGATGGAATATTGACTCAGCTGAATGGGAAGGGTGTAGAACTCTTACACACATGACATGGACTGAGCTGTCTGCGCTGACCATAAATGACACTGTCACGTATTTTACAGCTTTTATACTTGATGCCGCATCTAAATGTATTGCCGAAACGAGCGGCATGTCTTCAAAACGGCGAGTACCATGGTGGAACGACGCATGCAGGCAAGCACGGACCACTCAGAACCAAGCATAGACATTGCTTCGCGATTACCCTACAGCATAAAACCTGGAAAATTTTAAGCGGGTCAAATCGCAGGCAAGAAGAACGCGTCGACAAGCTAGATGAGAGATTTTCTTCGTTCAGCGAACTGGGAGCGCAGAGAAAACACAAAGGACGAAGCGAGGAACCACACAACACGTGTTGTGTGGTTCCTCGCTTCGTCCTTTGTGTTTTCTCTGCGCTCCCAGTTCGCTGAACGAAGAAAATGAATTACCAACTAGCCCACATTTTGATCCTTTTGCTAGATGAGAGAGCTGGACAAAGTTCATATCGAGTATCAACTCATACACAGATGAGCGAAAAGTTTGTAATAAGGTAAAGAAAACTAAGGGCCAACAAACGTATTCCCTTCCACTAGTAAATAGCCTCGGGGAAAGCTTGGAGGATCAAGCTTTCTTGGCACATATTTCGAACACATATCGAGCTCCTCACACTACTCCGAATCCTTCCAGAATTACAAGGCACGAATAGAAAAACAAAAGATAGAAAGAAAATCCGCAAGAAATGAGGCATATAATGCACCATTTTGCTTAGCAGAACTGCGAACAGCACTCAGCTGCTGCAATACATCTACTCCAGGTTCTTACAATGTAATGTACGCGATGCTAAATGAACTACCCTCCGAAACTAAAGAAACCCTTTCCTCTCTTTATAATCGCATATGGTTTTCAGGTGTGATCTTGTCCTTCTGGAAGGAGGCTGTTATATTTCCAATTTTGAAGCAGGGAAAGGATCCCTCTGGTGTATCAAGTTACAGACCTATAGCGTTAACAAGCTGCCTCTGCAAACTATTTGAAAAAAATGATTAATTGCCGTTTACTCCACTACTTAGAAACAAATTGCTCGACCCATACAAGTGCGGGTTTAGAGAAAGCCGATCTACCACCGACCATCTTATACGTATCGAGGCACACATACGAGAGGCTTTTGTTCATAATCAGTTTTTCTTATCTGTGTTCCTCGACATGGAGAAGGCCTACGATACTACGTGGAGGTTTGAAATGTTGAGACCTCTCCCACATAGGTATACACGGTAACATGTTCAGTGTCATTGAAAGCTATCTGTCTGATCGTATATTCCGCGTTAGATTGAGCAATGTTCTGTCCCGAACATTTGTACAAGAAACCGGAGTGCCACAGGGTGGGGTGCTGAGCTGTACGCTCTTTATTATAAAAATGAATTCTTTCCGTCTGTACGTTCCACGTAATATCTTTTATTCAACATATGTTGACGATGTGCAGATAGGTTTTCAATCGTTTTCTCTTGGGATCTGTGAGTGACAGGTTCAGCTCACCCTTAACAAAGTATCCAAATGGGCTGATGAAAACGGGTTCTAACTGAACCCACAGAAAACCCAAAGAAAAGCACCTGTGTCCTTTTTTCACGAAAAAGAGGCTTGCACCCTGATTCTGAACTGGTCGTTAAGGGTGAGCGTCTACCCGTAAACACAGAACATAAATTCCTAGGTATAATTCTAGATGCGAAGTTAACCTTTGTACCGCACATAAAACATCCTAAAAATAAATGCGTGAAAACAAGGAATATCCTATAGGTGCTGTCACGAACAACGTGGGGCAGCGACAAAAAGTGCCTCATGAATCTGTATAGAAGCCTCATACGCTCACGCCTTGAGTATGGAGCAACAGTCTATCACTCTGCCACGCCAAGCGCTCTGAAAATGTTGGATCCTGTTCGTCATCAAGGCATCCACCTGTCCACAGGCGCCTTTAGAACAAGCCCAGTTAAAAGCCTTTATGTAGAATCAAACGAGTTGTCACTCCATCTGCAGAGAACATAATCTTCCTTCATATATTTTCTTAAAGTAAGTGCGAACAGTGAGCAACCCGCATATTCCACCATCAACGACCTGTCCAGCTCTCAACTTTTTTTGCAATCGGCCCGCAAAGGCATGCCCTTTCTCGCTGCGCGTTAGAGACCTAGCTGAAAAAACAGATGTCACACTGCTTGAATACCACCTCAGCCACCCCGCTCTGTGGCTCCAGCCATGGCAGTGGCAGGTTATAGACTGTGACACATCTTTCGTAGCTGTCACAAAGCATGCCTCCCCAATACACATTCGGATGTATTTCTTAGAGCTGTAACGTAAACATGACTGTACAGAATATTATACTGATGCATCTAAGTTACATACTGGCGTGTCCTATGCGGCGGTCGACGCATCTTTCTCGGATGCCGGCGTTCTGACCACCAGCACAAGTATTTTTACAGCCGAGGCTTACGCGTTATTCGTAGCCGCTAAACACATAAAAAAATTGAATATGCCAAGAGTAGTTATATACACAGACTCCCTGAGTGTCGTAAAAGCATTGAAAAATCTAAAAAAACACAGAAACCCAATTATTATATCCCTCTATTCAATACTCTGCGCGGCCTATGCTTCCAAGCAACATATCGTCGTGTGCTGGGTGCCAGGACACCGCGAGATCGAAGGAAATGTGTTGGCTGACCAGCTCGCCACGTCAATTACCGGAAGCACTGCCAACTCTTCAGTTGCTGTCCCTATAATGGACCTAAACCCAAACATACGGAAAAAGCTCAGGGCTTACTGGCAGAAGTTATGGGATCTACAAACTCGTAACAAGTTACACTTGATTAAATCATACCTCGGTAACTGGCCACCCATGTCGAAAACGCGCCGTACAGAGGTCAGTCTCTGTCGGCTTAGAATAGGACACACACACAGCATGCACACACGCCTTTTGTCCGGTGGTGACCCACCCAGCTGTCACAGATGTGGCCTTCCACTTACCGTACTCTACATACTCCTTGAATATTCTGAGCTAGAGGCTTACAGAAAAAAACAATTTACACTAGAGTACAAAGAACGCATACCCCTTCACCCAGCTATGTTTATTGGTCGCGAACCTCTTTTTAAATATAATGCAATGAATGCATTCCTAAAGAAAGTAAATACTTTCCATGTTATCTACTCATGTGATCGGTAGCACGGCCTCTAAAAGGAGGCTGCTGCTGCGGATGCTACCTACTAAAAAGAGCACCTGTCTCCCAGCCCTTGGGACCAAGGGCGCTGGCGAGAAATCGGTGCTAATATAACGCTCCTATTTTATGATGTCATGATAACTTAAGACTCATTCTCACCAGGCATGCTTCACTTCACTTTCATAATTTTAATAAATATATGTCTTACCCACCTTTAGAGCACCGAATTTTAGACCCTTTTAAGCCATTTACCATAGCCATTGCTGTCATCCGATATCACTTCCTGGCGCTCTTTGGCCTTCAATGGCCCTTGCGCCAATAAACAACATATATGATGATCATCATCATCAACATCAAGCGTCATTTTTACGTTTATAATGATACGTAGATGATACGTATAATGATACGTATAATGATACGTATAATGAGACGCTTCCTCTCAAGTATCAGATTAGGAATCACACACTAATATGAATTATATAGTCAACAGCCGGGCAACAAAAAGGTAGTAATCGGGCAATAAGGGTAGTAATCGCTGCAGTTATTACCTCTTTTATTTCAGTTCTGTTTACTAACTGAGGTAGTAAAAAGATCGCAAAACGTTAGTAACAGTTGCAGCTAGTAACTACTTAGTAACGTAGGTAGTAAACAGGTAGCAAAAGTAACGATCCAAGAGGATCGTTACCTTTGTAAGCACTGCAGTTACTACCTATTTGCTCGCAGTTGCTACCTTTTTACTAATTTTTTTTAAGAGTGTAGCTCCTCCCACGCGATCTGTCGGATGGTCTTACGTGGTCGTCCGTGCTAAGGGCATGCGCTTCGGCGTAGTTGGCGGTTGAAGAGCGACGATCATACTGCCTTGCGCGCATCTCAAGTGCCTTGTCGATTGCAGAGGCCTCGGTAAAAAATTTTGCAACCGCCTTTGGCGAGTTGCGAGTGAATCCCGCAAACAACTCTTCCTTCACGCCCCGCATGAGAAAGCGGAGCTTTTTGTCCGAAGATAAGGCAGGATCACTGTGCCGAAACAGTTTTGTCATCCTTTCTGTGAAGATGGTGACATTTTAGTTTTGTAGTTGAACCTGGGTGTTAAGCAAAGCAGCGGCTCTTTCTTTGCGAGCGACACTCGTTAAAGTTTCCAGGAATGCACGGTGAAAATTATCTCATGCTTGCAGTGCAGACTCCCGATTCTCATACCAGGTCCTCGACGTGTCTTTCAAAAAGAAGTAGATGCGGCGCAAATTTACTTCGGAGTCCCACTGATTCAGGGTGGCCACTCTGTCTTGCATTTTCAGCCGAGTCTCAGGATCTTCAAGTGAGGATCCGTGAAAGATTGGTGGCTCTTTGGGCTGCTTCAATACAACCATGGCAGGCGTCGGTACAGGGGCAGTCATAGTGGTCGCAGTAGTGGTGGGGGCATTCTGCTTGCGAGTATTATCGAGAAGAGCCCCGTACGCCGAAGGCAAGCACTCCCACCAGATGTCACGGGGTCGTGACGTGGACGAAGGGAGCAGACTGCAGGTAGATTATCAAAATGTTTATACGGGACGAGCTTGTGGCCCACGGAAAAACGAAATCAGCTTACACCAGGACACTTGCACTGACAGCGGCGGGCAGAGCGCCGGCCCTCGATCAACTGGCAAGCGGCGAAGCGTGTCGGCATTTATACCGGTGTCATCGGATACTCTAGTGTTATCGCTAGCTGCGACGTTGGTTCCAGAAAAATCTCTGATGTGCACGAAGTGGGCGTATTCTTAACAAAACAATCTACTACCGCCTCGAAGCTTCACGAACATTGTAAACGCGGCTAGCACTGAACATAGTGTAACGGGGAGATAAGAAAGTTTGAGAAAGGAACGTGGGAATATTATCGCTAATGGTCTTTGCAGTCGGGATAAAAGAAAATATTTTTTTACTATTCATATAGCCTTTACAGGTGCACAACTGAGAGTTCGACGTATTGTTGCTGCGCACACACAATTTTATTTGTCCTAGAATGAATGGCATCTGCCTATCAATGCAGTTTTACCAGTGCTTGTGTGCAGTTCTTAGACTTGAGCCTCACGTGGACTGATGAGCATATTTGCTGATCTTAACATCATCGTGTTGAGAAGGAGTTGCTGCCGTGTGATTCTGCACACTCAAAGATTGTGAAAAGGGGCGCTGCGTCTCTTTGCGTGGAGTCAGTGCTGAATAGGTCATGCCCACACAACATGAAACTTGGTTTCCCCAATTAGGTATGCTGATTAGAGGCTGTTGGGTTTCCTCGATCGGTCATTACTGCCGTTGGTGAATCACTTCTGCAGAAATTTAAACGTGAAACACGAAAAGCGTTGACTGCTATCCAGTCCTTGAGGATTAGGCCACAAGTTGTGTCATATATCCATACGCTCTCACACAACCTCAAGAAAGTCACGCCCAGGCACGGTGTACCAATGGTGTTTCCCGCTCCCGAAAAAATCGGAAGACTGAGTGAACGTGTGTGTGATAGCAAAAAGGGCGGCTGCGAGAAGAAGCTTGAGAGGGCCTTTGTGAAATGTTCCACGGGGGTCGTGTACTCCATACCCTTACCCTGCGGAAAAGTGAAAATTGGCCAAACCAAACGATGTAATAATGACAGGTTAAGAAAACACGCCCAAAAATTAACAAAACAAGATGACAAGTATGCGCACCTGGTTTCGCATGTTATCTGGTGTGGTTGCAATGCACGATTCTCTGAGAGAAAGATTCTAGGCAGAAGTGCAAATAAAACTGCACAAGAAGTGTTAAAGGCCTTTTCATTGAAAAAAATTATCATGCACTGTGTAAGCGCCCATTCACTAGCTGCGTTACCAAGTGAACTCCAGTTTATCGAATTTACCCCCGTATTCTAGAACCTCCCTTTACTCAACGCTTCGCCTTCACTTGAGGAAGCCGACGGGAGCGCCACCTCTGGGCAGGGCACGTCACTGCATATGAGCGATATTTTGCTGAGATTATCGAGTAGCGCAGCGTGATTTTCAGCCAAGTGGTGGCGCAAAGCTCAACTCTGTCAAGTGAAGGGTGAAAGTCGAGTCGAGGAGCGTTTGTGATTACGGGGGTTAGGTTTCGAAATCGGTAAAGTGTATGTGTTGTCACATGGTCATGACATGGACTAACGGAGCACACTGCAAGTTGAATAATAAAATGTTTATTTATGCGAACCTGTGCCCAGTAAACAGAAAGTCGGATTGCAGTCTTGCACTGATAGAGGTGAACCGAGAGTCGGCACTCGATCAGCTCACAAGTGGCGGAGCTTGTGGGCATTTATACCCTTGCCATCGAATATTCTAGCGATATCACTTAGCGACTTAGGTTCTAGGATAATCTGCAATGTTCATGAATTCAGCGTATATTAACAAACCATCTACTATGACCTCGCAGCTAGTCCAACATTGTAGGCACAGATTGCGCTGAATGTAGTGTAAAGAGGTGATAACAAATTTTATGGAAAGGAACATGGCATTGCCCCCCACTGAAAAAGGCATCGTCCCGATGCTTTACCAGAAAGCGAAGGTACAACAATAAAGGCTAAAGACAATAAACAAAATTTACAATGGATAAAGCACAACAACAACAAAATACGGTCCTCCGGTTCACGTATGAAATGGCTGGAGGTGCACGACATGGACGACTTCTGGTTGAGCACGGCACCGTTGAGGGTTCGTAATGCCGTCGGGAACAACCTCGTAGTCGAGTGGGCCGAGACGTCAAACTGCTCTGTACGGTCCGAAGTACCGTTGCAGAATTTTTTCACTGAGCCCACGTGGACGTATCGGCGTCCATACCCAGACAAGGTCTCCGGGCTGGTACTCCACGAAGCTTCGTCGAAGATTGTAAATGCAGCTGTTGATCGCCTGCCGATCCTTGAGGCACAGGCGGGCGTGTTGACGAGCTTCTTCAGCACGCTGAAGGTAAGCAGTGATGTCGAGGTTCTCTTCGTCAGTGACGTTTGGAAGCATAGCGTCGAGCGTCGTTGCCAGGCTCCTTCTATAGACCAACTTCTATGGCGTGATCTGCGTCGTTTCTTCAACGGCCGTAATGTTCGCAAAGTTCAGGTACAGAAGGATTTCATCCCACGTGTCGTGCTCGACGTCGACGAACATGGCCAGCATATCAGCGATGGTCTTCTTAAGACGTTCGGTGAGGCCGTTGGTCTGTGGATGGTACGCAGTGGTCCTGCGGTGATTAGTTTGACTATACCTCAAATCGCCGGAGTTAGGTCTGCCGTAAAGGCCGTACCTCTATCTGTAATGAGGACCTGTGGATCTCCGTGATGCAGAAGAGTGTTCTCGACGAAGAACCTTGCTACCTCGGTGGCACTGCCTTTCGGCAAGGCCGTTGTCTCAGCGTAGCTTGTGAGGTAGTCAGTAGCTGCGACGAGCCTTTTGTTTCCAGAATTCAACGTCGGGAACGACCCCAGCAAGTCTATGCCGATTTGCTGGAATGGTCAGTGAGGTGACTCGATGGGCTGGAAAAGTTTGGCTTGTCTATTCGGCGGTGTACTTTGTCGCTGACGACACGGCTGGTCCTGACATAACGAGCGACGTCGGCAGCAAGTCGTGGTCAGTAGTAGTTTTTATGTATACTTGCGAGCGTACGGGAAACACCAAGTTGTCCAGCCATATCAATTTATGGTTTAGAGCTTCAAGTATTTCTGGTCTCAAGGCTGAAAGAATCACGAGGCGGTGTCCGGCTCGTATGAACGAGAAGATATTTAGGAGAACTCCGTTTTGCAAGAAGAACGACTCCAGTTCTCTCTTGAAAACTTTCGGAACAGTCATGATGTTACCCTCAAACTATTCCGCAAGGCTTCCAAGTTCCGGGTCAGCTTGCTGTTTCTCGGCGAAGTAGTCGGTAGTTATCGTTCCTAAAAAGCCGTTCTCATGCAGGCCGTCAGGCGGTGGTGGTTTGACGGGGGCTCGAGACAAGCAGTCGGCATCATAGTGTTTTCTTTGAGACTTTTGAACAACAGTCACGTTGAATTCTTGAAGTCTGAGGCTCCGCCGTGCGAGCCGACCCTAAAGCCAACACAAGGCGTGGTTGTCGCTCACAACTTTTAAAGGCCTACCGTAGAGGTAAGGGCAAAACTTTGACGCTGTGCTTATGATGGCAATGCACTCAATTTCTGTTGTGGAACAGCTGACTTCAGTCCTGAATAGCGACCGGTTTGCATAACTGATAACCCTTTCCACGCCATCAGTCTTTTGCACAAGGACGGAGCCGACTCCTACGCTGCTCGCGTTGGTGTGTACTTCTGTTCGGCGTATTCGTCAAAATGCACAAGCACCGGTGTTGTCTTTAGGCGTAATTTAGGTTCCTCAAACGCTTCCGCTTGCGTCGTTTCCCACCTGACTTCGACGCCGCTTTTCGTGAGGTGAGTTAGCGGCTTGGGGATCTGAGAAAAACGTTTGACGAAACGCATGTGATAGGCGCACATTGCGAGGAATCGGCGTACAGCCTTCTTGCCAGTGGACTCGGGAAGTCAGTGAGCACGACTCTTTTTCGCGGGATCGGGACGGACTCCAGACGTGCTAATGACGTGTCGCAGGAATAACAGCTCCTCGTACGGAAAGCGGCACTTTCCTGGCTTTAGAGTTAGTCTAGAGGGGTTGATAGCTTGAAGTACCACTCTGAGGCACTGGAGGTGCTCGTTAAAGGTAGAGGAAAGCACAACTACGTCATCCAAGTGCACGAGGCAAGTCTGTCTTACGATCCAGCCAGCACGTTGTCCATAACGCGTTGGAGCGTCGCAAGCGCCGAGCAAAGACCAATCGGCATGACCTTAAGTTCGAAGAGGCCGTCTGGTGTGATAAATGCAGTGTTTTTTCGATCTTTGTCATGAACTTCAATTAGCCAATAGCTCGTTTTGATGTCCATCGAGGAAAAGTACTTCGGTTTGTGGAGTCGGTCTAGAGCGTCGTCTACACGTAGAAGAGGGTATACATTTTCCGTGATCTCGTTCAGGTGGCAGTAATTGACGCAAAAACGTAGGCTTCCGTCCTTCTTCCTCACTAATACCACGGCGACGCCCACAGACTCTTGTACGTCTGAATGATGTCGCGTAGTATTTCGTTGACTTGTTTCTTCATGGCATGGCGTTCGCGCGTCGAGACTGGGTACGGGCTTTGCAACTGGTCGGCCACTTTCTTGTGTTATGATGCGATGTTTCGCGACTGAGGCTTGTCGAATTCACGATAATGACGAGAAGCAGTCCATAAATTGCAAGAGCAGAGACTTGAGCTGGTATTGCTTGCACTTCAAAAGGCTCGGGTTGATATCAAGATCTGGTTCGGGACCTCGGTTCGTCAAAGCAGCATCAGCAGCATGTAAGAGGAAGAATGAATTGCTGGCCTCCACGAATTTATCGATGTAGGCGACATTCGTACCATCGTTCATGTTTCTGTATTCGTGATTGAAGTTTGTCAGTATCACCTTTGCTTTGCCGTCACGCAGCTCAGCTATGGCTCTTGCGGCGCAAATCTGACGGTTTAAAAGAAGGTGCTGATCGCTCTCGAGGATGCCGTCAAGGTTTTCGGCTTTCTCGGTGCCAACAAAAATGACGACGCTGGAGGAAGGCGGCATGCTAACCTGCTATTCTAGCTCATTCATTGCGCGATTACTTGGCGTTGTAGGGGTCGGCAGCGTGTTGTCAGCGCCGTGTTAACTTATAAAGTCCATTCTAAGCATCACATTCCTCGTGCAATATTGTAAGATGACCAATTTATAAGGGTATAGCGCACCACGACAATGACACAAAAAGAGCAACGCACTCACACACAGCGCTAACTTGCAATCATTGTTTAATTTGTGATCTCACATGCTATTTATATAGTAACAGTAGGCCGATAAAACCTGGAACATATCTTGTTAAGATACAGCACGCCTCATGCACGCGCCGTCATCGATCCCGACAATCTGCACTCGCCAACGTCAAAGTGAAGATTCTAGATACTTCTTTTCTTTAGCTGACAAAGCTATCGAAGCCACACTCGCACATTTGTCTCTCAATTTGTCAATTTCAAGGGCTTCAATGATTTCACGTGTAGTTCTGTCAGGGGCCCTAAAGAGAATACGGGTGTTTTGAAACACAGGGACGCAACCACACCTCTGACAGTGAAGAGCCGAACGACCACATATAGCCTTTTCTACGTTTTATTTGTGCTTTCTAAGTCTTTCGTTCACACACCTTCACCTTCGTTAGAGGTTTCCTAGAAGAAGTTGTTGATTCATGTCTCTTCTTAAAAACGCGTTTTTATTGGAATAGCTTACTACGGCTTCGCGTATAAAATTATACAAAAATCTACTAGAAACAGTTTTTTCCTGTTCCCCTATATATAGAACACTATACCGTGTAGGCCCAGGCCATGATGTCTTAAGCAGTGTAAAAAAATAGAGGTATCACTTGGAGCGAAATCCATTTTCTTTAAATTGCTCGCTGGGACTTGGCCTGTGAAAACATGGATGCAAGAAAAAGGTTTATTCGTTTCTTGGGTTGTTGATTGCCTTCTCTGCAAAAAGCCGGAAACAATCGAATATGTTTCCTTGGACAGCTTGAATGCAGTCTTTTTGTGAGATGTTCTCCAAAGAACTTTGGAAAAGGATCTGCCTCTTGATGCCTACTGCATCAGGTTTCTCCCAGTATCAAATGAAGAAAGAAAACCTTTCGACCTAGTTATGTTACTAGCCTGTACGGTATATAGCAATCTAGAATGACAGTGTGTCATGCATGTTAATGCACGTTCGGTTCGGCAATATTTCTTTCAATCTGTCCATTCTTGGAATCACAGAATGTTTAACAAACGGTGCCCGAATCGCTTCATCAAATAGAAAGCCTTCTACAGATGAAAAAATTTTAAAAAGCCTGTTAAGTTTGACGCTTTTTACCTCTTTTATTTTGCTCATTTTTGTCCTTTGTTTGTTGTCCATTTCTTTGTGAATGTTGTATGCACACAGGCAATAAAGAAAGAAAAAAATGCCAGCATATTCACGGGGTGAATGATGAAGAGGGGGCGAAGTATCCGTCCGTTCATTTGTTCTTGCTTCCATCCGTCCATGCGTCCATCCATGTGTCCATCCCTGCGTTCTTCCATGCATCTGTCCGTGTGTCCGTTCGTCCATCTTGTCAACACTCCAAGAACCACCATCTTGCGTCTTTTCATCATAATTTGAATAGATGGATGGGTGGATGGATGTGGCTGTACCCTTTAGATCGGGAAGTGGCTAACGCCACCTAGCCGTAATACTTGGTGAACTAGCCATTAGATTTATTTTTTTTTCCTTTAAATAGTGAGGTTGAGGATTCGTACTTTGCAGTGAAGGATTTAATTTTCACTCGTGCCTTGACTTAAGCCACCAATGAGATAACCTCCTTCTAGTTAAGTCTACCCGTTTAAAGTCTATTTTGCCCTCTCTGTCCCTAAACCCTAGTGCTTTGAAAAAATCTGCGTCATCAACCTGAACTATAGCGTGAAGCCCTTTACAGAACATTATCAAGTGTTCGGCAGTTTCTTCTTCCTCTTCACACGCACTGCATACTGTGTCTACCCCTTCGTATTTGGCCCGATATATCTTTGTTCGCAATATTCCCGCCCTTGCCTTAAACAGTACAGAACTACCCCGAGTATTATCATAAATTCTTTTCTTGGCGAGTTCCTGCTTAAAAGTTCGATAGATCTCTAGTGCGGACTTCTTAATCATGCCGATTCTCCACATGTCAGTCTCCGTTTCCTTCACTTTCTTCTTAACTGATAGCTCTTTTTGGTTTCGCCACCTGCTGTTTTCTTAGTATTTACCAGTCAATTTCCTGGTTTGCTTATTCTATTTTGTATCGACATTCTTCATGTACAAGCAGCAGAAAACCTTCGTAGCCCAACGCTCCTCCCCCATTTCTCTCAATCGCTTCTCAAGTTTTATCTTGCTGCTAACTTTCCTGCCCTCAAAAGATGTCCGTCCCGTGTCACCTTGTACTCCCTGATTATGTGTATTCCCGTAAGCTCCTAAAGCAAGCCTACCTATTCCACGCTGCTTAGTTCTAACCTTGCTTCAACTTCTGATCTCATGCACAAGACCGCCTTGCCGATCGTCAGCCCAGGAACCATAACACCTTTGATATTCCTCTCACAACATCATACCTATTGTAATTCCACAGTGCCCTATTTTTCATCACTGCGGCATTCCTGTTACCTTTAGTCGTCACGTATATTTCGTGTTCCCTTAGGTACTCGGTCCCATTGCTTATCCATACGCTCAGATATTTGTACTTATCTGTTATCTCTAGCGTGACCTCCTATATTCTAAGCTCACTCACTACCTTTGTTGTAATTGAAAATCATGACTGCTGATTTTTCCTTACTGAATCTAAAATCTAATCTCTCTCCCTCATTACCGCAGATGTTCATCAATCTCTGCAAATATTTTTTGTTGTCAGCCATTAGCACTATATTATCTGCGTACAATAATGCTGGTAGTGCCTGATCAATGAGTTTTCCTCGTTTGACTAAAGAGAGGTTGAAGCCCAGTCCACTTCCGTCTAATTTGGCCTCTAATCCTTGTAGGTACATTATGAATAATAGGGGTGACAGGGGACACCTCTGCCTAAGCCCCCGTTTTACCTCTGCAGGCCTGGATACCTGTTTTTTCCATTTTATCACTACCTTGTTACCTTTATAGATATCCTTTAAATGTTTAGTGACTACTTGTTCCACGCCTAGTGTGTATTCCCCACAATATCTCTTCAACCACGCTATCGTACGCTACCTTGATATTCGAAAATGCTAGCCACAAGGGCCTGTGTTCCTTTTCTGCTATTTCGATGCACTGCGTCAGTGAGAACAGATTGTCTTCCAACCTTCTGTGTTTCCGACACCAATTTTGCAGTTCCCTCAGCACCCCCTCATCCTCTATTTCTGCCTGCAGTCTGTCCTTTATAATCTGCATCGCCAGCTTGTAGATCACTGATGTCACTGTTATAGCACGGTAGTTGTTTATGTCAGCTTTGTCCCCCTTCACACCTTTATAGATAGTGCTCATCCTGCTAAGTTCCCATCCATTGGGAACTTCACCATTGATTATTAGTTTGCTCACTGCCTCTCTCAAAGCCTGCTTAGACTTCGGAGCTAATGTCTTTATCAGCATAATTGAAATGCCATTTGGGCCTAATGATGTACTACTAGGAACCCTTTTCTCAGCCCTTTCCCACTCTCGTTGTGAAAATGGAGCCATTGCACCACTTAATTCATTGTTGTCTATAGTGGTGCATGAAGCACTTCTTTGTTGAATTTTTTCTGTCACCCTTCTTCTTATATATGCAATGGCATCGTCCCCTTGTAGCCTAGCACCTTGGGCTGTAGTTATAAACCTGTGCTCTAGGCTCGTCTCATTTCTTAGGGAGTTAAGATGGTTCCAAAATTTCACAGCTGCCTTTCTATCTTTTTATTTACTTCTGCTAGCCACTGAGCTCCCTTTCTTCTAATCTTTTCATTGATCAGAAGGAATGCATTCCTTCTACAGCTTAGAAAGGTTTCCCATTTTCTTTCAACATAATCTGTCGGTTCACCACACTGCTTAGCATGTCTGTGTTTCCTGGAGGCTTCCTGACGTTTTGCTATGGCTCTATTAACTTCCTCATCCCACCAACTTTTGTGTTTGTGTCTTCTTTTCCGGGGTGACTTGTCACGCGTCTTAGCAAGCTCTAGCTGAAACAGTCTAATTAGATTCGTGAATGTCTACACTGTTTTATTATCCTCCGTGATTACTTTCTCACTTTGTTTAGTGGCTATTTTACTTTGCCTTTCCTTCCTCCGTGCCCTCCTTGGTTCCCCGTCAGGCGCTCCCTACTGGCCAAACGCCGACATTAAGCTTGACGTCATTGATGGCCTTGAAATAGACCGGGAATATATCGACTCGCTCAAGAGGGGACGCAAGCATTGGCAACCTTCTGCCGACTCAGCCTCTCCTGAGAACAGGAAACTCCCGCTGTCGTACTCTCGACCGACCATGATGACGTCAGAGGAGAAAGCCAGGAAACCATCAGACACAGCCAAGGGAGCGAGGGAGGCCGTACGCCAGCCGCTCCGAGTGTTTTCCTTGGCCAGGAGCAAGCCCCCTCTCTCAGCAAAACGAGTCTCCCTCCCGCCATGCCTTCGGCTGCTCCGAGTTACGTGGCCGAGGAGCAACAAGCAGGGCAAGGAGGGCCCTTCCTCCTTCCTCGCTCGGATGAGTGCAGCAGGCCATCGTCTGCTAAAACAGCTGGAGCTGCATTTTCGATGGAGGCGGAAATGTTGTAGGCCTGTGTGCTCAGATTCGGGTGCACGTAAAAGAACCCCAGGTGGTCAAAATTTCCGGAGTCTTCCACTACGGCGTCTCTCATAATCATACGGTGGTTTTGGGACGTTAAAACCCACATATCAATCATCAAACAGCTGGAGTTTCCTCGTTCCCCCAGGCGGGCTTTGCAAGCTTTCCTCCTCTTCCCACCACAGAAGCGCCCGGCAACATAACACTCTGCGCACCGGTCCACCCCTCCCTGCCAAGTCAAAGAGAGAAAAGAAGGGGAAGTCAACAAAAAAGCAGGAAACAGCACCACGCCCAGTTTCCTATCACGTGATAGCGGAGGTCAACGCCCCTCTTCGCCAAAAACCACCAGAGCGCACCGTTGACCCGATCGGCCGGACGATCATTTTTAGACCGCTTGGCCGTAAATCACACTTTCTCGCTGCATCGCGGGACGCAATCGCCGCTTTTATCGCTGGTTTACCAGCCACACAACGGGTGCGGGTGAATCATCGCCACAACCTCGTCGCTCTCGACACCACCCTCAACTCGGACGTCGGTCTTCTTCTTTAGGTAAGAACCATCGTTGATGTCCAAGTAAAAGCAAAGGTGCTCGATCTGAACTCGTTTGTTGGGGAGGTGTTTGGGGTGGACGAAAACATTCCCCTAGACATCATCGCCGCGAACATTGCCTCATCTGTTAAGACGATTTCGTGTGCGCGGCGCGGCTCCACGCTGCTGATTACAATCGAAGGAACCATGGTACCAGCTGAGCTCTCGCTTTTTAAACAATGGAGGCCGGTTCGGGCGTGCCTCCCGCGTTCCCTACAGTGTGCGCGCTGTGGTGTGTTTGGGCACGCCACAGCAACGTGCTCGCGCGACAGGCGCTGCCTCCGTTGTGGCGCGAACCACTCCGAGGCTCCCTGCACCTCAGAAAGACCCCGCTGTATTATTTTAAAGGGATCTCACCCTGTGAACGAACCTCGGTGCGATTCTTGGCAGCAGCAACGAAAGCGCGCCTTTCTCCTCCCCTCTTCTGGCGGTAAACTGACGCACCGCGAAGCCATCAAGCAAGCGAAAGTTGCGCTTCAACGGGAGGCTTCAGCGACAGCAACGGCTACCATACAGTCTGGCTGCTCTTTCCGCGATTCCCTGAAGGGCAATGCCACGACAGCACCGGCACCAGCGGCCACACAGCCTACACGTCCCCCCTCCCCCTCGTCAAAAGGACGCAAGTGATACAGTGATGACGGCGCTGGCCGCGGCTCTTCGCACACTTCTGAAGACGACGGTGTGCAGCACGACGACGCGTGACTATTGCCTCGCAGCTTGGCGCGCACATCAAAATCTCACACACCATGGCTAGTGCATCGAAGAAGCCACGGCTGCGGATTTTCCTGTGGAACGTGCGCTCTCTCCGCCGCCGTATCCCTGAGCTCGCCCGCTCACTGCCCCAGCGTGACTTTGACGTCCTAGCATTGCAAGAGACGCGTGTTCGCGATGGGGCACTCAGCCTACCAGGTTACGTGGTGTACCACGGGGCAACGAGCTGCAGAAACAGCGCGTGCCTAAGCACGCACTGCAACAACCCGGCGCACCCACAGGGCCTGGCAAGGGCTTCTATCTACGTGCGCGCGTGCCTTCTTCAGGTGCATCTCGACATATCGGACATCGTCGGCGCGGGCGTCTAGTGTGTGAAAGTGAGGGTGCGTGTTGGCACCACAGACACATGTGTCGCGAGCGTCTATGTTCACTCGTCGCGCCAGTGGGACGCCAACTTTATTGTGCGGCTCGCCCATTGCCTCGGAAGTGCTTCTGTGTTGTGTCGGGATTTCAACTCCCATCACATGGCGTGGGGGTGCGCGATTGCAAACGCCATTGGCCGCGCCTTAATGGATGCTGTCCTGCGCGCTGGCCTACACATCATCAACGATGGCAGCCAAACATTCGTGTGCCCCGTTGCTAAGCGCAGTGCACTTGACCTCACCCTCGTCACGGACGACTGCTACTACTCGTGGCATCGCGCGCCGGACACTGAGGGCTCGGATCACTATCCGGTCCTCTTGGAGCCCTTTTATACCGGCGCTCCGCGCACCAATGTGTACAGTGTTGTGAACTGGCCCCGTTTCCGCTAACTGCGTGCTGAAGTGCCAGTCGCGGGCGATTTTCTCCAACACATTGTGCAGTGCGCGAGTGCCGCCACGACGGTGTGTCGAGTGCTGACGGGCACGCCCGTGCCCGACATTAAGCTCCTCAACCTACGCGCAGCTCGCCGCCAGGCGCAGCGCAAAGCGGAACGTTCGGACAAGGCAGAGGACTGGACTGTTTACAACCGCATCGACGCGGTCTGTCGACGCCACGCCCATAAACAACGGGATCGAGCTGGTCCAGCCTCTGCCACACGTTCGACGACGTGCGCTACCAACGGCGTGCCTGGCGCGTGTTCCGAGCCCTCCTCCGCCCCAGTGTGCCCCGGCATCCGGAGCCCTCCATCGCGGTCACGCTTGGAATCGGCACTGCGCAACTCGCCAAAATGCTGGCTGACACTTTCGCCAGTGCACCCACTGCAAGTGCAGCTGTTCCCGTGCCCGTGCTGCCGCCACATGCACGGCCCGAACTCTTTGCGCCCTTTCGCTTCTTCCCCACACCAGCCATCGTGGAAGCGATGGGCGAGCTGTGCACAGCCAATTTCAGCATCCGGGAGCTTTGCGATGTGCTCGACTCTCGGGGGGCCGCTCGGCGCCAGGGGGTGATGGCGTCACGCATCAGATGCTCCGAAACTTGGATACCAGCCAGTTTCGAAATCTGCTTGATGCTTACAACGTCATCTGGTTAACGGGGGCGCTACCATCCTCGTGGGGAAAAGCCTTAGTGATTCCCATCCACAAGAAGTGGAAGCCGGAGTCCGAGCATTCATCGTACCGACCGGTTTCGCTCACTTCGGCCGTGGGGAAAACATTCCAAGCTATGGTGCGCCGGCTACTTCAATGGACCGCTTCTGCTCTAGATTTCCTCGCGGCTGAACAGTCCGGTTTCAGGCTTGTTGCCTGAAACCTGAAAAGGCTTGTTGCCTTTTGATAGTGCGCACTCGAAGTTGATTAAGAGGGGCATTGTGTTGTCAGCTTGTGCGGAAGCCCTCGACAAGTCTTGCCCTCATCTGATCTCTGAAAGCTTCGAGGACCAGGTAGCTCGTCTGGGTGCGGCTGGGTACCCAGCACAGTTTTTAGCTAGCGCTTGTGAAAGCCTTCTTAAAAAATACAAGGGCGGGGGTCCAAATGTCGAAGGAAGAGAGAAGAGGCCTATTCATGTTATGCCTTACTTACATAGTGTTTCCCATAATGTAAAAAAGGTGGCTAATAGGTACGGTGTTGATGTACTGTTTTCTGCGCCTACAAAGTTACGTCAGATCTGCTCGTTAATGACTAAACAGAAGAAGGCAAAATGCACAAAAAAGCATGCGAACGTGTTCCTTAGGTGTGTATTTGCGGTTGTATATCTGATTCCTTTGTCGTGTGGGAGGGTGTGCATAGGGCAGACGGGGCGTTGCCTCAACGAACGCTTGCGTGAGCACAGTCTGGCCGTAAAAGGAAAAAATGGCGGTCATTTAGATTTCCACTGTAGGACATGCGGTTGCACCCCCCGTTTCGGGAGTGGGTCAGTCATGGCTAAGGCGCGTGAAAAGACCGAAAGAGAGATAATTTAAGCGTACTTTATCAGGCAATATGATGACAAGTGCATAAGCATGCCTTCCATTTCACTTTCGGACAGGGAAATGGTCTTCCTGGAAGGTCATGTGTAATGTTGTGGCTAACGCCTTGCATTGTGTTCTCTTCCATTCATCTTTCTTTGTGTTGTTTATTAGTGTTCTTGTTTTCTTTCCCATGTGACGCTACGGATTGTTTTGTTAGATTTTATGTTAGTACAGTTTTTGACTCTCTCGGCGTACTGCTTCTTCTGGTTTCTCATTTGGGGCTGCTTGGAGTGAATATGAAAATGTTAATTTATTGTTTTATTTGGTGCTAAGCGCTATTTTTAGGGTTTTAAAACGAAAATCTCTAGAACATGTTTTCATTTTTTCATGCTTTAGTTGATGCTTGGTGCAATGAATAATAAAAGATAAAAGATGAGCGCACACCTTGGGAGTAAGCAGTTTAGATCGTGGTGGGTATCACTTTTGTATTTTGCCATTTTTCACGTTTGTCATTGTGGTGGCAGTCAATTTTGATTTGATTTGGTCGGCGTTGTTTGCGGCGTCTTTGGTTTTGTGCGCATCGTGGAAGCGCAGCGTAGCATGTATATATTGGCTTCAAAAAACGACAATAAACAGTTGGTAGTCTGCACTCTTTCCTGTCTCTCTTGTTTTTTTCTTCAAGTTTGTGCAGCAATTAATTTTTCAAGGTTTCAGAGCACATCGAGCGACAGCGGACTTGATCTCGGACGTCGTGAGCCTTCTTGAGGAACCCAAGCACCGTGGGGAGGCGGGATACCTCCTGCTTTACGACGTCAAGAGTGCGTTTGACTCGCTCCCACACATTACCATCCTCGACGGCCACCGTGAGATGCGTGTGCGCGGGAACATGCTCCAATACGTCGAGGCTTTCCTCAGTGGCCGGTCTTTTCGCGTGCCCGTTGCCAGCGAACTCAGCGGTCCTCGGGTGGTGTCAGCAAGTGTGCCGCAGGGCAGTGTGTTGAGCCCCTTTCTCTTCAATGCAGCTCTCGCACGCCTCATCGACCACATCCCGCGCAACACTGGTTACGAGGTGCGTGCTGCTGTTTACGCTGACGACATCGCGCTCTTCTTCAGTAGCCCCACCCTTCGTGGTCAACAAGTCCACGAGGGACTCCAAGCTGTCATTCATGCAGTGGACGGTTTCATCACAGGCATCGGTCTCCATCTCTCAGCCGCCAAGACAGAGGCCATGCACGTCCACCCGAAGCGCACGAGGTGCTTCGTCTGTCCGCAGTTCGTCCTTCGCGGCCACCGGCTGCCGTGGAAGCGCAATGTGCGCTATCTTGATCTTACAATAGACCACCGGCTTAGCTGGAGGCCCGCGCTGGCATCCATTCGCAGCGACACAAGGAGGATTGGCGGAATGGCCTCCTGCATCCTCGCCAGTGGCAGGGGCTGCTCGCCGGACATCGCGCTGCGTTTCTTCAGCTCGGTAGCGTCGGCCAGGGTCCTCTATGCCGTCCCGCTCGTCGCGCTACGACCCGCGCAATGGGACGCGCTGGACACCCTCCACCGTGGCGTCGTACGCCGCCTGTATGCCCTGCCGCGCTCGTCGCCGATCGGCCCCACCCTGGCGGAGGCTGGCGAGACGTCCCTCTCACTCCGGGCGAGAGGCAGTGCGTTGCGCCACATGCACCGCATGTACCTCACGCCCAAGGGACGACGCCTGGCTGAACGACTCCTTGATCGTCCCCACTCGGGCATGGGTCGCTTTGGAGTACGCTGCGCTCGTGCCCGACCCGCCTTACTGCGGCTTGCTCCCGATTCCGCCGCACTAGGATACCGGCCTCGAGATCAAGACCACCATTCCCGGCATCAGATCTAAAAAGCACACACCCCAGTCTGCTCTCCACCAGGAGACTGTCGCGATGATAGAGGAGTGGCTCGCCGGCCGAGTTCTACTGTACACTGACGGCTCAGTCACAGCGGACGGTTCGGCAGCAGCCGCTTGTTTCGCCCCATCCCTCGGCCTCCGTGAGAAGTGCCGGCTTCCCATAAGTGCCTCCTCCACTGCTGCTGAACTTGGCACGATTGATCTCACGGCAAATCAACTCGTTGACTTCCTTCCCCAGTTGCAGCAGTGGTGTATGACTCTCGCGCCGCCCTCCTCACACTTGCCCGCGGAGAACGCGGCGCTCCCGTTGCGCAACGGCTCGCGCGGAAGTTCGCGGTGATCGTGCGGAATGGTTGTGATGTTGTGTTCCAGTGGGTGCCGTATCATGTTGGACTACTCGGAAACGAGACAGCGGACGCGCTCGCCAAGGAGGCTCACCACCCTAGCACATCCATTTCATCGTTCATCCGCGTGAGCAATGTTGCGCACCTTCGTATTGCGCGCCATGTGCGCGCTTTACACCCGGACTCACGTGTGGCTACAGGAAACCCCCCGCGACCGCTGCCGAGGACCGGCATCAGCAGGCGTGCCCGGGCCTTCTTGCTTCGGCTTCGCACCGACTGTTCCCGCACCGCTGCGAGGCGGTTTTGCTTCACCAACAGCGGGAGCCCTTCGTGTGCCGAATGCCCGGCAGAAGAGACCACCGAGCCCATCCTGCTTCAGTGCCCCGGCTACACTGAACAACGTCGGCGGCTCTACGACACCCACGGTCGTCTGGGACTGCCACACATGAGCCTCGACCACCTCCGGTTTCCCCAGACCCACCACTCGAGGCTGATGCAGGCCTTCGAGGCCCTATTCGAGTTTTTCGGTGACGCTGCCCTCATCGCGCGCCTCTAGTGCGGCCCGCATCCACGTGTCCGTGTTTGTTTACGTGTCGGGCCACGCCCACCTCCTCTGATGCTCTGCTCAAATCGCGTGCCTTTAGCGCGGCCCGCATCAACGTGTCTGTGTTTGTTTACGTGTCGGGCCACGCCCACCTCTTCTGACGCTCGCCACGTGGTGCTCTTGTTCTCTCCCCATGCCGGCTCGCCTGACTGCTTTCCATTTCCCGGCGGCAGCGTGGGCTACGTCCGAGACAGTCGTCTGTGTCCTTTCCTTCCTATACTTTTTTCATCAATCTTTACCTCCCCCTTCCCCCACGCTGAGCTGTGTAAGTGACTTCGTATTGAAAGACAATAAAAGCTCCGCGCTTTTCTCTTCACTTTTATCATTCAAGAACCTCTACCAACGTAGCAAGCCTTTCTTGTCAGATAGTGCTCAATGTACATACCAATAGCTGCTAATGGGGAATGAGCGACAGGAGAATTCGGCTTTTAGTAAACGCGCACGCTGCGAATTTTTTTATTGTTCAACAACTCACAGGAGAAATCTCCCACTGGCACCACCTTGCAGGCCAAAGCGTAATGCATGTTACGTACTACGACGAGGGATTAACGGGTGCCGCTTTAAGAAGCTACACCCCTAAAACAATCGTGGCCGAATGCGTTAATCGCACAGTTGCGGGGTGACAATCACTGTACCGGCAAGGTTCAATGCCACGTGCCAAAACATGTTTTTTTGGCCCATGAATTAGTTCCACAGCATTCTACAAGATGTCGCCACCGAAACATAACAAGCAAGTTTCTGTTTTAGTTTTGATTTCTCGCTATGATCTAAAGGAGTCTTTTGTTTTCCTTCATTTTTATTACTGTTTAGTGCATTTTGAATATTGCATGCATATCACAATTTTGAGTTTTAGATTTGTTATTCTTACTCTATGTTTTAAACGCACTAAGGAAAACAATGCTCGATCAAGTTAGGTGAACGAAACTCTTTCGTTTTTTCGTGCGGGTATTGTGGTGCAAACTTAATTCCCGTTTTCACGATTTCGTTATGCTCTTCTCAGGTCTTTAAATTCACCGATGTAAAGAACACGAACTGAGAGTACAGAACCAAAGCCTAGTATATGGTGAAATTATGCGTATATTGCTTTTTAAATGTGAAGCGTTTTGTTGCGTGATTATCTATCTGCCTGTCTGTCTGTCTGTCTGTCTGTCTGTCTGTCTGTCTGTCTGTCTGTCCGTCCAAGGGTGTATATATCACTGTATATCCCATACAAATGTTTGTCTACTAGACAGGGAAGCAATACACGTAGCATTTATCACCGTATATCATATATCGCAATTTATACTACGTATATCGCCGCGTTATCTTGGTGTAAACACAATCAGCATTTAGGGGTAAGAAAGCTTGTCGGATAACTTAGACGGGTCATGACATGATTAGTTAAGTTTCAAATGTTGTGGTAAGTAGTATACGACATGACCAATTGACAGTTTGTTGTCCCTGGAGCGGCAGGAACACACACTTGTAGTTTAAGTGCAAGAACACTAAGAAAAGCTAAAACCGGCTGCTGTGACCCAATGAATGCAAATGTTAAATATTAGGGTCCCAGAACAAATTGAAACCAAGCATTCTGCGTGCCAATAGAGTACAGTACCACGGAGTCGCGTTAGGTCTCGAAAGTGCTTTGGAAAAAGACCCTATTGTTGGCTAAACAACAATTGTGGTTATCCTTTACCCCGGCTTGTTTCCTGACCCACTCTGCTATTTTCTTGTCTCTTAAGGTTACAGCAATCATTTTTCTCTCCATCCCTGGTTGCCTGGTCCCCGACACTCAGTGTCTCACTTTGGTTGCACACTGCCCACTGACAAAAAGCCTTAAAAGGAAAACTAGTTCGAATAATGACTGATGGTTTTGAGAAAGTGCAAGGAAGCAATGTAACAACATGTCTGTCCAGTATTTTATGCCAGTAAATTGATTAAACAACTGAAAAGAACGCTGTCACAGAACGAGCGCTAAAAAAAGGGCGCGCCGCCAAATTGTCGCGATGAAACGCCGGAGTGGCGCCGCGAGGTCAAAAGAAAAAGAAAAACAAACATCTAAAGGCTCCCCGGGGCGCGCGCTCTCCTCTCGGAAGCGTGGCTTCGCCGATGAACCTCCTCACCCCACAGCGGCGGCCGGGCAAGCGCTAGAAATTTCCAGAAGGAAAGGGGCGTCTAGGCCGAGTTGAGTCATCTGTCGGGGACGGCCCCCGTACAGTCTCGCGCCTCTCCCCAGCCTCCGCTGCGCATCGCGCCGACGAAATGAGGAGGACTTTCTGGAATGTCGTGCGGAAGGTATTTAATCGAGCAGCGGAGATGAGAGATCAGGAGAAGACGGAAGTTGCGCCACAGTGCGAAGGGATCCCGCCGTGTAGTCGCGAAGGTTTGTCTGTAGGGACGAAGCAGGAGATGAAGAGGATTTCCACCTGAGAGGTGACGACTTGAGCTACAGGCAAGAGTGTGTGTTTACCGCTATCGAGCGAAGACGCGTGGCGACAGCTGCGTCTGTGAAGCCGACGTGTTCGGGCGAAGAAGTTTGAAGCTTGGAGAGTGGCCAACTGAAGACGCGAGGTTTTCCTGGAAGAGAAACTTCGAGGGCTGCGGAACGACAACAACGCTGGACTTTGAGTGAGTGATTCTCGGAAGAGTATCATCTAGACTTTGGTTCCAAGAACTTTGGACTGAATAGGTTTTCTATCTCTTTAGTCTTTAAGTGTCTTGGTTGTTCAATGCATGCGACTGCATTGCAGTGCGTATTGTTGTCTGTGTCCGTTGTTTCAAGTGTGGCTGATTGTACTGTGTAGTACGTTGTTTGATTGGTTTGATTGGTGACATATTGTATGCAACTATTGTGGAGTGTGCATTTTTGTGTATTGTTTTTGATCTGCCATTATTGAGAATATAATTTGTTTGTTTAACAACCCTCGGCTCTGACTTGTTCTTTGGGCCACAGCTGGCGTCCGCTGGCGCGCCAAAAAGGACCACTTCTAAATTGTCCACACTTTCGTGGTGCGGTTCGGGGGGCCAATACTTCGGCCCTTGAAATTAGCCCGGCGATCGCCTCCCCAATTAACGGGACCTGTGTGTGACAATTATTCTGGCGTCCGCGAAACAGGACCTTTTGGTGCACAGTGTGTCCAAAGTAGTGAGAAAGAGCCTCGAGTTGTTGATAGTGCTATCGGAACGATTTTGTATGTTGTTCAGTGTTCTCGTTAACGAGTGCAGGGGAGTGTTCCGATAGACGGATTTAGGCAGATACTTTTTGCACGCGGCAAGGTTTTATTTGCGAGTTACGAGACACAATGGATCTCGAAAAGTTAGTCGCTCTTGGTGAGAAGATGGGTCTTTCTGGCGCCGAACTACGGAAGTGGGTCACCCAGAAGGAAAAAGAAGAAAAAGAGAGAGCCAAGGAAGAAAAAGCAGCTGAGTTGGAACGAGAAAGGTTGGCAGCTGAAAGGGCGAAGGAAGAAAGAGAGCAACAATTGAAGTTGGAATTGGAGAGAGAAAAGTTGGCAGCTGAAAGGGCGAGAGAAGAAAGAGAGGCAAGGGAGCGACAGCTGAAGGAAGAAAGAGAGCAGCAATTCAAGTTGGAGCTGGAGAGAGAAAGACTGGCAGCTGAGAGGGCGAAAGAAGAAAGAGAGGAAAGGGAACGGCAGCGACAGCACGAGATAGAACTCGAGCGGCTCCGTTTGCAACAGCGAAGTGAGACTCCCGTCCAAGCTAGAGTTGAAAGCAGCGAACGGGAAGATCATGGCTTCCGCTTGAACCCGAGCAAGCTGCTCGTAGCGTTTGATGAAAGGAAGGACGACCTTGACGCGTACCTTCACCGGTTTGAGACGATTGCGTGGAGCCAGAATTGGCCGGAACATCAATGGGCAACTGCTTTAAGTACCTGCTTGAGTGGTGAAGCGCTCAGTGTGTACGGTAGGCTGACGCCGACCGATGCAGCCAACTATGCAAAGGTGAAAACTGCTTTGCTGAAGCGATTTAGATTCACTGTAGAAAGATTCCGGGACAGATTTAGGACAGGAAAGCCAGCTGATGGTGAGACGGCTACGCAGTATGCCACCCGACTTTGCCATTATTTCGACAGATGGATTGAACTTTCAGGGACAGCGCAGGAGTACGATGAGCTTAGAGAGCTCCTAATTAGAGAACAATTTCTTTCTAGTTGCCACCCAAGCCTGTCGCTGTACTTGAAAGAGAGGAAGGCTGAGTCACTTGAAAGAATACTTGAACTGGCTGATCAATTCTTGGAAGCGCAAGGTGGAACTAATTTGGCCAAGGTCAAGAAGGAGTGTCCCGATGATTCGAAGAAATCGGCTCCCGAAGAAAAGAAGCGTGCACCAGAGAGCATTCCGCGATGTTTTCTGTGCAACCGAGTGGGTCATCGCGCGAAAAACTGTCGAACGATCTTTACGAGCCCTACAACAGTAAAATGTTTTAAGTGTGGTCAGACTGGGCACAAAGCAGACGCATGTCGGAACGGAGTGAGTCAAACTCACCAGGTATCTTGTGTGCAAGCGGCACCGAAATCTGATAATAATGCCGTCACCGATGGATTCGTAGAGTTGAAGAATGGGGAGAAAATTCCTATTGTGGGTGCTGTAATGTCAAAACAGCCAACTGGTGTTACGAAAGGAATGCCAACGCTGCCTGGAAAAGTTGCGGGCAAAAAGATTACGGTGTTAAGAGATACCGGCAGCTCCACTGTTATCGTGCGGAGAAACTTGGTAGGGGAAAGCGAGTTGACCGGCAAAACGAAACCGGTTTGCTTAATTGACCGTACAGTTCGGATGCTTCCCGAAGCAGTGATTGAGGTTGAAACCCCATACTTCAGCGGGAAGGTCACGGCTCTATGTATGACGACCCCCCTTTACGACCTTGTCATCGGAAACATCGACGGGGCGCGAGGACCGAATGGTCCGGAATGTTTGGGAGAAGACCTTAGGATAGAGCCCTCGCCAACCCAACGACCGCGAGATACAGTGGAGGAGCAACCCGTGACGGATCCCACTCGAGCCCAAGGTGAAGCCGCGGTGCTAGGGACTATGAATGATAAGATGATCGTGTTGAACGAGTTCACGGGCCGGGCAACTGGACTTACGTCGGCACGACCTCAACCGACCGACAGAGCAAAGGAGACGGAGTTGGCCAGCCAGGCCAAATGTCGGGACGTGAACCAGCGGGTGACAGGATCGGTTGAGCGTTATAACCCGTTAACAGTGTCGGAAGTGACAACGATGGCTGAGACGCCGCCTCAGATATCGTCGTTGAAAAGGGCTCGCCGAAAAAGAACGTGGAAACACAAGAAGAGATCGAGCGAGCACCGCAAGAAAGGACGGAAGCGCAGCTAGAAATACACGGGATAAGTGCTGAAGTCGAATCAGAATGTGTTTGGCAGTGCTGAGTGCCATATGTTGTGTTAGTGTTGTGTTATCCTGTGTCTCAAGTGTCGAAGTGTCTGTGCTGTGATGTGATGTATAGTGTTGTATAATTGTTGTAATGAGAGAACTTTGTACGTTTGTATTGGTTGGAATGAATGATGAAGTGTTGTAGTCGTGTACCTGTGGCTATATTTCATGTGTTGTGGAATCGAACTACAATGTAAGATCGTATCGAGTGATATATTGTGAATGTGAAGTGTCATGAGCGACGGTTTGTGTTACAGTCTTTCAGAGTGTGTGGTGACTGTTCGCGCTCGTTTGTGTGGTTCTGAATATTATGAGATAATATTCTTAAAGTGGGGGGCAGTGTCACAGAACGAGCGCTAAAAAACGGGCGCGCCGCCAAATTGTCGCGACGAAACGCCGGAGTGGCGCCGCGAGGTCAAAAGAAAAAGAAAAACAAACATCTAAATGCTCCCCGGGGCGCGCGCTCTCCTCTCGGAAGCGTGGCTTCGCCGATGAACCTCCTCACCCCACAGCGGCGGCCGGGCAAGCGCTAGAAATTTCCAGAAGGAAAGGGGCGTGTAGGCCGAGTTGAGTCATCTGTCGGGGACGGCCCCCGTACAGTCTCGCGCCTCTCCCCAGCCTCCGCTGCGCATCGCGCCGACGAATTGAGGAGAACTTTCTGGAATGTCGTGCGGAAGGTATTTAATCGAGCAGCGGAGATGAGAGATCAGGAGAAGACGGAAGTTGCGCCAGAGTGCGAAGGGATCCCGCCGTGTAGTCGGCGAAGGTTTGTCCGTAGGGACGAAGCAGGAGATGAAGAGGATTTCCACCTGAGGGGTGACGACTCGAGCTACAGGCAAGAGTGTGTGTTTACCGCTATCGAGCGAAGACGCGTGGCGACAGCTGCGTGTGTGAAGCCGACGTGTTCGGGCGAAGAAGTTTGAAGCTTGGAGAGTGGCCAACTGAAGACGCGAGGTTTTCCTGGAAGAGAAACTTCGAGGGCGGCGGAACGACAACAACGCTGGACTTTGAGTGAGTGATTCTCGGAAGAGTATCATCTAGACTTTGGTTTCAAGAACTTTGGACTGAATAGGTTTTCTATCTCTTTAGTCTTTAAGTGTCTTGGTTGTTCAATGCATGCGACTGCATTGCAGTGCGTATTGTTGTCTGTGTCCGTTGTTTCAAGTGTGGCTGATTGTACTGTGTAGTACGTTGTTTTATTGGTTTGATTGGTGACATATTGTATGCAACTATTGTGGAGTGTGCGTTTTTGTGTATTGTTTTTGATCTGCCATTATTGAGAATATAATTTGTTTGTTTAACAACCCTCGGCTCTGACTTTTTCTTTGGGCCACAGCTGGCGTACGCTGGCGCGCCAAAAAGGACCACTTCTAAATTGTCCACGCTTTCGTGGTGCGGTTCGGGGGGCCAATACTTCGGCCCTTGGAATTAGCCCGGCGATCGCCTCCCTAATAAACGGGACTGTGTGACAAACGCACGTTATCTGCAAAAATATTGCTGGGTTATTAAATACAGTCGAATATCATTAACAATTTGATATATATCAAATTTTATGTCCGCAACAGCATGGTTTCCATCCGGGATATTCTACTTCCACTACAGTTCAAACATTGACACAAAATATCAACACAGCCTTAAATAGCTATAAACAAGTTTCTATTGTATTTCTTGACCTACAGAAGGCAATCGACACTATCGACCACGGCATCCTTAAAAAAATTAAATAACTATGGCTTTAGAAACGAAAGCTTTGAATTCTTTTCCAGCTACTTCACTCATCCTAGTCAAATTATTTCTTTAGGTGGCATCACTTCTTCGCAAAAACCGATAAGCACTGGGGTCCCGCAGGTATCTGTCCTGGGCCCTTTGTTCTTTATATTATAAATAAATGACCTACCACTAGTTATCAATTCTGCAGCGCTACTATTGTAGGCGGATGATGCAGCTTTAATTGTTACGGGGGAAAGTATGAAAGAAATTGAAACAAAAACAAATGCTGAACTAGCAAATATATCACATTGGTTTGAGGCAAATAAACTTACCCTCAACGCGAAAAAAACAAAGTACACAATAATTCATTCCCGACGTATGCCAATAAATCTAGACAGCATTCAAATATCAATAAATAATTATGCCCTAGAACGCATCAATTCAATTATTTACCTAGGTGTAGTTATCGACAACCATTTCCACTGGTAACCCAATAGGAAATCATTGTGCTCGAGGTTATCTTCGGGCTGTCATGCATTGTTGCAAGCGAGGAATTACTTCGACCTTGCGATATTACGTAACTTGTACTTTTCCCTCATCCACTGTCATCTGTCCTAGTGCATTGATTATTGGGGTTAAACCTACACTACATACCTGGAGCCTTTAGGAAAACTACAGAAGCGCTCACTAAGAATAATAACACACTCAATCCACGATCATCCCAGTGCACAGTGCACCCCTGTTTAGTAAACTACAAATTTTACCAATGGACAGTTTGCGTCAACAGAGAACAGCCATTGCCATAAATAATATCATATGGTATAACCGTCCTGTTCATTCGTCCATTCTTTGCTCCTCATTCCGCCCTACGAGGAATACTGCTGCCGGTAATTTTAACTTTGTCGCCGCAGTCATGGCCGACTGGTTAAGGCGATAGATAGTAATTTTAACCTTCCTCCCACGATCAACGTCTATGGGGAACGGCGTCTGCAGTTCGTCGGTACGAAAATCTGGAATAGATTGCCCCAGGATATCAAATTAGCTGTTAACTTTCCTCTGAAAACAAAAAAAACGCACTTTCTTTCCATCCACATTCTGTCTACGTAACCTCCCTAATAGTAACAAAATCGTTCAATTCTTGCATATAAGTATCACTACGTCCAGTGAAAGTTTACTGCGTAGTTGTTATTACTCATTGCCTTTCTTTTGTTTGTGTATAAAAATTACATGTTTCTGTTATCTTACTCAAGTTCGAGTATCTGAATATATATGTCTGTACAATGCCTAAACTTCTTTACTATATCCGCAATGTTTAGCATCTTGTGTCCTGGTTCAATGCCTTGTTCTATTGGTTTGCTACATGTGCTATTGTTGCCTTGTGCTATCGTTTGGATACTGTACCGTTTCGTATCGCGTCATTGGACCCTAATATAGCCTTTGGCTATGGGTCCAAACGGTTTTTTGATCTATCATGTTGGAGTTGAAAATAAAGTGAAAAAAAATGAAATGAAAAATGAATCTTAATTTGAACTTTCAATTAATTGGAACTGACGCTGTGGTCTCGTCAAAGCTATGTGCATTACAATGGGTGAAAATGCCGGTAATTTGAAAGCGTAAGCACTTGCGACAGTTGATTCAAACATACCGCAGTCCAAAAATTCTCTCAGCACCACGCCCAATACCGCGGCGGCAACTTCGACACCTCTACGCTGCGCGCAAAAAGGAAAAAAAGAAAAGGAAAGAAAAAGGCACGGGGAAATGTTTGCTCTCTCACAAATGCCAATCTGCAACGCGTTGGTGCCACGTTTCTCCTTTTCCTGTCCTAGCCACGTAGAGACCCTTCTCTTTTTAACACCGTACACGAACAGAGAAAAAAAGAAAGAATTAGAAGCTACCGTGGAATGTTATTTTTCACTCAAACTCTGATCGGCTTCTCTCCGCTTGGAGACGCTCTTCCTTTCTCGTCATGTGCTGGCCATGCTCCGGCTGCGGCGCAGATGGTAGCAGCGGAGGTGCAGTCATTATCATCTTTAGTGAGTGTTGGCGCTGGACATTGCCGCGTGCAAGATATCTTTCAAGGAGAATGCTGAAGCCGAAGTTGAAATGCTTTGCAAACTGCATGCAAAACTGATTGACTCGCTGCAAGGCAATTAAACGTGTGCAGACGCACATCACTAATTATTTCAATTAATGACGGATGTGCTCTCATTTGTGAACAAATGAAGCCTTCTGAAACTTCCTCCTCGTGTGTCAACTCAATGCAAATGCGCCACTGCATTGTGAGCCCTCAGTTCATTTAGCTTTCATTAATTCGAACTTATTTTAATTTGAACAAATTTTCGGGCCCCTTTGAGTTTGAATTATGAAGATTCAACTGTACAAAAAGTCCGCAATAGGCATTTTCTATGCCAGTAATAATATTGACTGGAAGCACAGCGCATCAGACATGCAAATTCCACAGGTCAGTCACTATGGCCTTGCAACATTTGTACAGGCGCAAGGTGGCTACACAGTATCTCTATAAAAACCCAGGCTACATAAGTAGCGGCAGTGGCCTGAACAAGCAAACTGAAATAACGTCACAAGAACAAAGTGAGGCCATATATGCCATTTTGCCAAAGACTATGCCAGCCATTTTGCCCTTAGCTGCACCAGAGGAGAGTACAATTCCTCTGGGAGTGATGCTGGTGGTCAATAGTTCTCCCCCCAACATCAACGACTTTCAAAAGCCTGTGAATCAACCACTTCAACGATCCTACGTGAGACATCTTAAGGCTAAAGATGCACTGAAAGAAACAACGCACTCACCTTTAGCGATATGCCAAGCATCGATGAAGTTCAAAATATCAGGTCGATGTTGTTCCAAATGCTTGCGCACCTGAACATGTCTGTCTGTGACCAGCTCATTGACGCACACCTTCCTTTCGCCGGGTCCTTTCAGGGCTTTTTTCATTCCTTCCAGTTTCATAGCGGAACTACTGGTGACCTCGTTTGACTGTAACGGAAGGTCAACAAGAAAACAAAAGGTTTAATCTTTGATGCAAATAGTTGTTACAACCGTAAACAAAGAAATTTTTCTCACCTGCACAAGTTGCTTGTCAATTATGCGATTCAGTGATGTGTCTAGCAGTGAGTATGTACCATACTTAGCCCTGTACCCTGGTGAGTCAGAACGGCTGTCACTTGCGAGCTGGACACCAGTCCTCATCAGCGAGTTTAACAGTGAGTTTTGTTCTCGCTACCACAGCTTAAATGAGAAGTAAACATATAATGATAACCAGAATATGATTATGAGGCATAGCTAATGAACGGTAGCAAAAATTATGACCATATTGGGCTTTTGTTTTTCATATGCTTTTATCAGCGCACAGATATTTAGCATTCGGCTTTCACGAAATATGCCTCCTGTGGCAGGGATTAAAGCCAAGGACATTTGAGTCAGCCTTCACTATTAGCACTACACCACTGTGGTGGGTAAGTGAACGAAGGGCCTGTCTGTAAAAAAAAGACGAGATTAGGTCTGGTAAACTTTATTTACCGATCTTATCGGTACATATTATTTTCATTCCCAAAATTAATTTTTTGAGCAATGATAGATCGCTTCCAATAATAATTCCATACTGTAAAGGCATCCTGTAAGCCAGTGGTCTTCAAGAGAGACTGTGCCACTCTGAAGGATGGCTGGAAGACCACAGCAGCCATCATCTTATTGGCTTCACAAGGTTTTGCGGCACAAAGAAATCTTTCATGTCTCACTTCAGGGCTATGCATCACCAGCATCTTCATTTTTTAGGCACATTTTTTCGTTTCTTTGTGTTTGCTATACGTTAGAAGATACAGGACACCATGATCCGGTCAATCAATATTTTTTACCAAGCCGAGTCTTATTATTTTTTACAGACAGTCCCTGTGTAAATTAATATAAAAAGTATGTTCTAAGCCCAGAAATAAAGCCAGAAAAACAGGCAAGAACCCTAAAGCAATACATCTACACTATTGACCAATATAGTGCCCTCAGATGGTTCATTTTGCTTATGACTTAGGATTGAAATATACTGTAGAAATTAATTTTAGTGAATAAAGGCAAGCCAATCTTGATGTTTGAAATTTCATGGGCATCATAGAATCACAGAAAAATCATGCTCACCTTATGCACAGCAGGAAACGAAATGTCCCTCTGTAGATGGCGGTATGAACGCAAGCTCAAGCGTGCAATGCCCGCAGTTTAGAGCAGCCGCAAGACCTGAGTTGGACTTGAGCCAGTAAATAAAATAGCAACAGCAAAAGAAATGTTACCTGTAGCAAAGCGTTGCCTCTTTGGCTGGCTGTGCAAGCACAAAATGAGGCCATCTTGGCATGTTGATGTCATCACAGCAAGTGATGAGCAAGTGAGCCGAATACCTGCGCAATCGTAGACACAAATGCAAGGTATTTGATATATAGCAAAGTGTTGAACATTTGATATATAGCAAAGTGTTAATGTATACTACCTGCTGTCGATAAGCTATCCTTTTATACTTTTTTTATTTTCTTCGCATTTACATTACTATTCCTTCTAGTACCCTCTCCTCCACTTTCTTTGGCATCAGAGTCGGTTACTTGACATTAGTACGGCTAATGCTCTGATATTACAAAGCGACCGGGTAGATATCTGTTTATGAGTGAATGACGTCTACATGACTGTTATTTTCCACAATAATCACTTAGTAATCATCATGCATATATTGAATGAGTTGTGGCAAAGTCACAGATATCATTCAGAAATGGATCATTTTGAAGAAACTTGCTATCAGGTTTGGACGATAAAAATTATTTCCACACCTGTACTGACGAGTCTGCAGGAAGGTGGAATTTTCTGCAAAACTTTGCAAGATGCACCACGTTTTCTTCACACACGGTGAACTTTCGAGGACATGGTGCGATGGGAACACTATAAAGCAAATCAATGTTCTTTTTGACACAACTGCCTCGATTCTATTCAGCTTTTTTTTGCTTTGCCCTCAGATCAGAGATCTCTTAAACAAATTAGCACACAAAACTATGGGGCTCTAAAGAGTCTGCTGTACGCTTTATCAGTACACAAGGATGTTGAACAGAAACGTTTGGACACAGCAAGCATAGATACATTTTATTTGTTTCCCAAAAGGCGCCTAGATACTCATTTTTACGATTTAGACCTGTTCATAGCGACCACAACTGGTGCCGATGTCACTAAGCTGGAAGCCTAATGAAAGATTGAGTGACATCATAGAGCATTGCATTGAGTGTAACGAGCAACGATCCCCAGTTCCACCTCACTGGGAAAGCCTGCAGAGAGGATCGCCTGCGAACCTACACATAGCCAACTAGGGCAAGTTCACTAGAATTTAACAAAGTGCTTTGCAAGGTCACTTGTACCTCCAAAGGTGACTCATAGCATGATCGAGTGAAGACAGTTTCTTTATGGTTGCTTGCAAGAGAAGACAATGCCGCACTATGTGGCACACTTTAGTGGGCTATGTATTCGATAAAGTGATACTCCTGTCACACTTAGTGATCAGAAACGAAAAGTCATTGAAAATGATATTGACTTAAGGAATCATTTATCAAGAATCTTTTAACCATAACGTGCTCGTCAGACCTTCTGGAGCAATAACAAAAAGCTTGTAGCAAGACATGTCCAAGCAATGTATTTCATGTCTCAACCTCTTTAGGCATTAGAAATAAACGTAGAACTAGAAATGATAATATGAACACTAACTTTATAATCGGGCTTTCTTGAGAAACTTTTTATGATTTATGACATCCAGCTATATGTGTATATTAGGAGATGGTAGAGATATTAACATGCCTGTAAGCAATGCATAGAAAGAAATCCTTACTTCGAGAAATCATGCACACTTACGGTTCTATGTTCTCATAACTCGTTTCATAAGTAACATTCATTGAATCGTACAGAAAGCTCAGCGAGGGTTCTGGTTCTGGTTCTGGTTCTGGTGGTGGCTGTGGTGTTGAGCACTTAGGCAGCCTGCCTTCTGGAAGCAGCGTGTCGGCAAAATCACACTCCGTCTGGCATTCTGTGCGAGAAATGAGCTGTCGATGAGTAAAAGTTCTTCCGGATATAAGGTGAACAACTCGTTAGAAATTAGTACATCCCAGAAAGTGATGTCATACATTATTGGCAAAATCGTTATTGCGCTTGTTGACACTGTGTTTATTAGTGACACAACGGACATTTTGATCGGCAACTGCAACAAAATGTTTTGTTTTGCGGGCTTATACCGCCTCATGAGGTGCTCACCTGAAGAAGCCCTGCAACACAATTTCAACATGTCTTTGACACTGGTTCTCCTGGTGTAGAGTGCGGTGATAAATGTAATTCATGGGATAAACTACTTTGATTGAAGGCTACAGGGACACACATCCGCTATTTTTGTTATGGGAAGTGACGTCATGTCATGTTACAGTGGCGAAACCGGCGACATTGACCGTTAGCTTTGGATTAGCTTGATGCAAAAAGTAGCGTAAAATAAAGCTGTTGCAAGATTGTTTCGTGGCCTTTTTAGATGAACCAATACAAATCGAGGCTGAAGTTAAACAGTCAAAACCACGGGAACACAACAGTGCAGAAAAGACATGCATTCAATAATAAGTATAGTTGTGGCACTGCTTCTTTAGCACTTGCAAAAAAAGCTCTAGATTTAAAAAAGTGCCCCCCTTACACACAAACACATAATGTCTTCTGCTTAGGAACATAACACAATGGAACAATATTGGCTGCATGTACATTAAAAGAACATCCTATCATTGCAGTGATCAGTTCACAGTTACGTACGAAGCATACCCAAGGTAAAATTTAAAGTATATCATTAACTGCTCATGTTTGTAAAAATAATGTGAAATTTTTGGGTTAGATCTTAAACTTTGGAAACATAACCTGAACAACCAATACACAGCTACATACAATGATCAAAATAAGCTGAAGATGTGATGATACAATATTTGTTTTTTCTCAATAATGCTGGCTTTCATATACATTTCAAGGCAGGCATGCAAGCTCTTTGTTCACAACATGCATACCCACGTGTTGTAAAACACAGCTCTTCAACGAAAAATTCATAGCCAAGTGTTTGGCAAAGAAGCCACTATTTTCATTCCCACTTCCACACTACAAATGTCTCTACTGCTTTGCTCATGTGCCATAACATGTAATTTTTTGTGGCTCTCAGTTACAAAAACAATGCTTATCAAGTGTCATTCAAATTTCTAAGGAATCCACGTGTTTCTATGGTAAAGGGTTGAGTGTGACTCCCACTATGAAAGGTGCCACGACAAAAGGAAAACATGCGATAATTTCCACAATGTTTTTTTCTAGATGTGCTGGCGTTGGACAGTACATAGCTCTGAGGTATTTTTCCTCCTAATAAGTGTAGCTAGTACTACTAGGAATGAACACGTGTCTTTGTGTAAGCATTCAAGCATCATAAGCCTTAAATCATAAAGGTGGTAGACGTCTCATGTCGACAAGCATGCACAAGCTGTCACCAACATGATGAACTCTACAAGATGGAGTTGCACCAGAATACATTCATTCTTCATATCTCATGTCAACTCATCGATGCTTACTATGCTTGCATAGCTGGTAATTTAGCATTTTCGGCAAATTTAGGATATGTTGAAGCATTCTATACGCACCAACAGTCTGGTTTGAACTTCCTGTCTGTGTGCCACAGTTGCGTATTTTAGAACGAAGCGACACTTGCGTGGTCTTGGGAACACCTGCACAGTGCACTCTGTCTGGCTGTCGCATGTACTGTGTCCAGTCGTTGCTGACGCTCCCCATGGTGATGAGAAGTCGAGGAGATAATCACATGCTGAATCAAGAGGGGATAATCACAGGAGTCAGTCTCATGGCAAGTTTACTTAATCGCATGTGCAGTTAAAAAGCAAGGCTACATGTCGCATGGTTACCACTAAATGTCAGCAAGTTGTTCATCGAGTGCCCTGTTCATTAACTTGCACAGGTACGCAGAGGCAATTAAAATTATCACAGCATAAAATTTAAGATAAATGATAAAGTGCTGTTCTGTTAAAGATTAATTTTGGTGTGTTAATCAGTGAGCATGCTTATCCTCCACTAACCCTATCTAATTTAAGTTAGTTTTCATCACTTGGCATATGTGCGATGACACTTACATTAAAGCAGACAAACGAAAATCGAATACGTGTACTCGGAGATGTCTCTTCCGTTACTATTTCCTCGCAGACATTAGCTTCATCACTGCCAGCTTCAGCCACGTACTACGCACACCAACCAATAAGCCAGCATTAGCGCCACTATCAGCAAACACGCCTCCAGCTAACACACTTATTCGTAACACAAACCTGACGCTTCGGAGCAGTTGCTGCTCTCTCAGGCTCCAGGAGACCTTACACAGCAGCAGGGTACACCATCGGCACGGCACCGGGCACCAAAACCCGCTAGAGCGGAATACCGAAGATGGAAGCGTACTTGGACGTCCCAGCGGAAAGCGTCCCAGCGGAAGTGCAAAGAGCATAACAAGCTCATCTTCTCTGGTTGCCAGTAATGCCGCCCGGTAGCCCAAACGAAGTCTGTCCAGGCTTTTTTTGTTGTTCGTCTCGAGGAAACTTGTGAAAACTGACTGGGTCACCAAATTCTTGGGCAGACGTCTAGCACACAATAGTATACAGGCATGGTCGCTACTCGGGCAACCCACCGGATGCCTTCAGCACTCAAGCACGCTGAATGCTTTCGCAGGTTTCGATGCGTAGCACGGCCAAGAAGCGATCGAAAGTTGGCGAGTAATACAGCAACCGATGCTTTGCCGGTGCGTAGTCTACGCTCGTTTCGGAGATGGCACAGGTCACTTACGTCACTACAGATCTGAGGTGACGTCACGACAACTGCCGTTGCTTCTCCTATTATGAAACGTCTGTGTTGCTGCGCAAGCGTGGGCTTAGATCGCGAGCGTAAGAATTCAGCTACACTTTAAGAACTTAATTAAAATATATTCTACGCGTTTGTTGTGTCCGACCTTTCGTGTGGGAAGTCCTTGCACACAGAAAAAACCCACAACAGGCTTGGAATGACCTTGAAATTTGGTGGCATCACTTCTTTAAACGCGAAGCTTAAGGGTGTCGCAATTTTTTAGAGGAGAAACTGCGTGTCGTCGTAAGTGTCACAATTCCTCCTGCACGCTGTTCAAATTTACTGACTGTTTATATAGAAGGCATTTCAGTTGATGCACTCGTACAACAAGAGCTGCCATTTTGATCATTGATTGCGAACTATGTCCTCGTCTACGAAAAGTGCACCATATGTTGGTCTGGTGTTATGTGGTGCTAATGACAATGAAATTTAACCTATTGCACAATGCACTATTCGTGTTCTCATCGACAAAACTTGCCATCATATACCACTTCTTGTGCTTTCTTCATGTGCTTATCCGAATATAGTGTTACGACGAAAGATCTTTGACGAGGGGCTGATGAAAAGAGGCTGAATGACTGCCACCTGGCACCGATCCACTCGCAAGACAAGTGCTCTTCGTACTCCTCTTCTCTTTGTCCTTCCTGTTGCGTTAATCTAGCACTCCCCCCCCCCCCCCCCCCCAGACGAAGCCCACCGGGCGAGTAACGGCTACGTGAACGTGGAGTCGCTTGGGCGAAAGTGTTTTAGGCCCGCGACATGAACAAGTTGCGTCTGCCAATAATGGTAGCCGGGAGGGATTGAAGAGACGAGCTGTAGAGTACGTCAGGTCACTGATGTGATCAACGATGACGAAGAAGCCGATGAAACGGGCCAGAAACTTTCGACGCAGGCCACGCTTGCAAAACGGCGTCCAGAGCCAAGATATGTCGCCTTTGTCGTAAGATACGTCTTTGTGCCATGAATCGTAGGTGATCTTAAAACGGCCTTGGGATTTCGACGTGCGAAGTCGAGCTACACGCCCTGCTTCTGCGCGGCAAAGAGTTTGAGCAATAGAAAGGTCCACGTGAGTATGAAATGGCAGATTGGTGTCAAGGAAGAATCGGGGTGGTCGAACGTAAATGGGGTAGAAGAGGCTGTGGCCAGTGACTTCATGCCTTGCCGAGTTGTAGGCGTACGTAATAGTGAGGAGGATGTCATCCCTATTCTCGTGCCTTGAATCGACGTGCATAGAAAACGTATTGGTGAACGTTCTGTTCATGCGCTCCACGAGATCATTTGTCTGCGGATGATAAGGGGTCGCGTGGCGAAATTGACAATCACAGAGACGCAAGAGCTCTTCGACCACGTCGGCAACAAACCGGCGTCCACGATAACTCACAATAATGCGAGGTAGTCAATGGTGAAGTATGACTGTCGACAGGTGGAAGCTCGAAACATCGATTGCCCTGGCTGCTGGCATTGCTGTGGTCTTCGCATAATGCGTCAGGTGATGGACACAAATGATGACCCAATGGTTGTTGTTTGATGACCGTGGGAAAGGGTAGACAAGATCCACTCGCACCATTTCAAAAGGTGTTGAGGGTGATGTCAAAGGATGAAGTAATCTGATCGGGGCAGTGTTCGGGCGGTTGAATTGTTGGCAGCTCTCACAAGTGGCCACATACTTTCCTATAGCCTTTCTCATTTTAGGCTAGTAGAATCTACCTTAAATGCGGTGATGTGTTCTGGCGAAACCCATGTGTCTGCAGTGGTCCCGTCATCGTGCATAGCATGAAGCACGTCTCATCCCAACTTTGTGGCAACCACTAATAGTAAGCGTATAGTATCAGCCACGTAATTCTTTTCATAGAGCAGGTCATCTTGCATAACAAATCCATTGTTGTTTGTCGGTTTAGCAGCTGAGTCGAAAAGAGCATCTAGTGTGCGGTCGTCACGCTGTTCTTTTCTGAAGATGGTGGTGTCGGAAAACGTGTATCCTCAATGGAGGCTAACCCCCGAACGCAGAGATGTTACTTGGCCACGTCTTCGACTTGACTTGATTAAGTTGGCGCGAAGCAAGCAGCGGACTTGAAAACGGCCAAGTCGGCCTTCGCGTTTAATAGATGCTCTGGCTGTCTTGCTTTGTCAAGTCAAGAACGACCTTCAATGCAGAAGCACGTTGCTCGCCTGTTATCGAGTTTAATTATAAAGTTGTGTGCGTAAGGCACGTGTCAAAGCAAAAAAAAAAGTTTTTATATTTCAAAATACATCTCTGCTCAAAGTGCTAAAAGCACGTTTTTTCTTTTGCTGCTACCGAATGCCACATGACGCCCACGTGACGCCCACCGAGCCGTGACGCGCAGTGTTGCTTGCGGAAAGCGTCCTTTTTCACTCTGTTTCAGTGGTCGTCCAGAGGAAGCGCGTTTCTCCAGCTGTTCGTCATTCATCGTATTTTGCTGTCGAACGCAGTGGGATGTATATGCCCATCTCTGGGTCACAACTGTTAACAAAGCATACTGATTTCTCTTCGTACTCGCATTTCTATTCGCCTGTGGGCATGCCTGTGGCCGGCTACGTTTTAGTTACACCTTAATAAAGGATGCAACAAGTACTAGAAACGCAGTGTACAAAGTCTCTGTGCACACCCATGTGGATGTCCTAACATGACAGAAAAGGTAAATAAAACCATAGATGCTAACGGTTTGTCTACATTTATTGGGAAGATAAAAAGTGCGGATGAGGATCGTGGGCTTCTGCGGCACTTTTTTTTCTAGAGGAGGCTAGTAATAGTAATAGTAATGTACTTTTTATTTGGTGTCTGCATTGTCATTAGCAGGATTCACAGCAGAGAGCATATGTGTTTTAAATGCAGGGTTTGGTATTATGAGGAATGCCATATGGGAGGACCCCAGAAATTTCGACCACCTTGTATTCTTTATCGTGCATCCATACGGCACAATATAAGGCCATGATCATTTTGTCTCCACCAAAATACGACCACCGGGGCGGACGGGTAGGGGGATTCAAATTTGTTTGTCGTGTTAGGGAGGGGCAGGGGGAGGGCACGATCGTGGTCAGCTTCAGGATGTCTGCTGGAAACTTTGTCAAGAACAATGAAAAGTGCACAGGCCTGCGAGGTGAACGAAGGGTTCATTCACCCCTTTGTATTGCATAGCTATGAGGAAATCTAAAGAAAGCCTTCGTGTCTCTAGCAAAAAAAAAAACTCGTTCTATAGTCAGTGGAGAAACCCTGAGTAGGAGCTGCTTTTTTTGATAAATTATGGTAGACTTGTGCTGGAGATGTCTGTCATTTTTTTAACCCCACACGGCTGCACCAAACGAGACAAACAAATTCCTGAAATGTCTGCTATGAAATGACCTTTGGGGAAAGCATGGCTCACCACCGCAGCGGGTCACTTTTCTGAGCGAAATTGTTGAGCCAAGGAGGAAGGACTATTCGCTCCGTGATGTCGCAGCTAAGTATGCTGTCGTCCCAAGAGACACCTCAACGCAGGATGGCACCACGCTTCACGGAAGACGAGAAGACGGTGCTTGTGTCTCTCTCGTGAGAGAGTTCAAGCACATCATCGAGTGCAAGAAAACTGATGTAGTGTCCACAGCGAAAAAAATGAAACGTGGAAAGAAATTGCCAAGCGCTACAATTCCACTCATGGAATCACTCGACGCGACTACCTGCAGCTCAAGAAGTGCTGGAATAACCTCACATAAAAATGGAAAGAGGAAACTGTCAGAAAAAAGGGAGAGCGTCATAAAACTGGTAAGCTGAATATGTTATGCATGACTGGCTCACTTTTGATCTGCCACATTTATTGTAGTCGGTAGAAATGCGAGTGCTGAAAGAAAGTCATGAACATTAGATTTTGCAGTGCATGGCGAAAAAATTAACCACTCAAAATCGAATTTCCTCGAAGAACGGTCTTTAAGTTGGCGTGTAACATGCGTGATCAGTGCAAAGTGTTTTCGAGAAACCTATTAAGATGAATTTGTAGACAACTGACGTATTTGGGCTTTTTACGAAAAAGGCATATAAGCACGCTTATGTTTCTTCTGCGCAATGTTTTGCTATTTTTTCCTTGAGTTGAACCAAGTAAACTACATTGCACTCGACATAGGAGAGAGGAACATCGGAACCGCTGTTTTTTGTGTGCAAGACGTTTATAAAAACTTGCTTCATTCTGCATTGAAACTTTATTTCTGATTAGGAGGGGGATCGGCGCTTTTCGCCATGGCTTCTATTTACGAATTGGTTGGGTAAATTGCGGATCACATGGCAACAAGGGTGGAGAACGCCTTTGATTCTGATGCCACAGGGTACCAGCCCCCCATCGCAAGTCTCCCTGTGTTGAGGCTGCTACAGCCCGTGACTGATGATCGAAATGAAGCGAACTTCGATTGCCAAGGTATGGTGTGTTGCATTTTAAGGCGTAGTGACGACCTCCTAAAAAATTTAACGATTTGTATTTCCCAGAATGGGCTCTTTTCTGCATGAAGTGGTTTACAGGTGTTTGCGCCATAGACAATACTCCGCTAGTACCAATATGCCATCTTTTCATTATTGCAGACGATCTGTGGCAGAGTGCCGCCCCTGTAGAGCCATCACAGCTGCCAACAGGCACAGGTGCTGACGAAGACAGCCGACCTACTTCTGATTGCGAAGCGAATACTGCTGCCGGAGGTTGTGCAAACAGCCACCAGGCCGCCGGAGCTGCTGGAAGTAGCACTTCTGCAGCAACTGTTGCTGCTCAAGTATGCAGGACACCTAGGGGCTGGGTGGCTGTTTTGGAAAAGATGCTGGTCGCGGAAAACGCCACTCATGCGGAACTCCTCAGAGAAGATCGCACACTCCGTGTCCGCCTTTTGCAGGAGGACCACGATTATATGATGCTGTAACGGGTCAAAAAAATAAAGCATGGAAATAAAGTGTGAGAGCTCGAGCTTTCAAGGCACAAAAACGAGCTTGAAAAGCAAAAATTTGAGATTGAAATACTACAGATTGAAAAAGAATAAAAAAAGAACAGCTCCGCAGTCTGCAATGTAATGTGCCTCATTTGTAAATATATGTTGGGATCTCTCATAAAAATATGAAATCATGCGAGTGTACATTTTTATGCATGAATGATAAGCAGATAAGCGTGTACAGCAGCCCTGAAAAGGATGTATGGCCGTGTTCTCGATATATGCAATTTTTACCTATGTGAAGCTCTTGCGTATGAGCAGGTCCCACGCTTCATTTCCTGAACAGCTGTCGGTGAGGCGATCAACAGGTGGCAGGTGCAGTGCTCGTTGCCACTGTACTGATAAGGGAAGGCTGTGGAACCCTTTGAGCGGGTGGCTCTGGTTCCCTAATAAGCAGGCCAAGTTGTGGAGTGCAGCACAAGCTGTGATTATGTGCGCAATGTTGTTGACGTTGTGCTGCATTCCCATGTCCAGGAAAGGGAAACGCCTCTTCCACCCCGCAGGGGCACCTGCACAAGTAGGCGTTTGGTGTGTAGCGACACCACGGACCCAAGCTAACGGGGAAGTTTTGGCTCCCTCCCACACCCAGCTGTGCGTAGCTGAGCCGTGTCCGGGGAAAAGGGGATACTGGGGGTTGAGTTGACGTTGGATGCTTGGACCTCTAAGGCCCCCCAGAGGCAACACACCCCTTTAGCCTCGGCTTCACGTACACGGCACCCCTGGGCTGACCCACCCAGGGGAAATCGGCAGTCGCCTTTTCCTATCTCTCTCTCCCTACATCTTCGTCTTTATCTCTCACTATTTATCTGTCCTGTCTTCTACTCTCTTCTGTTTACTTCCAAACTTCCTGGTGGTTAGGGTTAACCCTGTGCAAATAGCCTACCTTGGTCTAGGTGCATTGGGTTATAGTAGCGTTGTACGGCTGGCTTCTGCAGGTTTTAGCATCCGCAAACATGTAGCGTCCCCTACTTGGGCTCCGTGGTGGGTGGCCGCCAACGCTTCTGAAGAAAATAAACTGGCATGCATAGAGCGTTTCCTTTATTAGGTGATCTTACCGCCTTAAAGCACGTACGCACCGAAGACGTAGGCTTTTTCAACCGATCAAATGAAAATTTCCCCCATTTTCATGTTATACATAGTGAGATCAGTGGCATGCAAGCCAGAACTGTATATCCCTTTGTAGTAGCCAGATGTCTCACAGAAACTCTTGGGGCCGAGTTAAAAGTTACCAAAATGGCCAGCGGAGACCTCCTCCTTGAAGTTCGAGAAAAACAACAGTTTGAGAAGCTACAGAATCTTTCAACTTTTGGTGACACTCCTATTGCTGTAACACGACACAGATCTATGAGCACAACCCGTGGAGTAGTATCTGATGCTGATTTGCTCGGCTTGACCGAAGAGGAACTTCTGGAGGGGTGGACGAGTCAGGATTTGACCAATGTACAAAGGGTCATCATCAGAAGAGACAACAAGGTAACATCAACAAAACACCTAATACTCACGTTCGCTTCCAGTGATCTGCCAGAAAGTATTCAAACAGCCCTATTGAAAAAACGTCCACCATAGGAATGGTAGATTCCACCAACCACCATTTTGGTGGATTATGGCGGTGGAAATGTTGGTGGCACATGGTGTATGGTGGCGTATGGTGGAGCGGATGGTGGATGGCGCGCTCCAGCCGGCAATGATGCAGCGCGAAGCAGTGTCAGTACCACCGTGATGAGCTGCTATTAAACAAATAATAAAAACTATTGTATAAAAACAGAATGTAGCGAGCACCTGTAAAAAGGGTGCCAGGACGGGATCGAACCTGCCACCTCCGAATTTCGAACTGAGCACACTAACCACTGCGCCACGCCGACAGATGGCGTCATGGTTGGTAAAGAAGTAGTCAACTCATAAAGTCACTGTTTAACTTCAGTTCTTTGTCGTTGACTCGGGAGGGACGGGATAGGCACCTGCTACTAAACTTGACGTTTGATAAACACGAACAACTGCTGCCTGTAACAATTGCCACTCTGAGAATGGCAACGGCGCTATGTCTTGTTACACGTTACAACAGCAAGGAAAAAAAACAACTCAGTGGACTGAGGTGCAGGTAAAGTTTATCGGCGGTTACTGGCAAGTTTATTTACTATTTCTAGCTCCTTCCAAAGAGCGATATCAGTTCAGGCTTTATTACGCTTCTATGCTCATTTGATAGATACGCCCGCACAACTGATTTTGATGTTTTTCGCGCAACGCACACCGCAGTCGTGCCAGCGCACCGCTGTTGCTCTGTCGTTAAGAACAACTACATAACGGCTTGTCCAAAACGAATGCAGTGCGCCAAAAACATTATGCTATCATATTGGTTCAGTAAGTGTACGAATTGACGTGTCTATTTTCTCGCATAAGAGCCACTGAAGTGCCGGCGAGTGCCACCGGCGGCTGCCAGTGAGGGGAGGCGTACCTTTGGTGAAAGTGCTGCAAGGGCGTCCCATCGATGTTTGTCGCTTCTTGCACGGACACCGTACACAATAAAAAAGGCTTCATTAAGGTTAAATGATGCCGTAGTTGTGCTGTATCGTCATTCTTACTCGTGAAAATTGTGTATTCTGAATCCCAAAAGCGCCGATATTACATGTACGGGCTCGGTTGGTATGACTAACCTTTGGAGGAAATCATGGTGGTAGAACAGAAGGGTCAAAGTCAAATTCGCTGGGGCTCATCTCGACGCATGTCGAAAGGTGAAAGTTTCTGCGTATTCGCACGCACTTTGTTAACTTGAAGGTATGGCTCAAACAATAGAGTGTGCAAGAATTACCAGATGAAGTTGCGTTTCTAGCGTGGTGACATCAAGTGACCGCGCTGTGTTCTGCTCTAACATCAAAAGGGGCAATTGCGAGCTGGAGCCCATTTATTTTACAACTGCGCGCCGATGTAAAACATTTATTGTCATGTTCACAGTGACAACTCCAGTCTTCTAAACATCCCAAAAAAGCACATCGCGGATGTCAAACTGATCAAACTACATGCGCGAAATATAAACATATTTCCGGCCGCATACTCTATGCTCCACTAAAATTGAAGCGTTCTTGACACCACAGGAATAAAAAAAACGTATTAGAAATCGTAATGAGCAGCGTTGGTTTTTTTTTACCATAAACATGTATCTCTGTGCATTCAAGAATGAAACACTACAAATAAGTGATTTCACATACTGTCATGTGCTTCTCATCATGCCACCGCCATCCACCAAACTTCCATCATGCCACCCTCATCCACCTTGCTCACGAAGCCTTCTATCAATCACGTTCTGCCTCGCCACCATGAGCCGGCATTTCCCGCCGTCACCACTATTGGCTCGCCCCCACCACCACCATCTGCCACCATTTTTTCCACTCTAACCGTCATTAGCCGGAATTTTCCAACGTCACCTCCATTGCCTCGCCACCACCACCACCATCTGCCATCATTTTTCCCACTCTCGCCATTATCAGCCATTATGCCCACTACGGTTTCCACCACATCCACTAATATTTCCACCATATCCACTAATATTTCCGCCATATGCACTATTCTTTTCACCGTATACACCAACGATTCCAGCATCCACCAACCCAGAATTTTCAGTAGGGAGGGTACACGAAGGCGTCGATCAGACCATGCATACCTAACCCACGTCGTTGTTTTGAGCACCAGAGGTATGGCCACGGCTCACAAAGCAGTCGTGGTCACCAAACTTGTGCACAATTTGGAGTGCCAGGCCACAACTCTGACAACTGCGAAGAACCATCACACTGTGTGAACTGTGGCGGATACCATGCCGCATACTCACGGTCTTGTTCATTTTGGAAAAAAGAAAAAGAAATGATCACACTGAAAATTATAGAAAATATCACATTCATAGAAGCAAGACGAAATGTGTCGCCATTTTACGGCGCTACATATGCTGATTCGGCGCGTCAGGGGACGACGCCGCACCAGCAATCGCCACTCCTTCGGCCAGCGCAGAGCGAGCCGTCGGCTTTGGCGCCTGCCCCAGAGGCGGCAGTAGTTCAGTCTACTCCGCCTCCTAGCGAATTGAGGTTGGAGACTCCAGGGTCCTCTGGTCTCAAGGCCTCACTTCACCAGGCGAGGCCTAAAATCCGATCCGCCAGCTCGCATGTGCGGGCTTGCAGTGCCTCTGAAGAAGCAATGGATACAACGGTACCCTTCGTACCGAAAGAGAGGCGCGGCTCCTTGGAGCGCGCCAAAAAAAATAAAAAACCAATAACGGAGCCGAACGACCGTTTTGCCACCTGAATTAACAGCTCACTCCAACACAGGATAGTCTCTGTACACACAGCAGCATCTCTTTTTTTAATATGCAGACAGAAATGTTACAGTGGAACATCCGAGGCCTTCTTTGAAACCTCGATGACTTACAAGAACTCCTCCATGAACACAATCCTGGAGTGCTGTGTGTACAAGAGTCACACTTAAAACAAACAAACACAAACGTTTTACGTAACTACGTAATCTTTCGAAAGGATAGAGATAATGCCATGCCACCATCTGGTGGTGTAGCGGTTAGAGTTAGTCAAGGTATAGCAATACACAATTACCCCTTCAGACTTCCCTCGAGGTGGTGGCTGTCCGAGCAGTTATTCTAAACAAACTTGTCACCGTCTGATTTTTGTGCATACCTCCGCAGCACCGCCTTGAAAAACTTCAATTCCAGTCTTTGATAGACGAACTACCTGAACCTTTCTGGTGCTTGGGGACCTGAACGCACATAACTGTCTGTGGGGTGACTCTCGCTGTGATGCACGACGTCGTCTCATTGAACACTTCCTCATTTCATCAGGTGCTTGTCTGTTGAATAGGAAAGAGGCAACATACTATAACCTTGCTAACAAAACTTACTCTTCCATAGACCTCAGTATCGCATCTCTTCACTTGTACCATTACTTCAGTGAAAAGTCATAAACAATCCATGCGAAAGTGACCATTTTTCTTTAGTTTTGAGTGCACCAATATTATATGAATGTCCCCCACATTTCCCAAATGGCTGATAAGCAAAGCCAACTGGGAACAATTTCAAAAGATTACTCACTTAATTTGGACTGACATATGCGGATTAGGCATAGATGACGCTGTGCAGTACTTCATGGCTCTTCTTATTGACGCCGCAGCCAAGTGCATCCTACGAACATCTGGACTGCCCGGCAAACGACGCGTCCCATGGTGGAACACTGTGTGTCGTAATGCGCCAAAAGAACAGAACAGGGCATGGAGGTTGCTGTGGAACTTGCCGACAGCGGAAAACATTGAGAGCTTCAAGAAAATAAAATCTCAAGGCAGGAGAACGCGTCGGCAGACAAGAAGAGAAAGCTGGCACAAGTTTTTTATCTGGGATGTATTCATATACACAAGAGGCTAAAGTCTGGAATATGGTTGGTAGGGTAGCAGGAAAAGAAGTAAACTCACTCTCACTCGTAAACATACAAGGTGACAGCCTGGAAGATCAGGCGAACTTCCTCGGTGCATACTATACAAGCAGGTATCGGCTCGTCACACTATACTAAAGCTTTCCAAAGATATAACGCAAGGATAGAAAGCAGAAACTAGAATACAAGTGCACAAATTACGAGGCATACAACCAACCCTTCAACTTCGCTGCGCTAAAAACATCACTAAGCTCCTGCAGTAATTCTGCCCCAGGCAACGACCGTGCCACGTATGAAATGTTGAAAAACCTGCCGCTCAAAACGCGAAAAACTTTACTCTTCTATACAATGCTATCTGGCTTTCTGGCACCATCCCTTCTTCCTGGAAAGAAGCTACTGTTGTCCCTATTTTGAAACAGGGCAAAGACCCTTCCTCTGTTGGGAGTTATAGGCCCATTGTACTTACAAGCTGCCTTTGTAAACTTTTTGAAAATATGATAAGCTGCCGACTTTTACATTTCCTCGAAACACACAATCTGCTCGACCGATTCCAGTGTGGGTTTCGAGAGGGTAGATCCACCACCGACCATCTGGTGCGCATGGAGGCAGAAATCCAAGACGCTTTCGACCACAAACAATACTTCCTCTATGTGTTTTTCGATATCGAGAAGGCATACGACACAATATGGCATCTTGGCATAATAAGAGACCTGTCCCACTTGGGTGTGCGGGGTGAATGCTTTCCATATTCGAGAGTTACTTGTCCAATCGGACATTCCGTGTCCGTGTGGGCAGTAATCTCTCCCAAACATTTGTTCAAGAAACGAGAGTACCGCAAGGTGGTGTACTTAGTTGTACACTTTTATTATCAAAATGAATTCCTTGCATCTGTCCATCCCCAGCAACTTGTTCTATTGTACATATGTCGACGACGTCCAGCTTGGCTTTAAGCCATCCAACCTGGCAATGTGGGAAGGGCAGGTTCAGTTAGGTTTAAACAAGGTCTCCAAATGGGCAGCGAAAAACGAATTCCGACTGAACCAACAAAAAAGCACGTGTGTCTTGTTCTTCCGAACCAGAGGCATGCTCTCAGAAACCGACATTGAACTGAACGGTCAACGTCTGTCTGTTGGACAACAAGTGGACCTTCGTACCGCACATCAAGTATTTAAAAACAAAATGTTTAAAGGCCATGAATGTTCTAAGTGTTGTCACATACTACGTGGAGTAGTGACAGGCAATGTCTCATGAACCTGTAGAAAAGCGTCATTCGCACCCGCTTAGATTATGGGGCAGTTGTTTATTAGTCTGCGACTCAAAGTGCTCTGAAGATGCTGGACCCCGTGCACCACTTGGTCATCCGCCTTTCTAGGGGTGCTTTTCGTACAAGCCCCGTAGAAAGTCTTTACGTTGAGTCAAATGAGTGGTCGCTTCATCTCCAGAGAACTTACATGTCCTTTGTATATTTCTTTAAGGTGAAATCAGACAAGAAGCACCCTTCATACTCCACTAGTAATGATCTATCGAGCTTCATATTGTTTCAAAACAGGCCTTCGATGAGGCCGCCCTACTCAGTTCACTTCACGGGTCTATCTGAGGAATCTAGTGTCTCACTGGAACACAGTTTATTGTCTCCTGTAGCATACCCGCCACCTTGGCAGTGGCAGACTATAGAATGTGATGTGTCTTTCCAAGAAATTACAAAACACGCGCCCATTGCCCATATCCAAACATACTTCCTGTAACTTCAACACAAATACACACGTCCTGAGTTTTTTACAGATGCCTCCAATTCTATCTCCTCTGTGTCCTACGCTGCTGTCGGCCCATCGTTTTCGGATGCTGGCCCTCTACATCCCGAGACAAGTATCTTCACAGTGGAAGCTTATGCGATACTTGTGGCCGCATAACACATCAAACAACTACAACTACAGAAAGCAGTAATTTATACGGACTCTCTCAGTGTGGTGATGGCTCTGCACACTCTTAAAAAAACCTATCCTCGTCTCACTTTACTTCAATTTATGCACACACTACACACTCAAACAACATGTTGTAGTGTGCTGGGTGCCAGGGCACCGTGAGATCCAAGGCAACGTGGTGGCGGATCAGCTTGCTGCATCCGTTCACGAAAGCATTGCCAGTACACCCATATCAATCCCGACCCTTGATCTTAAGACGTCTCTCAAACGAAAGCTCAGGGACTACAGGCAGAGCAAGTGGGATAGACACATACAAAACAAACTACCCATTATTAAGCCACACCATGGTCATTAGCTGCCAGTATCAAAATCACGTCATACAGCGGTAACACTTACGAGGCTCAGGATAGGACACACATACACGACGCACTCACATCTTTTGTCCTGTGGCGATCCACCATTGTGTGACAGATGTGGTGAAGCACTAACAGTTCTTCACATTTCAATTCAGCGCAAACAAACACTCTACAAAAACAACACTTTCCATTAGCCCCGCCGTGGTGGTCTAGTGGCTAAGGTACTCGGCTGCTAACTCGCAGGTCGCGGGATGGAATCCCGGCTGCGGCGACTGCATTTCCGATGGAGGCGGAAATGTTGTAGGCCCGTGTGCTCAGGTTTGGGCGCACGTTAAAGAACCCCAGGTAGTCGAAATTTCCGGTGCCCTCCACTACGGTGTCTCTCATAATCATATGGTGGTCTCGGGACGTTAAACAACACATATCAATCAACACTTTCCATTACCCTACCGACAACATATACCTTTACACCCTGCAATATTCGTCGGTAGGAAACCACTGTTCAATCATAAATCGGTGCTAGCTTTTTTAAGAGATGTTCACTTTTATCATGTCATACACCCAGGCAATGCGCAGAGCGACCTCTCAAGAGAGGCTGCTGCTGCAGTGACTACAATGAAAAGCACTTGCGTCGCAGCCCTTGGACACAAGGGCGCTGATTGTTCTTGTGCAAAATATTTTTACACATGTTTTTATTATGAAAACCATTTCCACCAAGTTTTACTGTCCATATCACGCCACTGTCATGATCTTAATACTTATGTTTTTACCCGCATTATAGTGAAGAATTTTAAGGCCCCTATACAGCCACCCAACATACCATTGTCCACAACTCTAGTCATTGAAATGGTGCTCTTTGGCCATCAATTGGCCTTTGCGCCATAAAGCGTCACACATCATCAACAAACGCCTCTTCTACACGCCGAACGCCCTCTCAACGACGTTCCGAGTCTTTATTTGGGCTCTTCGCTACCTGGGCAAATGAAGCAATATTGTGCATCACCCCACAAGCGACTTGATTCAATGTCGCACCACAAAACTTTGCTCGGACTTTCTGTGACCATGCACTGACACGTGAACTAACCTCACCTTGGGTGTGTCAGCGGGGCCTGGTTCTGAAAACAGTGTGAGCAAATATGGCTTGCATGCGTATCCAGCGTCGCCCAACAGCACTCCGGGCCCCCGGTTTTCTTCGTACAGCCCCCGCAGGTGGGGGTTGTCAAAAATGCTGCTGTCATGAACAGAGTCGGGCCAGCCGGTAACAATGTCGAAGAACTGGAGTTGTGGTCCAGCCAATGCCTGCAGCAAAGCAGCAGCATACCAATAATCATAATCATGGCATTTTACAGCACCTATCTCTTTGCGGTTTGGTATAAACTACAGGCGCAGCAGAAATACATGTTGTTGCGCTGAGTCACGGTGCACGATAGTGCATTTTGATGAAAAAATAGAGACACTAGTGTTCATTCGAAAACCTTCACGAAACCTACCTTTCGGAGAAAAACCTCGAGTCCAGCAAAACACGTCACGGCGGCGCGAGTGCTGAGCCCCTCGAATAATTGCTGCATTGTTATTTCGCTCTATTTATTTGGCTAGTGCATGACAACCATGACTGAACAGAACCACGTTGATTACTGTATGGAAAGAAGATTACGACCCGAGCATTGATCGAAAAAATACGAACAAACTAAACTGTTCAGAGACTTTCAAACTTCACTGCTTACCTGCACATTGAAGAAGAAATAGCCTTTACGGTTGCAGAAAACTTCGGCATTTTCACCACCAGGGCTTTTAATCCGCACGTGCGTGCAGTCTGTGCATCCCATTACGCCAGGTATTTCGGCCACTTCATGAAAGTTCCGCATAACTTGTTAAAATTCCGGCAGCTGTGGAAAGCGCACCAGTATGGTGTACAAGTGCTTTGCGATCAGCGTAGTCACTTTTCCGACTGCATGGCACACTGTACACTGCGCAATATGGATGAGGTCCCCGGTCACTGTTTGAAATGTCCCAGCGCCATAAAATTTCAATGTCATCAACAGCCACAGCAAGGAGTCACATAAAGTACTTGTTGTTGGACTAGTTGGTTCGTCATACTGAGGGGTAATTTTAGACGCCTAAAGCACCACAGGAAGAAATACGCTCTTTCTTGACGCTCTTTCATGCCGCTCTTTCTCTGTGATTATTTCTTCCTGTGGTGCTTTAAGCGTCTAGAATTACCCCTCAATAGGAGGCACAGGCTGACCTCGATTGGCCCGGCTTTCTTGAAGCGGCAGCATAGATAGAAGCTGCCGCACTGTGTGCTTCGTGAACCGGTAGCGAGTGTGGAAGTGTTCCTTGTCGTACAGCTCCATAGGATTTCCTTGGTAACGAAGGGCGGGTCGTGGAATCTTCGGCAGGTATTGTGCCTCCGAAAACACAACATCCATGAAGTGGCATGCAAACTCAAACGCGGCCAACATCTGCGTGACGCCCGTTCGAGAGGTGGTCATGATGGAATAACACATGAAGTCGCTTTCAAGCTAGCCTTGCAGCTGACTTGAATCTTGTTCTGACTTCGACCGAGCCAAGTCGCCTTCAAGTCGTCCGCAAGTTTGAGAACAATTTATGGTGACCAGCAAGACTGTCTTGAGACAAGAACAATTCAAGTACAAGTCAAGTAACATCTATGCATTCGGGGGTTAAATTTATGAAAATTGTCAGCGTCACAAATAGTTTTGAGTAGCGAGAGCCGCGAAAGACAGCCTACGTCAGCGTGCTGGCGGCCACTCTTCTAACGAAGCGCAAAGTCAAACTCTCGCAAGCGTAGCACCCACCGAGCAAGGCAACGAGATGGGTCACCTAGACCAATTAACTAACCAACATGGTGATTGATCGTCGGCAACAAGCGTTAAGCGATGGCCGTAGATATACGGGCGGAATTTCTGCACACCAAAACCAACAGCGAGACACACCTGCTTTGTTATGGTGTAATTCTGTTCGGCCTTGCTCAACGAATGGCAGGCCTCTGCAATGGCGTGCTCGGCTGGCCAAATGCTGGATGAGAACGGCACCGTGGCCCATTCTACTTGCATCAGCGTGCACTTCCATTTTGGCAGAAGGGACATAATGATGGAGTACAGGTTCGGAATATAGCATCAACTGGAGCTGTCGAAACAAAGATTCTCAACTCTTTGTCTAGGTGAAAGGCTTTTCCTTTCGTAAAAACGAGGTGAAAAGGTGCGCAGTGTCGGCAAATATTGTGTACAGAACGTCGAAAGTACGAGCAGAGACCTAAGAAGCTTCTGAATTCGTGTTGCGACTGTAGTTTCTTAAATTTGCTCACTAGAGCAACCTTCTCTGGGTCTGGCCGTACTCCATGCTTGTCCGCCAGATGCCCGAGTACTAGCGCATCGCGTTGGTCAAACTGGCATTTCTTTATGTTCAGGGTAAGGACAACCTGTTCGAGGCACGTCGAAACAACGTCAAGTCGCTTTTGTCGTTGTCGCGTAGCAATATTGGGCAGGAACTTCTTGTCAGCTGTTTCCGCCGTCATATCATGGGGTTCGCCCGTTATTCGTATTACGGACACTGAGCATCGTAGTGCTCATAATTTCTTGTCACCTCACCTTGTTGCAGCTTCAAATCCCAGCTCGAGAACGTATGCTCACAATTCGGTCGAGCAATACCATTGACGGTGACGCAGTTGCTGTCCCTGATCAGCACTGCATTTTCCAAGGAATCACCATCCCCTGTTGTTTAGTGCGGTTTTCGCGTGGTCATGCCAGTCTCATCGCCTACAACACAACAGAACCAAAACTACTGTGAGAGAGGTCCACTGTTGCCAGCCTTATCGATATAGCACCAGTATGTGTCGTCACTCTATCGTATGCATCGTCAGTCGCTAAGTTTACGCTACCAGGAGGCTCATCTAATGCGCTTCAAGCCACTTTTATTCCATATCTTACTTAAACGCAAACTAATAACTAGCGGCCCTTTTAACAAAACGTATAAAACCTACCACCCCATATGCAATCGGATACGAGGCACAATTGGTCAGCTGCCATCTCGTAATGAGTTCACGGACCGCCATGGCTAGAAGCAGCGTTGACGGACGCTCCCACGTTTAAATTCATATTTACACCCAAACAAGTGGCGGGACGGATAGACGCCATGGTAGCTCAGCGGTAGAGCATAAAACGCGTTATTCGAAGGTCGCTGGTTCTGTTCCTACTCACGGCAAGTTATCTTTTCACCCACTTTTCTTTCTTTATATTTACAATAAAACTGGGTCTAATAACTTTCACTTCCCCTATAGATCCCTTGGCCTTATTGTCTGTTAGATCTCAATAATATTGTGTCAAAACACGGAAAAATCGAGCCGTACTTTTTCCTACACACACACTTACACACACACACACACACACACACACACACATATATATATATATATATATATATATATATATATATATATATATATATATATATATATATATATCTTTAATATGATGTACTGGGCCAGCTGTTCTTATTCTGACTTCGTTCTTCTCTTTCTCTAGCCAGGTATGCCTCCGTACATGTGCACTGCCTTTGTCATCATTATCCTCGGCCACGCTGCGTGCATGCAGTCCTACCAAGCTTACCCTGCCCTGGCACAGATCCTGTCTTCGAAGGTGGAAACATTCATAGGACCCAGGCCATGAATCACCAAAGGTAGAACTAAAGCTTCTGGTGGGTGGAGCTGGCTGTTTCGCAATGGTTGTCGTCGGCCCACAGGTCCTGAGCCCTGAGGTTGGTCGAACACTCTGGTCGGTGACCATGGCTATCTCGTAGCGGTCGCAGCACGCTTAGCAGGCAATTCCTTTGGTACAGTTTGGGGCACTGGTTTTCATTGCCGTCGGCGTTCTGGACAGGCTGCGATGCCTGGGCATCATGCTTTGACGCAGGAGCCTCTGCGCTGCCATCTCTTCCTCTTCTTGTTCTGCGGTCGCGAGAAATCAGGATGTTTTTTGGTGGTTGTGTACCACGGCGTCCATAGGGGTTAACGCCACCATAGCTGCACATCACGCTGCAGACACCAGGGGCGTACGAAGCTGCTCTGTGCGAGCTGGTCACCGTCTGGCCGATCCATCTCTGATTCCTTCTCAACGCACACTGCCTCCTGTTGATCCGCACGGCATTCAGATAGTCTCAACGTCATATTGCATTGCCCGTGATCCCATGTACGGCTCTACGCCGGGAGGCCGGAAGTGCTGATGTGGACTTCGCCAGCTTGCAGTGCATCACTACCGTCGGCCAAGGCGTTGTGGGTAGATACAGATAAAACAGGCATATAGTCCATTAATCTGTCTTCGGCAGACATGGACTGATTAAGTGAAGCACTCGCGCACTCAGCCAATGACTGCCTCGTAGTAGGCAAATCCCCCCCCTACCGCCTGATCGCTGAGTCTGCTCTCCTCGCTGGTAGTATTGGGAACTGTTGGTATCGTAGACAGGTAGGCTGTGTCATGTCATGACCCATCCGGCAGGACAGGGGTTGACGACTCCACGTGCCCAGGAGGTGTTGGGTTCAAAGGTCGCAATGCCAATTGCTCAGGCTCGAGGGTGGTCTTGTTGCATGCTGTCAGACTGGATGACTGCGATGAGACATAGAGCTGCCGCCCCACTTGAGCTCGATATAACGTAGTGGCCGCGTTGACGAAGGGTGCAGCTACCCTGTGCCCCTCTGTATCTTCCCTCACGAAAGAGTACGGCGTCGCCGATGGCTGACACTAATTTGAGTCCGGTAGCAGTGACGAGTCTGGAAGCTCATGTGGAGAACTGGAGTGCTCAGCCAGGGCCTCGAGATGGAACCCTTCTTGAACTGCATCCTCGGTACCGGTCAGGTTGGATGGGGTGGTGGTGGAGAGGTGGTAAGGATTACGACCAAAAGCAGCTATGAGCTTGCAGCTCCACTCCGCCCATGACTGCTGCTTCCAGCCTTCATACCGGTGCCACGCCGCCGCACCTTCCCGAAGACGAACTATGGCCACATACCATTTATAATTTTCTGTCCATGCCACGCGCAATGCTAATGCGTTGATGATTGCCACCCAGCTGTCGGCGTCGTTCCGAACCCCGTGGAATGCCGGTAGTTCGCAGACCGCTGGTGATTGTGGGGTGGCAGGTGGCAATGCAGAGATCCCCGACGCGAAGCAGTCGAGCTTGTGTAAGAGCTCGATGAGAGAAGACCGAAGCTGCCTGCGTTGCACCCGTGTGCTTGCCTCAAGGTCGTATGTATCACAATGCTGACAACATTGTATGAGCTCGCTCGGTGATCGACGCTGTCAGTTTGTTAGTCTCGACGCGGAGTAGCGCAATGGTACGCCGCAGGTCCACGGTGCTGTCGGGTGTTAAGCCCGAAGAGTCAGCGATGGTGGTCTTTGAGTAAGTAGCGATTGCAGCACTCACCCCGGTGAGGTCGACCAGCAGGAAAGCCCGGACGACGTTCCGTAGTGGATAGTTTGTTGAAAGAGTACCGCAACAGGAATGTAGGCCATGGGAAACGTGAGCAGCATTTCCAAGGGACAGGAGCTGGTGGGGATGCCTGCCGTGAAACGGTGGCAGGTTTTCGATCAAATCATGACCTAGAAACACAGGGGAGGCCTGGACGCCGTCCACAAGTGGTCTGAAGGGTGGCTGAAGCGGATGGTGGGACCCCATCGCTAAGGAAGCGTGAACGGCGTTCCTTGATGGAGAAGCCCGCGCTGCCGACGAACCACGAAGACACGTACCGGTGGCTTTCTGCAGAGGGTTCACTTGTCGGACTGCCCCATTGTGATGTACTAGACAGAGAACAAGAGGACACACCCGATCCTGGGCCAGCTGTTCTTACTCTTACTTCGTTCTTTTTTTTCTCTAGCTGGGTATGCGCCCGTGCCTGAGCACTGGTTTTGTCATCATTACAATATATATATATATATATATATATATATATGCTCGCACTTCACTTTGTTATTAATTCGCACACAACAAGCCAAACATTCAAAACGACTCATCGCCTCGCAACAGCTTGGACAGAGCAGTGGTGATATGTCCTTTTCGAAGAAAATTATTTTACGGAAGCAGTAAATGCCCAAGTTCATAAAAAGTTTGCTCGTTCCCATCCGTAACAGCATCAAGAAGGTCACACCAGAATAAAAGTTTGAATAAGCGATGCAAAATTGTAAGGCCCGTGCACAGCACTTGCCTGCTCCGCAATACTACAGCATAAGATGCGAAAGCGTCACATAGGCGACTCCACCGCAAAACGTCTACAACGAAAGTCATCACAGCGAAAATGCTGGCAAACTTTTACTATATTGTAACAATGCCTCGTAAAATGTTTACTCTCCCGTAGGAATATAATTGAGTGATTACTGTTGTGACAGAAAACTTCGTCTTGTTGGTTTTCGAAGCGTGCAGCCAAGAGTGAGCACTGTCGAAAAGGGGGGGCTCGCGCCCCACTTGCACTCTTTAGCTGATACGCCTATATATATTTTTTATTTGAAAGATTACCCGGAGCGCGACATTATATATTATCATGGTGGGCAAAGTTCCTCATGGAATGAGTCCGCAGTCTTGCGGCCAACTAAATCAGCTGGAGACATGTTTCATTTCATTTAATTTCCTTTTATTTTGAAACTTAAAGACCCGCGAGGGGGTATTACATAATGGGTGGGTAATTATAAAGACAAAACATACAAACGAAAGATTTAACATAGAAAGTGGTTATTGATATTTTCTATGAACTATGAGGGGCAAGGAATGGTTCCAATTTCACTGGGAAGGCCATTGCAGTCTGATGCGGTACGTAAAAAAAACGAGACAGAAAAAGTAGAAGTCCGGAAACGTGGCCGAACAACTTGAAGCAAATGGCTCGTGCGGTGAGATATGCGTGTTTCGGGAACGATATAAGGTGGGGCATGCAAGGGACTATGAGAAATTTTGTGGAACAATGACAGGCTGGCAATACGACGGCGAAGTTCTAGATATGGTAAACCAGATTCCGCTTTCAATTCAGATACGCTGACAGTGGAAAGGTATTGACAGTGAATAAATCTAGCGGCCCGATTTTGAAGCGATTCGATGGCATGTGTAGGATAAGAATGTCGAGGGTCCCAAATTGGCGATGCGTATTCTAGTTTAGGTCGAACGATGGATTTGTATGCTTGTAATTTTACGTGTTGTGAAGCTAGGCGTAAATGACGTTTAAGGAAACCCAGTGTTTCATTTGCTGATGAAATGATATAAGTGACATGTATGTTCCATGAAAGATCGCTACAAAGAGTGAAGCCTAAATACTTGTATAACGGAACATTTTTAGAGGCTTGGCATTACCTGCGTACGGATACACAAGCGGCATGCGGCGGCGATAGAATGAAACGACTTTACATTTACTCGGGTTAAGTTCCATGAGCCAGCGCTCGCACCATTCGTGGAGGCAGTTTAGGTTGGCTTGTGAGGGTGACTGTTTTGAAGTGTCAGTAACAGTGTCATATATAACGCAGTCATCAGCAAACAGGCGGGTTTTACAGCTAAGGTATGAAGGCAAGTCTTTTATGTATGTAAGGAATAAAAGGGGACCAAGAACCGAACCCTGGGGTACTCCGGATGTTACTGGAAGAAGATTAGACGTATGGTTGTTGATATTAACAGACTGGGAGTGGTTTGTAAGGAATTTTCTGATCCGATTTAGTGTGTTTGGGTGAAGATTTATCTGGGAAAGTTTTAGTAACAGTCGAGAATAGGGTACTTCGTCGAACGCTTTGAAAAAATATAAGAATAAAGCATCGGTTTGCAAGTTACAGTCCAGGTTAGTATGCAAATCATGAACAAATAAGGCCAGTTGCGTTTCACAAGAGAAACCTCTTCTGAAACACAAGTGGCCTCTTCTGCAAACCATCCTTCAATTGAACAATGGCTTGCAGAAGAGGCTAGTTGCAAGCCATTTTTCTGCAAGCCATTGTTAAATTAAACAATAGCTTGCAGAAAAAGATGCTTAAAAAGACCCGTTCTGGGGTTGTATGGCATTATTTTAAGTTTGTGGTCATGACGCGAGAAATGATAATGAGCTGGGTTCAAATATTTTGAAGCATTAATTCCTGTTTTCTTGTTATAGATTGAGTAAGATAATTTCAATCTTGAATTGCGTCATCGATCTTGTAGGTATTGCCAAATAATTTATCTTTTCACACATTGAGAGCTTTCAGTTTCATCATATTTTCCCAGAACAAATCTTGCTGCTATCAACCTAATGCGCTCTAGGGCATGAATGTTACCTTTTTGAAACGGATCACACACAGGGCAGGCGTATCTCAGTATTGGTCTAACAAAGGCGTAATATGCGGCCTGTTTATTCTCCTTGGGTACGTGTTTCCGATTTCTTTGTAAAAAGCCTAGGGCTTTTTCAGCTTTACTGAGAACACTGGCACTGTATTCAGACTATCCCCCATCCTCAGAAAACGTGAAACCTAAGTACTTGTATGTCTGTTCTTTTCTAATAACTTCAAGGTTTAAGATGTGCTGATTTGTAAACCCATTGACCCTTTTGGTCAAACTGACGTGAACGCATTTATTAGTATTTAGTATCATATCGTTATTTTTACACCATACCTCCACGTAATTAGAATCATCCTGAAGCTGGGTGTAATCTGTTTGACCAGGTAGTTCAGTATACAACACACAGTCATCCGCAAACATTCTAATACGACACCTATTTGTATCCGAAATGTCATTAATAAACGCAATAAAAAGAAGCAGGCCGAGTACGGAACCTTGACGTACCTCTGATGTCATCGAAACTAAACATGAACATGATCCACGTAGAACAAACGTCTGTTTTCTTGAAGGTAAATAGTCCGATATCCATCAGCAAATGATTTGATGAATGTTCGAATTTCGCTGTTCTTGAATCACAATCAAGTGTGATACTGTATCAAAGTTCTTTATGAAGTTGAAAAACGAACAATTTATCCGTCCACGATTATCTAAAAATGATTCTATATCATGATAGAGTTCAATGATTGAATTGAAATCAGGTGATTCATTAAAGCAGAAAAAAGAACAAATCGGTGTCAGAGAAATTGATCTGTAATTTGATACATCTGATTTAGAGCCACTTTTAAAAATAGGCATAAAATTAGCTATTTTTTAGTCATCAGGAAGCTTGCCTTCATCGAGTGATATTTGTAGATAACAAGGAGATAACAAGCTACTGCCTCAGGGCAGTGTTTTCAAACTCTTGGTGATATGCTATCTGAGCCAGTCACTTTACTTTCGTCAATGCCTGTGACAAAATATTCAAGCCTTCGAGCTATGAATAAATCAGTTGGAAATGAGCGTTCTGCGCATTTGGTGCTTGGGTGTGTGTGTGTGATTCATTGTGTCCTGTCTTTGCATTCGAATAATTTTTAAAAATGTAACAACTAGCCCTGTAACAAGTTCTTCTACATCGCCCTTGTATATGCTGTTCAGATGAAAATAACCTGGCAGCATACTCTAAAGATCAGTTTTTTTTCTTCGTTTACACCCTGTGTGACGAGCATAGCGACATTTCACCATAACCATAAATTTCGGTTCAAACGAAAAACGCCAGAGAGAGAACAGACTTGAACGCGTAAATTACGCGTTCCAGCTAGCAGTTGCGCCTTCTGGAGGCTGTATCGTAAAATTTTTCACTTATGCCGCCTCGTTCACGACACTAGTAAAACGTTTATGGCCACTGTAGTTACAGCGACATGCTTTTCTTTTCATTTTCCTTTCCCAAGAACCCCACAGCTCAACCCTGCGAGCTCCTGTAACAAAGATGAAAAGAAAAGTAAAAATACTGCGCGTTGCAGGGCTCAGTTTGTAAGTAGGGTACTTATGTATATTTGGGAAACAAGATACGTAAATACTGTACGCAATCACAGTTTTTCTCCCCCGCCACGGTGGTCTAGTGGCTATGGTACTCGGCTGCTGACCCGCAGGTCGCGGGTTCGAATCCCGGCTGTGGCGGCTGCATTTCCGATGGAGGCGGAAAAGTTGTAGGCCCGTGTGCTCAGATTTGGGTGCACGTTAAAGAACCCCAGGTGGTCAAAATTTCCGAAGCCCTCCACTACGGCGTCTCTCATAATTATTTGGTGGTTTTGGGGCGTTACACCCCACATATAATAATAATAATCACAGTTTTTCTCTTTTTTGGCGACAGCACGTGGTTTTTATTCTTTTTTTCGGGCGGCTGGCAAACAGTTTTTACACTTTTGTGGAAGGCACGCAACCAGGCCTGTTCCCGGAACCACGGGACACTGTTCGGCTCCTGCACAGTATGGGTGGTTTAATGAATTCCACTTCCGTGTGGGAAAAGCTATATTGGCCAAACGGCCAAATGCCTAAACGACCGCTTTTGCGAACAATAGTAAGGTCTTCAATACCTTGCAGGGTCACATCGACATACCTTCAAGAAGGTCGCGGGATCAAATCCTGGCTGCGGCGACTGCATTTCCGATGGAGACGGAAATGTTGTAGGCCCGTGTGCTCAGATTTGGGGGCACGTTAAAGAACCCCAGGTGGTCAAAATTTCCGGAGCCTTGTACTATGGCGTCTCTCAGAATCATATAATGCTTTTGGGACGTTAAACTCCACGTATCAACCAATCAACATCGGCACTCATTGTCGTGACTTTAGGAGTACGACCTGCTACAGTCAGAACAAAGTGATGGCCAGGCAAAGGGTTAAGCTAAGTCGTTAATTTATCGATGTAAATTTTATACATAAGTTTGGTGATAAGTGCGTTAGTGCAGCATCTATTGCGCTTTTAAATCAAGAAATTGGTTACTTAGCTGTGTGTTAGGGCGCGTGTGGTTATACGCTCGACCAAAATGAAATGATGAAACAATGCTCACAGCACTTGCTCATCCTTTCCTGGTTCATTTTTCTTATCGTTTCTTTTGGTCTGGTACCCGCTGTTGTGTTTTGTAGAAACACACGCCTTACCGAAATAAAAAAAAAATCAGCTTGAAGTCAGCGCTTTTTAATTCTGTTGTCTTGGCCTTTTCTTTATCGTTCTATGCACTGTTAGAACTTTTTGATGATGCCATGTTCCTTTTGATAATAGTGGGGTTTAACGTCCCAAAACCACCATATGATTATGAGAGACGCGGTAGTGGAGTGCTCCGAAAATGTCGACCACCTGGGGTTCTTCAACGTGCGCCCAAATCTGAGCACACGGGCCTACAACATTTCCGCCTCCATCAGAAATGCAGCTGCCACAGGCGGGATTCGATCCCGCGACCTGCGGGTCAGCAGCCCAGTACCTTACCCACTAGACCACCGCGGCGGGGCGCAATTCCTTTTCTCAAGATTTGTTATATCCCCGATACACTAAGCAATTCTCTAAGCAAACCACGCCTGCAGTCTTCGAGAAGCTTCAGGACTTTGGTAGATCATTTCGATAAGATCACGCCCACTCCGCGAACTATACAGATTATTCTGGAACATACGTCACCGCTAGCTATAACGCAGGAGCATTCGATGGCAAATGTATAAATTCAGGCGCACTTCGCCGCTTGTCAGTTGATCGACGGCCGACGCTCCATTCACCGCTATCAGTGCAACTCTGGGACTCTAAACCGACTTTTCATTTACCGTGCACAGGTTCGCTCAAATAAACATTTTGATCTGACCATCCAGTCTCTTGCCTTTAGCCACGTCACCATCTCATCTCGTGGCTTCTGGTGAAGGTGCTGCTTCTTTCATGTACCGGACGCCACCATCTAGCCTTGAACCAAGCCCACACCAAGAAGCCACCAACGCAGTCGAAGAGCAGTGAGTCAGCCGTAGCGAACAAAGGCTGCCACCGGAGTACGGGCTTCTACCAGGCAGTACTGGGAATATTAGGCCTTTGGTGTCAACCGCGGAGACAATGACAGCACCTGTTCCACCGGCCCCAATCTTGGTCCGGTAACCCAAGGAGCCACCAATTTTCCGTGGTTCGCCACTCGAAGACACGGAAATCTGGCTTGAAAAGTTCGACCGAGTCTCCCTTTTGAATGATTGGACCAAAGTTGACAAGCTGCGGCATGTCTATTTTGCCTTGCAAGACGTGGTAAGAGAACCAAGAGTCAACCTTGACAACGTGGGACATTTTCCGCTCTAGGTTCCTGGCCACTTTCCCGAGCGTCGGCGCAAAGAGAGGGCTGAAACTCTGCTCGAAATTCGCATCCAACTACCCAACAGATACTTCATGCTCTTCACAGAAGAAATGACTAAACTCTTCCGTCATGCAGACCCAGAAATGCCAGAAGAATAGAAGTCCGGTACCTCATGCAAAGAGTTAAATAAGAGGTTTTCGCGGAACTGATGACGAATCCACCGACCACCGTCGAAGAATAAGTATCAAAGGCGACCACTATTGAAAAGACCCTGGACATGCACATTAGACAGTATTATGTCACCTGAATTCATACTGCACACCTGATCGATTCATTGACTCTGAAGAGCTGCGTGACATAATCCGAACGATCACCCGGGAAGAGCTGCGCAAGCCGTTGTCTTCTGCGCAGCCTCAAGTGGATTCGATCGTCGACATTGTGCGAAATGAAGTTCGGCGATTGCTTCGAATTTCCCGAGCACTGCAGCCCGAGCCAGCTTTGAGCTAAGCCCTTGCAGTGTGCCACAACGCACCTCACCGTCCACGCCAAAAGGCCACCTCCTCGCACGTCCATCATCGAACGCCACCGCCACCCCCACCGACGTTCTAACGTTCGCCAGCGAGCCAGCACAGCGCGCCGGAGAAAACCGACGTTTGACGTGCACCTGACTACCGCCCGCTCTGCTGTCACTGCGGCCAACAAGCCGGGCAGACCTTCCGTCGTTGCCAGTCCCGACAGACGGGACTGCGTGGCTTCGCCGTCATTGCACCTCGTCCGCAGTCAAGGTAACGGCCACGTGGCATCGCCGACTATCATACAAGAACTCAATGGACACCACGAAGTGCCTTTCCGTTCACCGTCGCCCAGCAGCCGCATGTCACCGCACCACCGGCAGTACTATGGCCCAACGCGGGACCGGTCCCCTAGCCTGTATTCGGGAAAATAAGGGCAGCAACCGTTGGAGGCGCTGTTTCTGTGCGACGAACTACCGGAGATCCTCCGACAACGACGACGCTGCGATGGAGCTTTCCGAACACGACGCCAACCAGGCAAAGTGCTGACAACGAAACCTTACTTACAGAAGGTGACCGGACGACGCAACATGGAAGCAGCGGAACAAGCCGACGCAGCCATGACCGCAAGCACGGCCAGATGCAACGCGAGACGGTGAACTACTGACCTCGGCATTCTTATAGATGGCCCCGGTATGACCACTCTCGTCTATACTGAAGCTGATTATTCCGTCATCAGTGGGTCGTTCGCCACGAAGTTGAAGAAAGTTAGGACAGCTTGGGAAGAAGGGTTGCAGATTGGGCGAGTTGGTGATCCATGAACATAGCATATATTAGCGCAGTACATTAAAGAAACACGACACAGACGTAGATATTAGCGCCTACCTATCTCTACGTCTGTGTCGCGCTCCTTTTTTGTGTACTGTGCTCACTCGCGTACTGAATTCCGTGCCGACCGGTTGTGCCCTCGCAATCTCCGAGGTCAGCATAGCTCTGGCTGACTGGGCTCGCCCTACTTCATCTCCTGACGCCGACCTCCGACGACAGTGTAGCTCTGACCGACTGGACTTGCTCTACGCCACATCCTGACGCCGACAAGGGATCTCGCAAGTCGTGCCCCGTCCTCGGACTCCTGTGACTGTGTTTACATTTTTCTTATCTCTCCTAACCCCTCGATACTTCGCCGCTCTCTGGTTTACCTCACGCCTCTTTCTCTCTCTCTACACCTTTAATCCTATGTTTTCAATCCCTCCTCACCTCCAATCTTTGTGAGCTACTGTTGAGGTGTCGCTCGCTGAAGCAGACAGCTACGGGGCTCACTTTTCTCTTCCTTTCTCTCTTGGAACGACTTTGTGTTTATACTGCGCTCATACACGCTACGTTCAAGCTTGGGAAGGCCCCGAAATCCGCACAGCCGGAGGTCATCTTGTAACGCCGGCACAGAGAGAGTCAAGGCCGTATTGTCATGAAATACGGCTGTAATAACGGCCGTACTTTTTCTGCAGACTTCGTAGTCCTACTGCGTTGCTCGAGAGATGTCATCCTGGGCATGGATTTCTAATGCCTCTATGGTTCAGTCATCAACCTAGCAACAAAGTCGATACCGTTATCCTCAGAAGAAGCGCTACAGCCGCGCAAGCCGTCTGGGAACCACGCCTTGAATGGGCTGGAAGAACAAGTCATCATTCCGCCTCGCTCCAGCGTCATTATAACAGCCAGCGCTCCAAAATCACCTGACTTGGAAGGCTTCGTTGAAGGCAGTCAGGATCTGTTAGCCACCCGCAATAATTGCGTCGCAATAGGAATTGCAGAGCTGCAGGGACGCGAGGCAACGGTTATGCTCGCGAACTTCAGCAATGAGCACAAACGCATGAACAAAGGAACGACTGTCTTTTACATAGAAGAAATTGTGGAAGCCACCAGTGCTTTTGCCCTCGCCGATTATGCGGAACCTGCTCAGAGGAACTAAGCCCGTCCCTCAGCATTCGACGCCAATTCCAGCTTTCCGGACAATAAGCAAGAACAGCGCAAGACCCTGTTCCTGCAACACAGATTGCTTCTCGTCGTCGTCAAAAGTTTGGCAAGCCCCAATCACGAATCATTGCATAACAACCGAGGAAATTGCCATATCACTCCCTCATTTTCCGTACCGGGTTTCGACGCGAGAACGCGAGGCCGTAGGGAGACAGGTTGATAAAAGGCTGTGGAATTACATCCAACCTTCCGGAAGTCCATGGGCTTTTCCCGTGGTTTTAGTGGGGAAAAGTGATGGAACCTTACGTTTCTCCGTCCATGTACGCCACCTGAACAAAATCACAAAAAAGGACGATATATTCTCCCACGAATAGACGATATACTTTATCGGCTTCGTAACAAGAAGTGCTTTTCTTCATTTGACCTCAAGACTGGCTAGTGTCTAATCAAAGTCAGTGAAAGAGACCGAGAAAAAACGGCGTTTATAACACCGGACGGTATCTTCAAGTTTATGGTGATGCCCTTCAGTCTTTTTTCAGCGCCTGCCACTTTTCAACACATTATGGATACAGTACTGGCAGGATAGAAGTGCCAGACTTGCCTTGTGTACTTGAACGTTGTCGTGTTTCCGTCGAATATCGACGAGCATTTCCGGTGCCGTGAAGCTGTACTTCAAGCCATCTAGACGTCAGGACTCACCCTGAAGCTAGAAAAGTGCAGATTTGCGTACGAGGAGCTCTTGTTCCGAGAACACGTGATTATCAAGTGTGGAGTCTATCCCAATCTGCGGAAATCAGCCACTATCACTGAGTTCCCACCGCCCACAGATAAGAAGACACTGCGCCAATTTCTTGGACTGTGCACTTATTACAGATGGTTTGTCAAAAACTTCGTCCACGTCGCCTATCCACTCACTAACCTTTCCTGGGCCGACGTAGAACTCAGGTAGAAAACGCCGCAGGAACACGCTTTCCAGGAGCTAAACCATCGCCTTCAGACTCTTCCGTTACTTTCCCATTTTGATGAATTCACCTGGACAGAAATAAACACTGACACTAACAGCGCAGGTCTCGGTGCCGTTATTGTGGAGAGGGCTGATGGACTGGAAAGGGTCATTAATTACGCCAGCTGATCGCTATACAAACTAGTAGCCAGTTATTCCAGAACAGAAAAGGAGTGCTTCGCCATCATCTGGGCTACGTCGAAATTTCGTCCCTTCCTCTAGGGCAGGCATTTCAAAGTTGTGAGCGGCCACCACGCCTTGTGCAGGCTAGCTACCTTGAAGGACCCTTGAGGTCGTCTCGAAAGATGGAGCCTGAGGCTTCAAGAATATGACATTACCGTCGTTTACAAGTCCGGCAAACACTCCGACGCCGACAGTCTCTCTCGTGCGCCTGTCGGCCAACAACCACCCGACGATTCAGATGACGACTTATTCTTGGGAACGTTAGCTGCAGACAACTTCACTGAGCGCAGCGGGCCGACGCGGAACTTAGGGACCTAATAGAACACCTTGAAAGCAGGACCGCCAATTTTCCGAAGGTATTTGTTGTTCTACCTGCGAAACGGTCTTCTCCGAAGAAACATTTCACCGCTTCTAACTACGTACATCTTTGTGGTGCCTTTATCTCTTAGACCAGAACTCCTGCAGTCCCTGCACGCCGATCCGACGGCAGCGCTGATAAGGACAGCGAGATATCTGTCGCTCATTTAAGCACCTCGCCGGTCATTCTAGCACATTGGTATGGACCTACCGGGGCCGTTCTCGACGTCGGCTTACGGAAACAAGTGAATCGTAGTAGCTAACGACTGCCTCACCCCTTCACGCCAAGACAAAAGCCCTGCCCAAAGGCAGTGCATGCGACGTAGCTAAGTTCTTCGTCGAAAACGTCATTTACGTCACGGTGCTCCGGAGGTCCTCATCGCCGACAGAAGAACGACATTTACTGCTGACCTAACTCAAGCGATCTTGGCATAAAGCTGGACGAACCACCGCCGGACGACAGCGTACCAACCACACACAAACGGCCTCACCAAGCGGCTCAACAAGACGATCGCCGACATGCTGCCAATGTACGTAGATGTCAAACACACGACGTGCGACGCCATTTTGCCGTACGTGACCTTCGCAAACAAGGTGGTAGCGCAGGAGACGACGCAGGCATCTCTGTACAAATTGGTCTACGGATGGAGCGCGGCAACTACATTCTAAGCAAAAGGGTGTTAAAAGGGTGTGTGGTTCGCCTTTTTCAAGACTAATGGGGCTGCCTGTCACAGAACGAGCGCTCCAAAAGGGCGCGCCGCCAAATTGTCGCGACGAAACGCCGGAGTGACGCCGCGAGGTCAAAAAAAAGAAAAGAAGAAAACAAGCTCCCCGGGCACGCTCCCTCTCCCCTCGGAAGCGTGGCTTCGCTGACGAACCTCCTCACCCCACATCGGCGGCCGAGCAAGCCCACGAAATTTCTAGAGCGAAAGAGGCGTGGTCACGCCGGCTTGAGTCATCCATCGCGGAGGGCATTCCAACCGTCTCGCCCTCTCCCCAGCCTTCGCTGCGTATCGCGCCGACGAAATGACGAGAACCTTCTGGAATCTCGCGCGGAAGTTATTTATTCGAGCAGCCAAGACGAGAGAGCAGGAGAAGACGGAAGTTAGCGCAAGAGCGCGTAGGGTATACCGCCGTGTAGTCGGCGAAGGTTTTGTCCGTAGAGACAAAGCGGGAGAAGAAGATGATTTCCACCTGAGGGGTGACGACTCGAGCTACAGGCAAAAGTGTGTGTTTACTGCTATCAAGCGAAGACGCGTGGCAACAGCTGCGTGTGTGAAGCCGGCGTGTTTCCGGCAAAAAAGTTGGAAGCTTGGAGAGTGGCCAAGTGAAGACGTGAGGTTTCCTGGAAGAGAAACTTCGGAGGGCCGCGGAACGACAACAACGCTGGACTTTGAGTGAGTGATTCTCGGAAGAGTATCATCTAGACTTTGGTTCCAAGAACTTTGGACTGAATAGGTTTTCTATCCCTTTAGTCTTTAATTGTCTTGGTTGTTCAATGCATGCGACTGCATTGTAGTGCGTATTGTTGTCTGTGTCCGTTGTTTCGAGTGTGGCTGATTATACTGTGTAGTACGTAGTTTGTTTGGTGACATATTGTACTCAACTATTGTGGAGTGTGCATTTATGTGTATTGTTTTCGATCTGCCATTATTGAGAATATAATTCTGTTTGTTTATCAACTCTCGGCTCTGACTTGTTCTTTGGACCACAGCCGGCGTCCGCTTGCGCGCCAAAAAAGACCACTTCTAAATTGTCCACGCTTTCGTGGTGCGGTTCGGGGGGGCCGATATTTCGGCCTTTGGAATTAGCCCGGCGATAGCCTCCCTAATTAACGGTACCTGTGTGTGACAATTAATACAGTTGCCCATTAATGCTCCGGCCAATTCTGGCTCCGCGCAATCGTCTCAAATCGGTGAAGGTACACGTCAAGGTCGTCCTTCCTTTCATCAAACGCCACGAGCAGCTTGCTTGGGTTCATGCGGAAGCCGTGGTCCTCCCATTCGCTGCTTTCAACTCTAGCTTGGACCGGAGTTTCACTTCGCTGTTGCAAACGGAGCCGCTCGAGTTCTATCTCGTGCTGTCGCTGCCATTCTCTTTCCTCTCTTTCTTCTTTCGCCCTCTCAGCTGCCAGTCTTTCTCTCTCCAGCTCCAGCTTCAATTGCTGCTCTCTTTCTTCTCTCGCCATTTCAGCGGCCAGCCTTTCTCTCTCCAACTCGGCTGCTTTTTCTTCCTTGGCCCTCTCAGCTGCCAACCTCTGTCGTTCCAACTCGGCTGCTTTTTCTTCCTTGGCCCTTTCAGCTGCCAACCTCTCTCGCTCTGCCGCCTCTTTCTCCTTCTGGCTTACCCATTTCCGTAGTTCGGCGTCAGAAAGACCCATCTTCTCACCAAGAGCTACTAACTTTTCGAAATTCATTGTGTCTCGCAAATGAAGTCTTGCCGCGTGCAAAAAGTATCTGCCTAAATCAGTCTATCGGAACACTCCCCTGCACTCGTTAACGAGAACACTGAACAACACACGAAATCGTTCCGATAGCACAATCACAACTCGAGGCTCTTTCTCACTACTTTGGACACACTGTGCACCAAAGGTCCTGTCGCGGACGCCAGATTAATTGTCACACACAGGTCCCGTTAAGTACGGAGGCTATCGCCGGACTAATTCCAAAGGCCTAAATATCGGCCCCCCGAACCGCACCACGAAAGCGTGGACAATTTAGAAGTGGTCCTTTTTGGCGCACCAGCGGACGCCGGCTGTGGTCCAAAGAACAAGTGAGAGCCGAGAGTCGATAAACAAACAGAATTATATTCTCAATAATGGCAGATCGAAAACAATACACATGAATGCACACTCCACAATGGTTGAGTACAATATGTCACCAAACAAACTACTTACTACACAGTACAATCAGCCACACTCGAAACAACGGACACAGACAACAATACGCACTACAATGCAGTCGCATGCATTGAACAACCAAGACACTTAAAGACTAAAGAGATAGAAAACCTATTCAGTCCGAAGTTCTTGGAACCAAAGTCTAGATGATACTCTTCCGAGAATCACTCACTCAAAGTCCAGCGTTGTTGTCGTTCCGCGGCCCTCCGAAGTTTCTCTTCCAGGAAACCTCGCCGAAGTTTCTCTTCCAGGAAACCTCACGTCTTCACTTGGCCACTCTCCAAGCTTCAAGCTTCTTCGCCGGAGACACGTCGGCTTCACACACGCAGCTGTTGCCACGCGTCTTCGCTCGATAGCGGTAAACACACACTCTTGCCTGTAGCTCGAGTCGTCACCCCTCAGGTGGAAATCATCTTCTTCTCCTGCTTTGTCTCTACGGACAAAACCTTCGCCGACTACACGGCGGTATACCCTACGCGCTCTTGCGCTAACTTCCGTCTTCTCCTGCTCTCTCGTCTTCGCTGCTCGATTAAATACCTTCCGCGCGAGATTCCAGAAGGTTCTCGTCATTTCATTGGCGCGATACGCAGCGAAGGCTGGGCAGAGGGCGAGACGGTTGGAATGCCCTCCGTGATGGATGACTCAACCCGGCGTGACCACGCCTCTTTCGCTCTAGAAATTTCGCGGGCTTGCTCGGCCGCCGATGTGGGGTGAGGAGGTTCGTCGGTGAAGCCACGCTTCCGAGAGGAGAGGGAGCGTGCCCGGGGAGCTTGTTTTCTTCTTTTTTTTTTGACCTCGCGGCGGCACTCCGGAGTTTCGTCGCGACAATTTGGCGGCGCGCCCTTTTGGAGCGCTTGTTCTGTGACACTGCCAAAACCATTATACTTTTTAAGAACTAACGGCACTGTGTCTAACAGTTAGTCCCCGCAGATGAGCTCAAGGAACTAACATTAAGTCCTCACATTTACATATAAGTGAGTAACCGTTAGTCCCACAATTCACCTTAAAGAGGTAACATTTACACCCAACATTTTCTCCTTATAGGGCAACTATTACTCCCCACAGTTACACCTTACTGGGCAACCTTTAGTCGTTAAAGTTGCAACTCGCCGGATGAACAGTTAATCCAATCAGATACTCCAATCGGATGAACTTTTATTCCCAGTTCAAACATGGTATATAGTTTGTTTTCCGCAGGCCTAATACTTTTTTCGCCTGTTTTTCTGCGCAGTGAGCACAAAATAGCGCAGAAAATAACACGCGAAAAAGTACTTAGCAACCTGTGTTTAACCGCTTTCGCAGTCATGGCAACAGCGAAAGACAAAAGTGAGAAATCGAATTTTTTTCATTTTCCTACATACACATAAAGTTTCTCCGTTCTTTTCATTGAATTCATGGTGAAGTGTGCAAGTACTGTCTCGTCGTCACACCTTGTTTACTCCTTGTGGAGCTCCTCCGACGGAAGCGATAGATGACAGGCATTGCAGACGCCAGCGCACGCAGCCTTCTGCCTGTTGTGTTCCCTGAGCTGTACGTACAATAAGATGGTAAAAGTAGTTAGACACACGTGATAGAAGTTGAGGATGCACGCAAATGAAGAGTACGTGCAAGTTAATATAAAACATGCGTGTCAAATATGACACACAAATAACTTGACCTTCAAATCTCGCACAGTCCTTCTGAAGCTGTTCTGACGAAAGAGATGGATGACAAGCATCGCAGACGCTAGCGCACACAGCCTTCAGCACTGTGTGTGCCCACCACTGCACAATAAGTGTGTAAAAGAGTGAGTCACACGTGACAGAGAATGAATACTAATGTACATAAGAAATACGTGCGAGGTGAAATAAAAATATACGTGAGATACGACATAATAGTAATTTCACCATGGTGTCACACATCGTGAGACTCATTTCGATCCCCGTGGTGCGACAGCTTAGGAGCGGCGGCCGCAGCCACAACTCTGCGAACCTTCGTGCCGCCAACAAGTCGGCGAGTCTTGAGCGAGCGACGTCGTTCAGCTCGAGCAAGCGAACGCGAGAACAAACAAAGCGCTGCACGCGGAGTGTCTGCCGCCCGCAAACTTCGAACAGGAGAGCGAGCGTACGGTTGGCTGCCGCCCCGAACAGCGCCGAACTGGTTTGGAGCTAGCACCGAAGAAATCGACAGTAATGCGGCCCTTCTACACAAACTTGAGCAAGTGCAGCACGCAAACGTGAGCCTGCCGGCACGGCCAACGGACGGTGACGAGCTGCTTGCGATCGACGGACGGGAAAGCCAGCTGTAATGGCGACAAATTTTTACCGAGTTCCGTCGCTAGCGAAAGCACCGCCAGCCCCTGCTGGTGCCCTTACAGCGCGCGACATACTACAACCAAGCTCGTTACGACAACCTGGAACGTGTTTTCGATGAATCCCAACACAGCGACGATGTCTCAGCCCAATATTGCCAGCCCGGAGCTCATCGTGGTGGCAAAGACAGGCGAGCACTCGATGAGGGAGCGTACGGGAGGCCGAAGGCAATGGCGGCCTATTTCCCGGCAGTCGCAAAGCATAGGCGAACTGCAGACGCCCAAGCTGACCTTTGCGGTGCGTTTTGTGCGTGCGATATACAACACGACCGGGCCGTTGCCGACAAGCACGACCCGTATCGCAAACGCAATGTGTAGAGTAGAATAAGGAATAATAACCTACTTGCTAAAGAATCCTGCACTGATTTCTGCCCTGAGTCGGACTGAAGTATATATCCGATAGGCCGGCTGCCTCCTCGGCCGCCATGTTGGCCTTTCCTAATGTTGCTGTTGTGTGTTGGTCGTGACTACCTTGAAACCATAGATAAGCAACGCGGCGTGGTCACGTGTCCAGACTTGCTTCAGACTTCACGGGTGCAGCGAAACGTAAAAGCAGCAGCCCACGCCAATCCAAGCGTACAAACAAGTGCCACGCTGTAATTCCTAAATCATCAAATCCAGGCCACCGTGGTGGAGCACTCTGAGCGCGACACAACGCGAACCGTCGCTAGCAGAAGACGGAAAAAGACTGAGCCAGGAGAAGCGAAGGACGGCTAGTGACCTCGGCAACGCTTTTTGTGCTGCCTGCAATCCTCACGTGGTTCATCCCTTTGGAGTGTGTTTGGAGACTTCGTGGTTTGCACGCAGCGTGTTTCCCTGTGTGCTTCCTCCTCAACAGTCTATCCGTTCATCATGCGCACCTATTAGGCCCCGTTACTCCTTTTTCAGGTAATTTTGCCTTAGAGTGTACGCTCGATGCCTTGTTACCCGACGTCACCAACGAAGAAAACCTAGACGCCACCGCTTAACTTCAGCGCACTGTAGGAGCTCGTAAACTCCCCCGTCTGTGATCAAGAAACAGCAGGTGATCGAGAGCCACCATTCCAATCTTCGACGGCACTTCGGGGAATACCAGCCCGGTGAACGTTTTGGGTGTGGACACCTATACGCCGACGTGAACTCAGTCAAAAGCTTTTGCGACGGTACTTCGGACCGTGCAGGGTGCTTCGACATCTCGGCCCACTGAATTACGAGGTTCTTCCCGACGGTATCACTAACTCTCAACGACGTTGATCGCGACCCGAAGTCTTCCATGTCGCGCGCTTCAAGCCGTGTTATGCACTTTAATGAACTGAAACAGTGCATTTTGTTATAATATTGCTGTATCTTAATCTATCTATTGTACTTCCTTGCAATACTGTTGTATTTTCATCTTTCATTAAAGCATCGGGACGATGCCGTTTTCAGCGGGGGGCAATGCAACGTTCCTTTTCTCCAGTTTTGTTATCGTCCCAATACACTACGCAATTCTCAGCGCAAACCGCGCCTGCAGTCTTCGTGAAGCTTTAGGACTGTGGTTGGTCCTTTCGATATAATCACGCCCACTACGCCATTTATACAGAATATTCTGCAACCTACATTACCACTAGCAATAACGCTAAAACATTCGAAAGCAAGTGTATATTATCAGACGCGCTTCGCCGCTTGTCAGTTGATCGACGGCCGACGCTCCGTTCGCCGCTATCAGTGCAATACTGCGACTGTAACGCGAATTTTCGTTTACCGGGCACAGGTTCGCCCAAATAATTAGTTGGATCCGACAATCCAGTCTTCTGTCTTAAGCCACTCCACGAACCTGTGACTACATGAATACCCACCAACTTGCCCACGCGTCGACCCTTTCAAACTTCAGCACGTAGGCTCACTGCGTATTGCGTGGAGTGACGGAATTACATGGCCTCGTGACCGGGCAACTTTCGGTAGATGCATGTGATGACGTCGACATGTGAGGTCCAGTAATGTGATCTCATAGTTTTGTAAATATGACGTCATAGGGTGACGTGACGATAATTTGCATCGCCAACGATGCCGATAATATCTCTTCACGTTTGATCAGACCCCAAGGCCCTTTAAAATTAGTTGTTTATTTTTATACAGTGAAACGATCGTTTGAAATGTTCAGATAAAAGTGTAATACGGTTACGTATGCGTGCAGGTACACCCGGCGCGTTTCTGGTACTCAAGAGTACGTCGCTCTGTGCACTTTCACCTACTGCTTGCCTGTGGGTGTGCTCTGCGTCGCAGTCCTCATTATCTACGTATTCATAGGTATGGGCTAAGCCATTGCGATCACTCTTTCTGAGAAAAAGCAAAAAAAATAATATACTGGCACATTGACCATGTACCGACCGAAACAAGCCTCTTCACTAAGTCTCGGCGCTAATTTCACATATATAGTTGTTACTGGGTTTTATCGGGTTAAGGCAGGGCTTTTGTCTGAGATAATAAAAACAGTGAAGTGGCAAATGGCTAGAAAATTGAGTTTGTAAAGCCAGTGAAAGAAATATGCTATAGTATCACAAGAGGAGTATTAAAGAGGCTGCAAAGAGCAACAGAAGCCTTAAAGCTGCGAAAGCAAACTTGTGTGTAGACAAAAATTGGATGTATGCATTAGGCTCAAGAAGGCAATGTCATAACCAGTGTGAATATGATAGTTGAGGTGGAGGAGTAGTCTTACAGAGAGCTGTACGGAAGCCGAAACAACCAAACTGGTATTGTTAGAAGCATTATTAGCTAAAAGGAATTCGACATCCTACCAGCTACGACAGGAAAATAGGGAAAGCCAAGGAATGCAAAAAAGTAAAGCCGCTGGTGTTGATGAGGTGACAACGCAGCTGCTGAAAGCTGGCAGAGAAGTTGTGTAAGAAAAACTGGCCACCTTATACGCGAAGTGTCTCTTGACGGGCAGGGTACCACAACGTTGGAAATTTACCAACATCATCTTTGTCTGTTACAAACAAGGCGTGAATGGCCTAAAAAAGGCTGACCAGCTTACTGTCCGTTCTCTACAAACCATTTACAAATATAGTAGGTAATGGAATTAGGTTAACATTAGAGCTCAATCAACTAAAGGACCAAGCACAATTTTGCACAGACTAGTCCACAATAGACCATATTCATACTACCAATCAGGTGAAGAAGGGTTGATAGGGGGGATAGTTGGTATACATTCATAATAAAGTATCGGGAGCACAAATGAACGCTTGCGGTGTCCTCTTTTCTGTCCGGTTAGTTTGTGCTCCCAATACTTCATCATATATCGATCAGGTAATAGATGAGCGGAATACAGCCAACCCCTATATATAGCATTCGCAAATTTGGAGAAGGTGTTTGACTCAGTCGAGACATCAGCTGTAATGCAGGCACTGAATCCTACATACACATACTGAAATAAATCTACAGTGGATCCACAGCCACCATAGTTCTTCATAAATAAAGCGACAGAACACCAATAAAGAAGGGTGTAAGGCAGAAAGGCAAGTGCGATCTCGCCAATGTCATTACCACCTGTTTACGGGAAGTTTTCAAGGCAGTTTATTCGGAAGAGTTCGGGACATTAGTTAAGAGAGAGCATAGAGATTTATACAATATTACCTAGAGGGAATCTGGCACTAGTGTCTACGCGGCTTCCTTCAGCGGCGCTTGTACTCCCCATGGAATTTATGGTAAGTAAATGCTTCAGATCCACTGCAGATGGTTTACGTCCTTAAGACACGCGACGCTTTTTTTCCGAGTGTAAAATGAAAAGATATGAACTTATAAATAATTAAAACTTGCATCATTTATTTGTACGCAAACTTCATTGCAAAACGTTTTTATGACCAGGTGGCAAAAGCGAAACCTGGGCAAATTCAACCATCAGGGTATGTAATTCTCTGACTTTGTTCCAGACTCAGCATCAAGATGTATTTCTTTTCACACTTTAAAACCAACATGCTTACTTTTCTCTAGAAAATGTTTCTTATTTGTTTCGATAAATAACAGTACAGTATTAGGTGAGAAGCACTTATCGTTTCATCTTCTGCAATGCTTGGTGCGTCTGCCTAATTGGTCTGCCCCAAAAGCACCTCTGCTATATGTAGTGTTTATGGGAAGGAGTCAATGGTTTAGCCGCCACGATGCATGGAACTAAACAACCTTAATTGATGATGTATATATTTTTATATAACAATGAGTGAATGCTCCCCCTGGGGATGAAAGAACAGAAACGAAACCAAAAAAAGAATACAATTTGCTCCCTCTCTAATTTTTAGTGGTTAGTTGTTAGTACGTGTTAGCAACAAAACCGAAGTATACTACTTCAGTACTGAGTTTAGACCGTAACTGAAAATTTGATAGTTTCGAAGCCAAGTCGGTGGGCGGCATCTTCGGGTCAGCCGCCCTAAATGCTGCGCTGTCGAGGTTGGCTGCTGCAGCACAGGAGATATAGACATCGTCCCAGAAGGCAGTTGCTGCACAGGAGGCTGCACTACGCCAGGGAACGGCAGCCGCGACTCGCCAGGTTGCTGCACATTAGAAAAACTGCGGCTGCTGTACTGCAGGTTGCAGCCCGGCTGGCTGTGGTACCGGGGCTTAAGACTGTGGCACAGGTAGCTGCGACTGGTGGCAAACCCCCCTCTTTGTAACCCTGGACAGCTCAGAGACATTCCACGCACGGCCGTTTTCAAGCCTGGAAGACACAGGTCCCTTCTCATCCAACAATTTAGTTGGTGAGGAGAAAGTGCGGTCACCCATGAAGTGAATGAATCGTTTCTTGACGCGGACAGTGTCTCCTACCGCTATCCTAGGTTTCTTGGCAGCTCTCCTTTTATCCGTGTACACCTTGCTGCTGTGTTGTTGACGCTGGATTCCACGACGAACTTGCGCCAACTTTTTAGCTGGTTTTCTAGCGAAGGCTGATGCTGAGATGCCGACGAAATTCAGCCTGGTTCAGGGCATTCTACAATGCAGCAGAACAGCAGGGGCAACACCAGAAGTTGCCTGTGAAGTAGCCCTGTAAACTGCAAGGTAGTCCATAGCTGCTAGTTGAAGGAGTCGTCCGTCGAGAAGTGAAACTTGAATAAAGTTTTTGGAGGTTCGGTTGAACCGTTCTATTTGTCCATTTGCCTGGGGGTAGTGTTCTGATGAATGGAGCAGTCTGATGGCCCTGTCTTCCAGAAAGGTAATGAATTCACATAAAGTGAACTGAGGTTCATTGTTGCTAACGATTTCTTTGAGGTATCTTTCGCGGGCAAAAACACTCGTTAAAACGTCTTTCACTGTGCTTGTTGATACCTCCCGACAAAAACATACCTCTGGCAACTTCGAGTGGTAATCCACAACCGTTATGGCAAATTTGCTGTTCTGAGGTGCGCGCTTCAAGAGACCAACAGTTTCCAATACAAGTTTTTGCCATTGTCTTTCAGGCCATTCAACAGGTTGTAATGGTGCTGGTGAAGTCCTGGCAGATTTATTGGGCTCCGGGCAGATGTAACAGTTTTTCACTGCTGCTTCCAATTCTTTATCCATTTGCGGCCACCAGAACCGCTCTCGAAGTCGCGCTTTAGTACGCGTGATACCAGGATGAGTCTCGTGTGCAGTGAAAATGATCTGCGCAGTGAGAGAGGATTGAACCACGAGGCAATTTGCACGCACTAGGAGTTAATTACCAACAGAAAGTTTCTCTCCAATAAAGTAAACGGCTGCACACTTTCTAGCAAGGACTTGTGTGGCGGCCAGGAACTCAGCACAAAGGACTTGGCGGCTTCTAGAAAACCTTCATCGAGAATGACCTGTCTGAATGTTTTCTTTGCCACACAGGCTGGCTCAACAAGCGACACAATTTCTTCCTTCTTTAAGCGCTCTGCTTCTGAGGTAGGGGCAGGCAGGCCAAAAAGTGCATCTTCAACAGTGTCCGTGGACTGCTTCCAGTATTCAACATTGAAGTTTTAACAGAGAAGTCTTGCACACCAGTGTGCGATTCGAATGAGTCATCTTCCAAGTCCCTGTGATGACAGCAAAGAGATAAGTGCCTGCTGATCTGTTTGAATTTTCAAATGTCGACCCGAAAGGTACGTGTGCCATCACTCACAAGCCAAAATACATGCCAACGCTCCTCGTTCCACTACTGAATACTTTCTCTGTGCTGTGGACAGTGTACGCGATGCGCAGGCGACTGTGCGAAACTCTTGGCCATCTTGTTGCTGGGGAACTGGTGCCAACCCACAGTCTGAAGCATCAGTCGACGCGATGAGTGGAAGTTTTGGATCGATAATTTGGAGGACTGGACTCAAAGAAAAAATTATTTTCACTCTTCTTAAACTGCTAGCTGCTTCAGCTGACCAGACGAATGGCTCATTTTTGCGAAGTAGGACTCGCATAGGCTCAACCACTTGTGCCAAACGTGGAACAAATTTCGAATATTATTCTACAAGACCCCAAAACGAACAGAGAAAAGCAATATTGGTTGCCACGGTTGTTGTTAACTATTGAGCCGATCCTCTCATGCAGTGGAAAGATACCACGTGTAGTTACCTTATGCCCTATAAATGCGACCTCTGCAACGTCACAGACGGATTTGTTGTTCATTTTCAGGCCTTCATTCATGATCTTCAGCAGAGCTTTTTCAAGTTCATAAGATGTTCTGCGGCATTCTTGCCAAAGAAGATCACATCATCAATGTGCAATGGCACATCAGCGAACGGTCAAGATTTATTGCTATAATCTTTCGAAGTGCCACTTGGGCAGAAGCTAACCTAAATCATACTCTCATGAAACGAAAGAGTCCATCGTGGGTGATGAAAGCTGTCAGGTCCTGGTTGTCAGGGAATCTGATGGTAAGCGGAAGCTAAGTCGAGTTTTGAGAAGTGTGTAGCGCCTACCAAAGTCTTCTGCGTGCGGCAAAAGGAAACTATTTGGAACAATCGCCTTGTTTGCCTCTCGGAGGTCTACACACATCCTGATGCTGCCATCTTTTTTGTCAACAACAAAGTGGGGTCACCCAGCATCGATGCGCTCGATGATGTTGGTGCTTAGTAACTTTTGAAGCTCTTTTGACACTGGCGCACGGAGCGAATATGGCAGATGGCGTGGCTTGAAAGTTACCGGCTGCACGCCCTGACGTGTCTTGACCCGATGACTTAACCCCTTAGAAATGCCGAAGTTGGGACTAAAAAGTGAATCTCTTTTGCCAAAGCTGGTGGAACGCTTCCTGGACCGAGCTGCGGGTTGGACAGTGTGGGGCTGGAACGAGGTACCGGTTCATGAACAAGTGTCAGAGAAACAGACATTGGGGTATATAAACACTTGAGAGCGGAACCCTCAATGCGAAAACAAAGCTTTAATAAAATCAAGGCCGATAAGACAGATTCTTTGGCGAAAGACATAGAAGAAGAAAGACGCGGTGCGACCTTTAAACTGTAATTCTGCTATGAAACAGCCTAGCACGCAAAAGGGACGTTGGGAGTAGTCAAACAAGCTGACATGTAGAGCAGGCAGAAGCGGAGTGATCTCACAATGTCGACGGAGTTCTGGCTAAGACAAAATTGAAACAGACGACCCTGAATCAACAAGCATTGACAGCTCGAGGTTGGCCATGAACATAGCGTGTATTAACGCAGTATATAAAAGAAAAGGACACGACACAGACGTAGTTTCAGGTAGGCGTTAAACTTCCAACTGTTTATTCCATGCCAATCAGACTCAGATTATACATCCGCGACAAAGCTCAACTCATCTTGCACGTGTTCTTAAACCAAGAAACGTCATTTCCTTTTCTGACAAGAAAATCAATGACGAGCTTACACACAAGTGGCCTAATTCTTCTATAGTCTAGGCTTCTTTTATCTCCTCTGTGAGCCAATCTCTATAGGCTATATCCGATCATTATAGATCTCTAGAAGCTATAAAATAATAAGACCATTTGTGTGTAAGCTCGTCATCTATTTCCTTGTCACAAAATGAAATGACGTTCCTTGATTTAGGAACACGTGGAAGATTAGTTGGGCTTTGTCACGGATGTATAAAATGGGTGGTATAGGCTTGAAATAAACAGTTGGAATTTTAGCGCCTACCTGACTCTACGTCTGTGTCGTGTCCCTTTTTTTTTTATATACTGCGCTAATACAGGCTACGTTGATGGAGGACCAACTCGACCGATCAGCAACCCTTTTGACGTTGGCAACCAGCACTTCTATGGGAATTCCTTCGTGAGCGGAACGTGCCACAGCTAAAACTTTCTTAGCACTGCTGCACGTCATTACATTCAACTTCGCGAACCCTATCTTGCATTTGGGCGCGTTTGCGGTTGCATACTTTTTGAAAGTGGCGCATTATACCACAAAAGAAACAACATTACGCACGCGCTAGGCACTGCCTATCTGATGCGATGCCATCCCATGAGCCGCATCGGAAACAGCACAGCGACGCGGAACGGCGACTGCGTTGTTGGTTTTGTTCCAGGAGGCGGTGTCATGGCGGCGCACGTGAGTCACTCCCGCTGTTCGTTAACCTCTGTTGATAGTGGGCTGTTAATTGTGAATTGCTCTTTTGCGCTGAATGTGACTGCTTCTTTTGACGACGTTGCACTGCAACTTGGTCGTCCGAAGGAGAAAATTCTTGTAGCTCTTCAGCTACATGCTCAAATTGAAGTAGAATTCATACCAGCCTTTCCAACGAAACTGAAGGGCCCTCAAGCAATAACCGTTCTCGTATGCGTTTGGAGGTCATGCCAGCAACGAATCAATCCTGCAGAGCATCATCTTGAGTGGTGTCACAAACGAGCGCTCCGAAAAAGCGCGCGCCGCCGAGTTCTAGCGACAGTAATGATACCAAGCGCAGAGAGGCGCCTCAAGGACAACAATAAAGAAGAAAACATACATCCGAAGGCTCCCCGGGTGCACCGTCTCTCCCTTCTCGGAAGCGTAGTCTCGCCGACTATCCTCCTCACATCGGCGGCTGAGCAAGCCTCGGAAGGTTCTCGAGAGAAAGGTGCGTGGTGATTCAGAGTTGTCTCACGAGTCGTGAGTGGCCCTCGAAACGTCTCGCGCTGCCAAGGAAACGATGAGAATTTTCTGGAATCTAGCGCGAAAGATATTTAGACGAGCAGCGGAGAAGGGGGATGAGGAGAAGGAATGTTGCGCTAGTGGGCGTAGGGTGTTTGCGCCGTGTGGACGAAGCCTTTTGTCCTCAGTGACAAGGGAGGTAATGAAGAGAATTTCCACCTGAGGGGTGAAGACTCGTGCTACAAGCAGAAGAGTGTGAGACTAACGCCAGAGACCGAAGACGCGTCCTGCAATCGCAACGCGTTGGAATCAGACTTGTTACCGGCGAAGTTCGGTGCTTGGAGGGCGGCCAATTGAAGACGCGAAGTTTCCTGGACGAGAAACTTCGGGGGCAGCGGAACGACAACAGCGCTGGATTTTGAGTGAGTGATTCTTGGAAGAGCATCATTCAGACTTTTTTCCTAGGACTTTGGACTGAATAAGTTTTCGAACTCTTTAGTTATTAGTGTATTGGTTGTTCGATGCATGTGATCATCGTGCGTATTGTTGTTTGTGTCCGTTGTTTCGAGTGTATTGAGTAGTACAGTGTAGTACGGTTTTGATTGGTGACATATCGTATTCAACCATTGTCGAGTGTGCATATTTGTGTATCGTTTTGATCTGCCATAATTGAGATTATATTTCAGTGTTGTTTACCAACTCTCAGCTCTGACTTGCTTTTTGGTATACAGCCGGCGTCCGCTGGCGCGCCAAATAGGACCACTTCTAAATTGTGCGCGCTTTCGAGGTACAGTTCGGGGGCCGATACTTCTGCCCTTGGAATAACCCCGGCGATCGCCTCCCTTATTAACGGGACCTCTGACAATTATTCTGGCGTTCACGACAGGACTTTTTCGGTACACAGTGTGTCCAAAGTAGTGAGAAAGAGCGTCCATTTGTTGAGAGTGCTATCGGAACGATTTTGTGTGTTGCTCACTGTTCTCGTTAACGAATGCAGGAGAGTGTTCCGATAGGCTGATTTAGGCAGATAGTTTTTGCACGCAGAAAGGTTTTATTTGCGAGATACCATGGATCTCGAAAAGTTAGTATCTCTTGGTGAGAAGATGGGTCATTCTGGCGCCGAAGTACGAAAGTGGGTTATCCAAAAGGAAAAAGTAAAAAAAGAGAGGGCCAAAGAAGAAAAGGCAGCTGAGCTGGAAAAAGAAAGGTTGGTGTCGAAAGAGCCAAAACAGAAAAAGCCGCTGGGTTGGAGAGAGAGAGGTTGGCAGCTGAGAGGGCCAAGAAGAAAAAAGCAGCTGAGTTGTAGAGAAACAAGTTGGCAGCTGAAATGGCCAAGGAAGAAAAAGTAGCTGAGTTGGAAATAGAGAGGTTGGCAGCTGAAAGGGCGAAAGAAGAAAGAGAGGCAAAGGACCGACAGCTGAAAGAAGAAAGAGAGCAGCAAATAAAGTTGAAGCTGGAGAGAAAAAAGCTGGCAGCTGAAAGGGCGAAAGAATAAAGAGAGGCAAGAAAGTGGCAGCTGAAAGACAAAAGAGAGGAAAGGTAACGGCAGCGACAGCACGAGATGAAACTCGAGCAACTCCGTTTGCATCAGGGAAGTGAAACTCCGGTCCAAGTTAGAGTTGAAAGCAGCAAACGGGAAGACCATGACTTCTGTTTGAACCTAAGCAAGCTGCTCGTAGCGTTTATTGAAAGGAAAGACGACCTTGACGCGTACCTTCACAAATTTGAGACGATTGCAAGAAGCCAGAATTGGCCGGAACATCAATGGGCAACTGTTTTCAGTACTTGCTTGAGTGGTGAAGCGCTCAGTGTGTACGGTAGGCTGACGCCGACCGATGCAGCCAACTATGCAAAGGTGAAAGCTGCTTTACTGAAGTGATTTAGATTTACTGTGGAAAGTTTCCGGGACAGATTTCGGATAAAAAAAATGCTGATAGTGAGACGGCTACGGAGTATGCCACCCGACTTAGCCATTATTTCCACAGATGAATCGAACTTTCAGGGACAGCGCAGGAGTATGATGAGCTTAGAGAGCTCCTAATTAGAGAGCAATTTCTCACCAGTTGCCACCCAAGCCCATCGCTGTACTTAAAAGAGAGGAAAGCTTGGTCACTTGAAGACATGCTTGAATTGGCCGACTGATTCTTGGAAGGGCAAGGTGGTACAAATTTGGCCAAAGTCACGAAGGAGTGTCCCGAAGATTCGAAGAAATCGACACCTGAACAAAAGAAGCGTGCACCGGAGTGTTCCGGGATGATTTTTGTGGTGGGTCCTTGCGCCAACAGCTCTCGAACTAACTTTACGAGCCCTACTGTTGTAAAATGTTTCAATTGCGGTCAAACCGGACACAAGGCAGACGCATGTCGTAACGAAGCGAGTCAAGCTCACCAAGTAGCCTGTGTGCAGGTGGCACCAAAAACCGATGATGATGACGTTACCAACGCATTTGTATAGCTTAAAATTGAAGAGAAACTTCGATAAGGTGCTGTATTGGCAAAACAGCCAACCGGTCTCATAAAGGGAATGCCAACGTTGCCTGGAAAAGTTGCGGGCAAGAAAGTTATGGTGTTAAGAGACACCGGTAGCTCCACTCTTATCGCGCAGAGAAATTCGGTACGGCAAAGTGAGTTAACAGGCAAAACGAAACCGGCTTGCCTAATTGACATTACGGTTCAGCTGCTTCCCGAAGCAGAGATTGAGGTTGAAACCCTTTACTTAAGCGGGAAGGTTGCTGCCCTATGTATGATGACCCCCCTGTATGACCTCATCATCGAAAACTTCGATGGGGTGCAAGGGCCGAATGATCCAGAACGTTGACGGGAAGACCCGAAGATGGAGACCTCGCCGACACAGAGACCGCGAGATACAGTGGAGGAGCATCCCGCGAAGGATCTCACTCGAGCCCAAGGTGAAGCTGCGGTGCAAGGGACAGTGAATCAGTAGATGATCGTGTTGAACAAGAGAACGTGCTGGGCAGCTAGACTAACGTCGGCACGATCTCAACCGACTGACAGGGTAAACGTGACGGAGTCGGCCAGCCAGGCCCAATAACATGAACAAGCTGGTGAATAACCAGACAAGATCGGTTGAATGTTGTGGCCCGTTAATGGGGTCGGAAGTGACAACGAAGGCTGAGACGCTGTTTCAGATACCGTTGTTAGAAAGGGCTCATCAGAACAGAAACGAGAACAATAAGAAGAGATCGAGCGAGCACCGCTAGAAAGGGCTCAAGCGCAGCTTGAAGTTCACAGGATAGGTGCTGAGGTTGAATCGGAGTGTGTTTGGTAGTGTTGAGCCTCATTGTGTTGTGTTGTTGTTATCCTGTGTCACAAGTGTATGTCGAGCGAGTCAAAGTATAATTGTAAAGACAGACCTTTGTACATCTGTATTCTTTGGAATGTGTGATGCAGTGTTGTACTTTTGTGCCTGTGGTTATATTCTATGTGTTGGGAGATTGAATTGCAATGTGCAATTGTATTGAGTGTTCTATTGTGATTGTGACGCGCTATGAGCGACAGAATATGCTACAGTCTTTAAGTGTGTGGTGACTGTTCGCACTCGTTTATGTGGTTTTGAAGATTATGTGATAATATTCTTAATGTAGGGGGCACTGTCACAAACAAGCACTCCGAAAAAACGCGCGCCGCCGAGTTCTAGCGACAGTAACGATACCAAACGCAGAGAGCCACCTCAAGGTCAACGACAAAGAAAAAAAACATATAAAGGCCTCCGGGCGCGCCGTGTCTCCCCCCTCGGATGCGTAGTCTCGCCGATTATGCTCCTCACATCGGCGGCCGAGCAAGCCCTAGAAGGTTCTCGATGTAAAGGGGCGTGGTGATGCAGAGTTGCGTTATGAGTCATGGACGGCCCTAGAAACGTCTGGCGTTTTTCCCAGCCTTGGCTGTACATCGCGCCGAAGAAACGATGGGAATTTTCTGGAATCTCGCGCGAAAGGTATTTAAGCGAGCAGCGGAGAAGGGAGATCAGGAGAAGAAGGAATATTGCGCTAGCGTGCGTAGGGTCTTTCCGCCTTGTGGGTGAAGCCTTTTGTCCTCAGTGACAAAGGAGGTAATGAATAGGAATACCACCTGAGGGGTGAAGACTCGTACTACAAGCAGAAGAGTGTGAGACTACCGCCAGAGAGCGAAGACGCGTCCTGCAATTGCAACGCGTAGGACGCCGACGTGTTACCGGCGAAGTTTGGTGTTTGGAGGGCGGCCAATTGAAGACGCGTGGTTTCCTGGAAGAGAAACTTCGGGAAGAGCGAAATGACAACAGCGCTGGAATTTGAGTGAGTGATTCTTGGAAACGTATCATTCAGACTTTATTCCAAGGACTTTAGACTGAATAAGTTTTCAAACTCTTTAGTCTTTAGTGTTTTGGTTGTTCAATGCATGTGATTGTATTGTAGCGCGTATTGTTGTTTGCGTCCGTTGTTCCGAGTGTAGCTGATTGTACTGTGTAGTACGGTTTTGATTGGTGACATATCGTATTCAACTATTGTCGAGTGTGCATAATTGTGTGTCGTTTTGATGTGCCACAACTGAGAATATATTTTGGTTGTGTTTAGCAACTCTCGGCTCTGAGTTGTTTTTTGTTCCACAGCCGGCGTCCGCTGGCGCGCCAAATAGGACCACTTTTAAATTGTCCGTGCTTTCTTGGTGCAGTTAGGAGGGCTGATACTTCGGCTCTTGGAATTAGCCCGGCGATCACCTGCCTAATTAACGGTACCTGTGACAAGCTGCGAATGAACAGTGTGACACTAGTTTCCGGAGGGAGGCAACAAAGTCATTAACTGACTCGCCGGAGTGTTGTTGGCAGCGGAGTAACCGATGACGCTTGACGACAACGTTGCAGGATGTCGGGATGTAATTCCGTAATACCACCAGTGCAGTGTCATACTCGTTGGAAGTTGTTTTGGCAGATTTGTACTCGTTCTTAACGGTGGTTGCTGTGGCGCTTGGCAGTGCCGGTGCTGCGGCTTTTGACCCTGCAGGTAATGTCTAGTAAGTACGCAAGCCCTGCACCCCCACACGATGTAAGAAAATGGCCTTGCGTCTTTCTGGCGCGAACTCAGAGGACCCGGAAGCTACCAAGTACACGTTGAACATCTGCTGCCACTGCTCCTATGGTAGTGGCGGCAGGCCGGGCGTCGCAAGGAAGAACAGCAGTGGATTGAAACCGGGGAAGCTTATGTTTGGCCAGGCGCGGACGGGCGACGCTGCTTGGGGTACGTTCACGACATCCTCGCCGCCATTGTAGTGTTTGTGCCATAAGAGTCAAGGCCTAGGAGCCACGTCTTACGGAACAACAACATTTATTGATGATGTACAGGTGTGATCAAAAGTGGGCAAACCTTAGGGTCGCGTGGCAGAATGCATCGACGCGCCAGCTAGCAACGAGCCACCTGTTGCAAGGGCGCATGTACGTCCCGTCTTATCACTTGGCTTCTTATATAGCTCTGTTTGACGCGATTACGGCGCTTCAACCCAAAACAATTACTTGGTGTGGCTTTCTTTGCTCCATCAGATCTGTGCCGTTCTTTTACTTAGTGGCCACGACGGAGCCGTTTCAAATGCCGGCTCACGTTGGTATTGACACCGACTGATTAAGATAAGTAAGCATGGCGAGCATCGCACAACATGACGAAGACAAACACACAAAATAAATTTGGCACGTATGACACGTATGGCGGCATTGCAAATACAAAATGAAGCACTACCTCGTATTCTGCACATGTCGTGATGTAGGCTGGCAGTACCTATATGTGTACTTTTCAGCCCGTTTTTTCCAATAAACAACAGTTGTGAGTCAGCGCCGTCTTTTCTTTCTGTTTTACTCCTTCCCTGTCCTGTATTTTTTCTGGTGTGGCGCTGTAAGTAAGTTCACGTTGGATCCCAACCAACTGGTCCAACTTCCCGTCTTACTACCACTTCGATGCTGCTTTCAAAGTCTGCTCCCTAAGGAGCCGTTCAGATCATCTGTTAACGTGACCATCGGCTCTCATCGCTTGCAGTGATTACGGAGGCAGGGCGTCGAACTAAACGTGCTTAGGATGGCTACACAGAATCGCTGCAGCATATGTGGCCGAATGCTTCAACCTATGCCTCTCTTTGTCTCTCGGCATAACGATCGTTCAGGGGTTCAATTATCAAGCAGAATCATCTGATATATAAAATGCAATTCTGTGCTCTTGCGACCGACTGACCTTTTTTGTCGATGTAAGCTGGCACCAAACTGAAGGCGCATCCTCAAGCTTTTACTCGCAATTTTTGATTTCGCAATAGTTACCTTAATTCCCATTATTATAATTTAGATACTTTGTTGCACATTTCCAGAAAAAAAGAGAAGTAGCATTTACAGCCTGCTTGCGCTGGAGAGATTGACGTGAATATTTACACTACATTATACACCTTTACTTTGAAAAGCTTCTTATGCAGCAACAAATGTCTATATTACGTGGAGCGAGCCGTGATTTCAATAAATGTGCGACATCAAACTCGAGTACTTCGGGTGGTCTTCGATGTCGCACACAGTATTTAGTAATATTTTCAGCTAATGTTAAGACTAATTAGATTTATATTTATATAGGTGAGACTGGACTCGGGCAGTAGTAATCAGAATCTTGCTGAGTTTGGATTCTTTGAGCTCATGAGAATTCGACTTCAATTACGTTAATTATTTGTGTTTCATTAAAATGTTGCCTAATTAAAGGTAATCGTAATTCAATTGGTTTGATGAGGCTATGAATAACCAAGCTTAATTATAATTTTTATAATAACCTTGGTACTTGCTGATTGGAATAGTTATGCTTATTTAGCCTAACTATGCCACGTGAAATTTTAGTAAAGAGAGTACTTTAACTGGATTGCAGACTAATATTCAGTCAAGGCTAGTATTCATAATACTTAGCAGTAATTAGACCTAAATTATACTAATTAGTGTGGAGTCAGTAGAAAGTATATACTATCTTCCTGGACTTGACTTCTGTGGGATCGTGGGGAAGTCGACCTAGACTAATTGGCCACAGTGAGGTTTGCCTTGTATGCGCTAATTTTGCATGGCTAGGTAAAGGATGAGCATGATCAACCTTGCCTAATTAGATTTGGCTATACTCATTTCGACTCATCTGGGCTCATCTATGCCTAACTTGGCTTAACAGGAAAACAACACGCTGCACTGGGCTTAACTAAACCTATTTACACCTCACTGATTTGGGTCATAAATGCTCAACAATATTTAAATAAATTCGGCTACATTAACTTTGATTCAACTAAGCTAATTTAAGTGCAACTTGAATTTGCTGAAAAAGGCAAGTTGGCCTGAGAAATTTTTTTTTGCGTTTGGTTTCGTCAGGTTGTGCGATGCTCGCTATGCTTACTTATCCTAATTGAGCGGTGTCAATAACAACGCGAGCCGGTGCTGGAACCGGCCCCGTCACAGCCGCTACGTAAAAAAATGACACAGATTTGATAGAGCAAAGAAAGTGGCACCCAGCTGCTGTTTTGGGTACGAGAGCCGTAACCTCATCTAACAGGGCGACGTGAGAAACCAATTGATAAGACGGAATGCGCATGCGCCCTGGCAGCAGGTGTCTCGTCACTAGCTGGCGCATTGATGCATTCTGCCAAGAGATCCCGTAGTGTGCACACTTGTGATCGCACCTGTACATGATTTATATAACAATGATTGAATTCGCCCCATGGGGATCAAAGAACAGAAACAAAACCGAAACAGAATACAACAGTATAGTGCCTGGAATAAACTATATCTGTGGTTTTGTTTTGAATTCGAGTCAGTGGAGCGTGACAGCACGCTTACATAGCTTCGTCATCGTTTCGCAATCGATTTAAACCGAGTTCATGCAATGATTATAATTCAACATTTATTGAGCCCAACATTGTTAGTATTGCGCGCAGGCACCAGATGGGGTGGTTCCCTAGTTGCGGGGACCGTATGTATCCTGCAGCTCCTGGCCTCTGTCTGTCAGTGCACGCTGAGTCGGTAGGGCGGGGCTAGATAACAATTTCTCTCATCGCTGAAGGGGTTCGGGATTTGGGATGTTGGGGGAAAGGGGTGGTGGAGGGTTTTTAGGTTCTGTGCACTCTGCCTAAATGTGCGTCAGGGTGCCATTTTTTAATTTACAAAACGGACAGAGCGTGTCGTGTACCACAGGGCACATGCGTTCAGCAGTACGGGATGCGCTAGCGATCCCGCGTGCGCTCGACGCAATATCGTTTGTTGTTTCCTGGTCCGGTCGGGGTGCGGTTCTGGTAGTCTACACGTTCCCTCTCGGTGAATCTGGGCAATGCCCCGAATGCTGGAAACCGGGTGTGGTAGCTCTTCCGACTCATGCTCGACTCGGATTGACATTACTCGGGCATGATAGTCGGCAATGATGTTGCCTGCTGCCTGCAAGTGAGCTGGGACCCACATGAGCTCTACGGCTCTTCCCGTAGGCTTGCACTCGGATAGAATGGCTCGTGCCGCGGGTGAGATTACCCCCCTTCGGAAGCTTCTATAGGCTGTCTTTGAGTCGGTGACCACCGTGTCCACGCTTGGCTGTACCAGTGCGAGGGCCACGGCCACTTCCTCGGCATTTGCAGGGTCTTTTGTCCTCAGGGACGCACTGATGATTAGCCTGTCAATGAACGTAACCACTACCACAGCACGGTCACTGTGTTTTCGGAGTGAGGCGTCCACGTACATGACATTGGGGTTCTCTTCCAGCTTCCGGGCTATGGCTTTGGCCCGCGCGGTGCCCCTCTAGTTGTCTTTGTACGGCGTCATGTTCCACGGAAGGGGTTTTGTTTGATGTGTTGTCTTCCAGTCCTCCAAAAGGGCCGCCTTGATGGGTACTAGCTGACTCGATGTGCCATCATATCTTGCGTAGGACGGCTCGTCCGTGCTCCTTGTGACTGAGCCGAATTCTCTGATTAGCAAGGTGGGCTTCGATGAACTCCTCTACCGTGTTGTGGGCGCCCACGTCTAGAAATCTTAGCGTAGACAAATATATTGGCACGCCCAGTGCTTGCTTGGTTGTCTTGCAAAGCATCGTATTGAGGGTGTCTCTATTCGACTTCGTCAGCTGGAGATACTGGGCGCAGTAGGTAACCTGCGACACGACGAGCGATCGTACCAAGCGCATGACAACGTCCTCTTTCATGCCTCGGTTTCTGTTAGATACCCTCCGAATGATGGCAAGTCAGTTGTTGACTTGATTTTTGTGATGGCGGCTGAGTTTACGCAAGACGCGCTCGTCAAAAACAAGAACTCGAGGCAATATCCTGCATGGCTTGAGACGCTAAGTCCATGCTCGGCGGTGAGTGGACGACGCTTTGCTTAAACTGTCAAATACGACTTGTAAAGCTTCATTGTTGCTGCAAATCAATAGATTCAGTGATTTTCACCTTCTTCGAACTATAAAGGCACTGGTTCATTCTTTTTCACCGCACCACACTACAGCGCTGCGCGAAGAACGAAACTGAAACTGTAGAAAGAAGTCTGTGGACAATTCGATAGCTAACCCTATTCGAGCCGAAGCTTGTACTTCCTATAATGCCCATAAAGCCACACAATGGCAGCGCCAGATTCCTCCGTAGGAATTATTCTATGAAGCTCTCTCTCTCTCTGTCTATATATATATATATATATATATATATATATATATATAATGAGATATAACAGACAGTAATGCCAAGGAATGTACAGGGGAAGTTATTAACATTAATGGAATGTAAATAAGAAGAAAGAAAAGTGGATGAAAAAATTACCAACTGTGGGCAGGAATCGAACCTACGACCTTCGAATTACGCGTTCGATGCTCTAACCACTGAGCTATTACAGCGGCACTCCCTCCATCCACTTTTTTGGGTTTATCTGTGAATTTAGAAGTAGGAGCGACAGTCAGCGCCATCTATAAGCCAAACAACGAGTGTGAAAACACTCTTATGCGCATGTTTGGCGTCACGTAGCACGTGAACTTATTATGAGCGGGCAGCTGATTAATTGTCCCTCTTATACAACCTAAACACACCAAGTCTGCCAGTACGAGACCCTCGTTCAATGAAATAAGGGAAAGAAGTGTATACCTAAGGGCTCGTTTTTCCGTGTTTTTAACACAATAATAATGAGATATAACAGACAGTAATGCCAAGGAATGTACAGGGGAAGTTATTAACATTAATGGAATGTAAATAAGAAAAAAGAAAAGTGGAGGAAAAAATTACCAACTGTAAGCAGGAATCGAACCTACGACCTTCGAATTAAGCGTTCGATGCTCTAACCACTGAGCTATTACAGCGGCACTCCCTCCATCCACTTTTTTGGGTTTATCTGTGAATTTAGAAGTAGGAGCGACAGTCAGCGCCATCTATAAGCCAAACAACGAGTGTGAAAACACTCTTATGCGCATGTTTGGCGTCACGTAGCACGTGAACTTATTATGAGCGGGCAGCTGAATTATTGTCCCTCTTATACAACCTAAACACACCAAGTCTGCCAGTACGAGGCCCTCGTTCAATGAAATAAGGGAAAGAAGTGTATACCTAAGGGCTCGTTTTTCCGTGTTTTTAACACAATAATAATGAGATATAACAGACAGTAATGCCAAGGAATGTACAGGGGAAGTTATTAACATTAATGGAATGTAAATAAGAAGAAAGAAAAGTGGATGAAAAAATTACCAACTGTAAGCAGGAATCGAACCTACGACCTTCGAATTACGCGTTCGATGCTTTAACCACTGAGCTATTACAGCGGCACTCCCTCCATCCACTTTTTTGGGTTTATCTGTGAATTTAGAAGTAGGAGCGACAGTCAGCGCCATCTATAAGCCAAACAACGAGTGTGAAAACACTCTTATGCGCATGTTTGGCGTCACGTAGCACGTGAACTTATTATGAGCGGGCAGCTGATTAATTGTCCCTCTTATACAACCTAAACACACCAAGTCTGCCAGTACGAGACCCTCGTTCAATGAAATAAGGGAAAGAAGTGTATACCTAAGGGCTCGTTTTTCCGTGTCTTGAACACAATAATAATGAGATATAACAGACAGTAATGCCAAGGAATGTACAGGGGAAGTTATTAACATTAATGGAATGTAAATAAGAAGAAAGAAAAGTGGATGAAAAAATTACCAACTGTAAGCAGGAATCGAACCTACGACCTTCGAATTACGCGTTCGATGCTCTAACCACTGAGCTATTACAGCGGCACTCCCTCCATCCACTTTTTTGGGTTTATCTGTGAATTTAGAAGTAGGAGCGACAGTCAGCGCCATCTATAAGCCAAACAACGAGTGTGAAAACACTCTTATGCGCATGTTGGGCGTCACGTAGCACGTGAACTTATTATGAGCGGGCAGCTGATTAATTGTCCCTCTTATACAACCTAAACACACCAAGTCTGCCAGTACGAGACCCTCGTTCAATGAAATAAGGGAAAGAAGTGTATACCTAAGGGCTCGTTTTTCCGTGTTTTTAACACAATAATAATGAGATATAACAGACAGTAATGCCAAGGAATGTACAGGGGAAGTTATTAACATTAATGGAATGTAAATAAGAAGAAAGAAAAGTGGATGAAAAAATTACCAACTGTAAGCAGGAATCGAACCTACGACCTTCGAATTACGCGTTCGATGCTCTAACCACTGAGCTATTACAGCGGCACTCCCTCCATCCACTTTTTTGGGTTTATCTGTGAATTTAGAAGTAGGAACGACAGTCAGCGCCATCTATAGGCCGAACAACGAGTGTGAAAACACCCTTATGCGCATGTTTGGCGTCACGTAGCACGTGAACTTATTATGAGCGGGCAGCTGATTAATTGTCCCTCTTATACAACCTAAACACACCAAGTCTGCCAGTACGAGACCCTCGTTCAATGAAATAAGGGAAAGAAGTGTATACCTAAGGGCTCGTTATTCCGTGTTTTTAACACAATAATAATGAAATATAACAGACAGTAATGCCAAGGAATGTACAGGGGAAGTTATTAACATTAATGGAATGTAAATAAGAAGAAAGAAAAGTGGATGAAAAAATTACCAACTGTAAGCAGGAATCGAACCTACGACCTTCGAATTACGCGTTCGATGCTCTAACCACTGAGCTATTACAGCGGCACTCCCTCCATCCACTTTTTTGGGTTTATCTGTGAATTTAGAAGTAGGAACGACAGTCAGCGCCATCTATAAGCCGAACAACGAGTGTGAAAACACTCTTATGCGCATGTTTGGCGTCACGTAGCACGTGAACTTATTATGAGCGGGCAGCTGATTAATTGTCCCTCTTATACAACCTAAACACACCAAGTCTGCCAGTACGAGACCCTCGTTCAATGAAATAAGGGAAAGAAGTGTATACGAGGGTCTCGTACTGGCAGACTTGGTGTGTTTAGGTTGTATAAGAGGGACAATTAATCAGCTGCCCGCTCATAATAAGTTCACGTGCTACGTGACGCCAAACATGCGCATAAGAGTGTTTTCACACTCGTTGTTTGGCTTATAGATGGCGCTGACTGTCGCTCCTACTTCTAAATTCACAGATAAACCCAAAAAAGTGGATGGATGGAGTGCCGCTGTAATAGCTCAGTGGTTAGAGCATCGAACGCGTAATTCGAAGGTCGTAGGTTCGATACCTGCTTACAGTTGGTAATTTTTTCATCCACTTTTCTTTCTTCTTATTTACATTCCATTAATGTTAATAACTTCCCCTGTACATTCCTTGGCATTACTGTCTGTTATATCTCATTGTTATTGTGTTAAAAACACGGAAAAACGAGCCCTTAGGTATACACTTCTTTCCCTTATTTCATTGAACGAGGGTCTCGTAGTGGCAGACTTGGTGTGTTTAGGTTGTATAAGAGGGACAATTAATCAGCTGCCCGCTCATAATAAGTTCACGTGCTACGTGACGCCAAACATGCGCATAAGAGTGTTTTCACACTCGTTGTTTGGCTTATAGATGGCGCTGACTGTCGCTCCTACTTCTAAATTCACAGATAAACCCAAAAAAGTGGATGGAGGGAGTGCCGCTGTAATAGCTCAGTGGTTAGAGCATCGAACGCGTAATTCGAAGGTCGTAGGTTCGATTCCTGCTTACAGTTGGTAATTTTTTCATCCACTTTTCTTTCTTCTTATTTACATTCCATTAATGTTAATAACTTCTCCTGTACATTCCTTGGCATTACTGTCTGTTATATCTCATTATTATTGTGTTAAAAACACGGAAAAACGAGCCCTTAGGTATACACTTCTTTCCCTTATTTCATTGAACGAGTGTCTCGTACTGGCAGACTTGGTGTGTTTAGGTTGTATAAGAGGGACAATTAATCAGCTGCCCGCTCATAATAAGTTCACGTGCTACGTGACGCCAAACATGCGCATAAGAGTGTTTTCCCACTCGTTGTTTGGCTTATAGATGGCGCTGACTGTCGCTCCTACTTCTAAATTCACAGATAAACCCAAAAAAGTGGATGGAGGGAGTGCCGCTGTAATAGCTCAGTGGTTAGAGCATCGAACGCGTAATTCGAAGGTCGTAGGTTCGATTCCTGCTTACAGTTGGTAATTTTTTCATCCACTTTTCTTTCTTCTTATTTACATTCCATTATTGTTAATAACTTCCCCTGTACATTCCTTGGCATTACTGTCTGTTATATCTCATTATTATTGTGTTAAAAACACGGAAAAACGAGCCCTTAGGTATACACTTCTTTCCCTTATTTCATTGAACGAGGGTCTCGTACTGGCAGACTTGGTGTGTTTAGGTGGTATAAGAGGGACAATTAATCAGCTGCCCGCTCATAATAAGGTCACGTGCTACGTGACGCCAAACATGCACATAAGAGTGTTTTCACACTCGTTGTTTGGCTTATAGATGGCGCTGACTGTCGCTCCTACTTCTAAATTCACAGAAAAACCCAAAAAAGTGGATGGAGGGAGTGCCGCTGTAATAGCTCAGTGGTTAGAGCATCGAACGCGTAATTCGAAGGTCGTAGGTTCGATTCCTGCTTACAGTTGGTAATTTTTTCATCCACTTTTCTTTCTTCTTATTTACATTCCATTAATGTTAATAACTTCCCCTGTACATTCCTTGGCCTTACTGTCTGTTATATCTCATTATTATTGTGTTAAAAACACGGAAAAACGAGCCCTTAGGTATACACTTCTTTCCCTTATTTCATTGAACGAGGGTCTCGTACTGGCACACTTGGTGTGTTTAGGTTGTATAAGAGGGACAATTAATTAGCTGCCCGCTCATAATAAGTTCACGTGCTACGTGACGCCAAACATGCGCATAAGAGTGTTTTCACACTCGTTGTTTGGCTTATAGATGGCGCTAACTTCGCTCCTACTTTTAAATTCACAGATAAACCCAAAAAAGTGGATGGAGGGAGTGCCGCTGTAATAGCTCAGTGGTTAGAGCATCGAACGCGTAATTCGAAGGTCGTAGGTTCGATTCCTGCTTACGGTTGGTAATTTTTTCATCCACTTTTCTTTCTTCTTATTTACATTCCATTATTGTTAATAACTTCCCCTGTACATTCCTTGGCATTACTGTCTGTTATATCTCATTATTATTGTGTTAAAAACACGGAAAAACGAGCCCTTAGGTATACACTTCTTTCCCTTATTTCATTGAACGAGGGTCTCGTACTGGCAGACTTGGTGTGTTTAGGTGGTATAAGAGGGACAATTAATCAGCTGCCCGCTCATAATAAGGTCACGTGCTACGTGACGCCAAACATGCACATAAGAGTGTTTTCACACTCGTTGTTTGGCTTATAGATGGCGCTGACTGTCGCTCCTACTTCTAAATTCACAGAAAAACCCAAAAAAGTGGATGGAGGGAGTGCCGCTGTAATAGCTCAGTGGTTAGAGCATCGAACGCGTAATTCGAAGGTCGTAGGTTCGATTCCTGCTTACAGTTGGTAATTTTTTCATCCACTTTTCTTTCTTCTTATTTACGTTCCATTAATGTTAATAACTTCCCCTGTACATTCCTTGGCATTACTGTCTGTTATATCTCATTATTATTGTGTTAAAAACACGGAAAAACGAGCCCTTAGGTATACACTTCTTTCCCTTATTTCATTGAACGAGGGTCTCGTACTGGCACACTTGGTGTGTTTAGGTTGTATAAGAGGGACAATTAATTAGCTGCCCGCTCATAATAAGTTCACGTGCTACGTGACGCCAAACATGCGCATAAGAGTGTTTTCACACTCGTTGTTTGGCTTATAGATGGCGCTAACTTCGCTCCTACTTCTAAATTCACAGATAAACCCAAAAAAGTGGATGGAGGGAGTGCCGCTGTAATAGCTCAGTGGTTAGAGCATCGAACGCGTAATTCGAAGGTCGTAGGTTCGATTCCTGCTTACAGTTGGTAATTTTTTCATCCACTTTTCTTTCTTCTTATTTACATTCCATTAATGTTAATAACTTCCCCTGTACATTCCTTGGCATTACTGTCCGTTATATCTCATTATTATTGTGTTAAAAACACGGAAAAACGAGCCCTTAGGTATACACTTCTTTCCCTTATTTCATTGAACGAGGGTCTCGTAGTGGCAGACTTGGTGTGTTTAGGTTGTATAAGAGGGACAATTAATCAGCTGCCCGCTCATAATAAGTTCACGTGCTACGTGACGCCAAACATGCGCATAAGAGTGTTTTCACACTCGTTGTTTGGCTTATAGATGGCGCTGACTGTCGCTCCTACTTCTAAATTCACAGATAAACCCAAAAAAGTGGATGGAGGGAGTGCCGCTGTAATAGCTCAGTGGTTAGAGCATCGAACGCGTAATTCGAAGGTCGTAGGTTCGATTCCTGCTTACAGTTGGTAATTTTTTCATCCACTTTTCTTTCTTCTTATTTACATTCCATTAATGTTAATAACTTCTCCTGTACATTCCTTGGCATTACTGTCTGTTATATCTCATTATTATTGTGTTAAAAACACGGAAAAACGAGCCCTTAGGTATACACTTCTTTCCCTTATTTCATTGAACGAGTGTCTCGTACTGGCAGACTTGGTGTGTTTAGGTTGTATAAGAGGGACAATTAATCAGCTTCCCGCTCATAATAAGTTCACGTGCTACGTGACGCCAAACATGCGCATAAGAGTGTTTTCACACTCGTTGTTTGGCTTATAGATGGCGCTGACTGTCGCTCCTACTTCTAAATTCACAGATAAACCCAAAAAAGTGGATGGATGGAGTGCCGCTGTAATAGCTCAGTGGTTAGAGCATCGAACGCGTAATTCGAAGGTCGTAGGTTCGATTCCTGCTTACAGTTGGTAATTTTTTCATCCACTTTTCTTTCTTCTTATTTACATTCCATTAATGTTAATAACTTCCCCTGTACATTCCTTGGCATTACTGTCTGTTATATCTCATTGTTATTGTGTTAAAAACACGGAAAAACGAGCCCTTAGGTATACACTTCTTTCCCTTATTTCATTGAACGAGGGTCTCGTAGTGGCAGACTTGGTGTGTTTAGGTTGTATAAGAGGGACAATTAATCAGCTGCCCGCTCATAATAAGTTCACGTGCTACGTGACGCCAAACATGCGCATAAGAGTGTTTTCACACTCGTTGTTTGGCTTATAGATGGCGCTGACTGTCGCTCCTACTTCTAAATTCACAGATAAACCCAAAAAGTGGATGGAGGGAGTGCCGCTGTAATAGCTCAGTGGTTAGAGCATCGAACGCGTAATTCGAAGGTCGTAGGTTCGATTCCTGCTTACAGTTGGTAATTTTTTCATCCACTTTTCTTTCTTCTTATTTACATTCCATTAATGTTAATAACTTCTCCTGTACATTCCTTGGCATTACTGTCTGTTATATCTCATTATTATTGTGTTAAAAACACGGAAAAACGAGCCCTTAGGTATACACTTCTTTCCCTTATTTCATTGAACGAGTGTCTCGTACTGGCAGACTTGGTGTGTTTAGGTTGTATAAGAGGGACAATTAATCAGCTGCCCGCTCATAATAAGTTCACGTGCTACGTGACGCCAAACATGCGCATAAGAGTGTTTTCCCACTCGTTGTTTGGCTTATAGATGGCGCTGACTGTCGCTCCTACTTCTAAATTCACAGATAAACCCAAAAAAGTGGATGGAGGGAGTGCCGCTGTAATAGCTCAGTGGTTAGAGCATCGAACGCGTAATTCGAAGGTCGTAGGTTCGATTCCTGCTTACAGTTGGTAATTTTTTCATCCACTTTTCTTTCTTCTTATTTACATTCCATTATTGTTAATAACTTCCCCTGTACATTCCTTGGCATTACTGTCTGTTATATCTCATTATTATTGTGTTAAAAACACGGAAAAACGAGCCCTTAGGTATACACTTCTTTCCCTTATTTCATTGAACGAGGGTCTCGTACTGGCAGACTTGGTGTGTTTAGGTGGTATAAGAGGGACAATTAATCAGCTGCCCGCTCATAATAAGGTCACGTGCTACGTGACGCCAAACATGCACATAAGAGTGTTTTCACACTCGTTGTTTGGCTTATAGATGGCGCTGACTGTCGCTCCTACTTCTAAATTCACAGAAAAACCCAAAAAAGTGGATGGAGGGAGTGCCGCTGTAATAGCTCAGTGGTTAGAGCATCGAACGCGTAATTCGAAGGTCGTAGGTTCGATTCCTGCTTACAGTTGGTAATTTTTTCATCCACTTTTCTTTCTTCTTATTTACATTCCATTAATGTTAATAACTTCCCCTGTACATTCCTTGGCCTTACTGTCTGTTATATCTCATTATTATTGTGTTAAAAACACGGAAAAACGAGCCCTTAGGTATACACTTCTTTCCCTTATTTCATTGAACGAGGGTCTCGTACTGGCACACTTGGTGTGTTTAGGTTGTATAAGAGGGACAATTAATTAGCTGCCCGCTCATAATAAGTTCACGTGCTACGTGACGCCAAACATGCGCATAAGAGTGTTTTCACACTCGTTGTTTGGCTTATAGATGGCGCTAACTTCGCTCCTACTTTTAAATTCACAGATAAACCCAAAAAAGTGGATGGAGGGAGTGCCGCTGTAATAGCTCAGTGGTTAGAGCATCGAACGCGTAATTCGAAGGTCGTAGGTTCGATTCCTGCTTACGGTTGGTAATTTTTTCATCCACTTTTCTTTCTTCTTATTTACATTCCATTATTGTTAATAACTTCCCCTGTACATTCCTTGGCATTACTGTCTGTTATATCTCATTATTATTGTGTTAAAAACACGGAAAAACGAGCCCTTAGGTATACACTTCTTTCCCTTATTTCATTGAACGAGGGTCTCGTACTGGCAGACTTGGTGTGTTTAGGTGGTATAAGAGGGACAATTAATCAGCTGCCCGCTCATAATAAGGTCACGTGCTACGTGACGCCAAACATGCACATAAGAGTGTTTTCACACTCGTTGTTTGGCTTATAGATGGCGCTGACTGTCGCTCCTACTTCTAAATTCACAGAAAAACCCAAAAAAGTGGATGGAGGGAGTGCCGCTGTAATAGCTCAGTGGTTAGAGCATCGAACGCGTAATTCGAAGGTCGTAGGTTCGATTCCTGCTTACAGTTGGTAATTTTTTCATCCACTTTTCTTTCTTCTTATTTACGTTCCATTAATGTTAATAACTTCCCCTGTACATTCCTTGGCATTACTGTCTGTTATATCTCATTATTATTGTGTTAAAAACACGGAAAAACGAGCCCTTAGGTATACACTTCTTTCCCTTATTTCATTGAACGAGGGTCTCGTACTGGCACACTTGGTGTGTTTAGGTTGTATAAGAGGGACAATTAATTAGCTGCCCGCTCATAATAAGTTCACGTGCTACGTGACGCCAAACATGCGCATAAGAGTGTTTTCACACTCGTTGTTTGGCTTATAGATGGCGCTAACTTCGCTCCTACTTCTAAATTCACAGATAAACCCAAAAAAGTGGATGGAGGGAGTGCCGCTGTAATAGCTCAGTGGTTAGAGCATCGAACGCGTAATTCGAAGGTCGTAGGTTCGATTCCTGCTTACAGTTGGTAATTTTTTCATCCACTTTTCTTTCTTCTTATTTACATTCCATTAATGTTAATAACTTCCCCTGTACATTCCTTGGCATTACTGTCCGTTATATCTCATTATTATTGTGTTAAAAACACGGAAAAACGAGCCCTTAGGTATACACTTCTTTCCCTTATTTCATTGAACGAGGGTCTCGTAGTGGCAGACTTGGTGTGTTTAGGTTGTATAAGAGGGACAATTAATCAGCTGCCCGCTCATAATAAGTTCACGTGCTACGTGACGCCAAACATGCGCATAAGAGTGTTTTCACACTCGTTGTTTGGCTTATAGATGGCGCTGACTGTCGCTCCTACTTCTAAATTCACAGATAAACCCAAAAAAGTGGATGGAGGGAGTGCCGCTGTAATAGCTCAGTGGTTAGAGCATCGAACGCGTAATTCGAAGGTCGTAGGTTCGATTCCTGCTTACAGTTGGTAATTTTTTCATCCACTTTTCTTTCTTCTTATTTACATTCCATTAATGTTAATAACTTCTCCTGTACATTCCTTGGCATTACTGTCTGTTATATCTCATTATTATTGTGTTAAAAACACGGAAAAACGAGCCCTTAGGTATACACTTCTTTCCCTTATTTCATTGAACGAGTGTCTCGTACTGGCAGACTTGGTGTGTTTAGGTTGTATAAGAGGGACAATTAATCAGCTTCCCGCTCATAATAAGTTCACGTGCTACGTGACGCCAAACATGCGCATAAGAGTGTTTTCACACTCGTTGTTTGGCTTATAGATGGCGCTGACTGTCGCTCCTACTTCTAAATTCACAGATAAACCCCAAAAAGTGGATGGAGGGAGTGCCGCTGTAATAGCTCAGTGGTTAGAGCATCGAACGCGTAATTCGAAGGTCGTAGGTTCGATTCCTGCTTACAGTTGGTAATTTTTTCATCCACTTTTCTTTCTTCCTATTTACATTCCATTATTGTTAATAACTTCCCCTGTACATTCCTTGGCATTACTGTCTGTTATATCTCATTATTATTGTGTTAAAAACACGGAAAAACGAGCCCTTAGGTATACACTTCTTTCCCTTATTTCATTGAACGAGGGTCTCGTACTGGCAGACTTGGTGTGTTTAGGTGGTATAAGAGGGACAATTAATCAGCTGCCCGCTCATAATAAGTTCACGTGCTACGTGACGCCAAACATGCACATAAGAGTGTTTTCACACTCGTTGTTTGGCTTATAGATGGCGCTGACTGTCGCTCCTACTTCTAAATTCACAGAAAAACCCAAAAAAGTGGATGGAGGGAGTGCCGCTGTAATAGCTCAGTGGTTAGAGCATCGAACGCGTAATTCGAAGGTCGTAGGTTCGATTCCTGCTTACAGTTGGTAATTTTTTCATCCACTTTTCTTTCTTCTTATTTACATTCCATTAATGTTAATAACTTCCCCTGTACATTCCTTGGCATTACTGTCTGTTATATCTCATTATTATTGTGTTAAAAACACGGAAAAACGAGCCCTTAGGTATACACTTCTTTCCTTTATTTCATTGAACGAGGGTCTCGTACTGGCAGACTTGGTGTGTTTATGTTGTATAAGAGGGACAATTAATCAGCTGCCCGCTCATAATAAGTTCACCTGCTACGTGACGCCAAACATGCGCATAAGAGTGTTTTCACACTCGTTGTTTGGCTTATAGATGGCGCTGACTGTCGCTCCTACTTCTAAATTCACAGATAAACCCAAAAAAGTGGATGGAGGGAGTGCCGCTGTAATAGCTCAGACATTCTGCTTCCGGCAGTCGTGCTGAACGGATCGCAGGATCATGAGCTCCAGCGGAGCGGCGACAGCGGCCAATCTTAGCCGCGGAAACAGGAACGGAGATAGCGAATACCAGTTTATTTTGCCGCAAATGCCAAAAGGACGACTTGTTATCAACACCGTGTTTTTACACGGTGATGTACGAGCGAGGCCATACAAGGTCGAAGATTTCAGGGACGCATTGACGCCAACGGGCCTGCTGCCGGATGTGGTAAGCCTCGGTGCATACCAGGTTAACCACTTGTGGGCGGTGACATTCAATGATGCCGCTCCCACGAAACGCCTGCTCGCCTTGAAGGAGCTGCAGGTGAAGGGGCGGCGCTGCGTCGTCGTCGACCCACAGGACCAGCAGGTGCGGCTACGAATTCACTGGCTGCTTCACGGGGTGAGCGACGAAGAAGTACGGACGGCGCTGTCGGCTTTCGGCAAGGTCGTGGAGGTGAGCCGCGAGCGGTGGCGTGTCCCGGGCATGGCCGACAAGTGTTCGACCACGAGAACAGCTCTCCTGAAGCTGAAAAGCGGCGTCAGGGTCGAAGACCTTCCGCACCAGATCAGGATCGATGGAGAGCTGGCCTTGCTGGTTGTGCCTGGTCGGCCGATGCAATGCTTGCGCTGCCAAGGCAAAGGGCACGTCCGCCGAGAGTGCAAGGTTCCCCGTTGCTCGCGGTGCAAACGCTTCGGACACGTCGAGGCGGATTGCGTTCGAACGTACGCCAGTGCAATGGGGCCAGCGAAGAACGAGGCGATGGCTGATCACGTCATGGACGCGGCCGAGGCAGAGGACGCCGCCAAAGGGGTCGGAAGCCCAGTGGTCCCTGTGACTACTGGAGGGGCGGCGCCGGCAGACACACCCAAGTTTCCGGAGACTCTCCAGCTTTCGACTACACCGGCCAGCGCCCCGTCAGCGGCCGAGCCTGAGCGGGTCGAGACGGACGTGGTTCCAGTGGGGACAGCTGATACAACGGAGGGTCAGGGAGAGACGGCGGCGGACAGCGACGACGAGATGTGCGTGACCAGCGCCACGCTAAAGCGTCCACTCGACGACTCGGTAGAGCAGGACGGGGCGTCGTCCACCAGCCGCCAGGAGCCGCCTGCGAAGGCGCCGCAAGGGAGGCGGCGTAGTCTCAAACCTAAGCCGAAAGTCCCTACCGACCGGAGACTGGCGGACAAGGCAAAAGAAAACAGCGCTGGGAAGCAGGATGGTCCTGGAGGCGGCTAGCCGAGGGCTGGTCGTGAAGGGTAAGCGCCATGCTCCGGGCCTACTCCTTTAGCGAACAAGTCACTATGGCATTAACTCCGCCATTCAGTATAGCTACGCTTAACGTCAGAGGGTTGGCGGCTAGGCGTAGGCAAAGTCAGCTCTATCGGTTGCTCACAGACCAAGACATAGACGTCCTAGCCGTCCAGGAAACTAAGGTAGACGGAGAGGAGGAGACCGGGAGCATGGTGCGCCGTTTCACTGACCGATATTACGCGGTCGTAAGCCACTCGATAGGAACGTCCGCGGGTTGTGTTCTTTTTATAAAAAAATTGCAAAGCCTTCTTGTGCAAAGTGTTTTTTCATGCCAGTCGGGCAGAATTGTTTATTGTGACTTTGTTTATGGTGCCACTGAATTCAGAGTTATATGCGTATACGCACCGAATAGTGTAGAAGAGCGTGCTCAGTTTTTTTCTAACCTGTTTCAGTGGACAAAGTGTGATAAGAGGGTGGTTTTGTTAGGTGATTTTAACTGTGTTTTAAGGGCTCGCGATAGAGTCAATAGCACTGGCGTTCGTGACAAAAGCAGTGACGTGCTAGGCAAATTAATAACCGAAAATGACTTGGAAGACGTGTATGAATGTGTGGCAGCAAATCGCGAAGTGATCTACACGCGATTTCAAGGCAATAGCCATGCGCGTTTAGACCGCATATACCTATCCCTAGATGTATTGCCTATGTGTCACGATTTTTCGGTTGAGCCAGTGTCGTTTTCAGATCACTGTTTGGTTGTGTGTCGCATAGGCATGAAGAAACAGCGTAAGGTTTTCAACTGGGATTTATGGAAACTGAACGCATTGTTACTAAAAGATGAACCATTTTTAGAAGCAGTGCACGAGACCATTAATGAAGTGCTTATGGAAAAAACGGAAACAGTAGCAGAGAAATGGGAGTGTTTAAAGCAGAAGGTGAAAATGAAAGCGCTTGACAGATCGAGCACGCTAAAATTCGAAGCGCAAATAAAAGAAAGAAGTCTTAAGAAAACACTGCAGCAGCTGATAGCCCTAGAAAGTCGGGAGCCTGGGACTTGCAAAGACGAGGTGCGCAGTGTCAAGGAAAAATTAGAACTGCATGACAGAGAGCGTTATCGAGGCGCCTGGGTTCGCGCGCGCGCAAATGATCTTGCCGCGGGTGAGACGCCCACAAAAAGGGCGCTTGGTCTCGAAAAAGCGCAAGGACGCCGAAACCACATCGATAAGGTCTATTGCAACGGGACTCTCGCGAGCGACAATGAAAGCATCGAACGGGCCTTTGTTGCGTATTATCAGTCACTTTTTGCAATTCGAAAAGCGAATGTACATGGTTTTAAAGAAGAGTTTCTCAAGCGCTTGCCGCGGCTTAGTGACGACACAAAAAAGCTTTTAGAAGGCAGAATAACGGAAGGTGAAGTGGAACGAGCGATTGGTCATCTAAACCCCGGAAAGTCACCGGGACGCGATGGCCTAACCGCAGCATGGTATAAGACGTTTAGAACAGAACTGTCCCCGGGGTTAGCTGAGCTGTTCAATGAGGCGTACGAACGGAAAACTCTGCCGCCCTCCTTCAGCAAAGCGCATACGATATTAATTCCTAAAACGGACGAAGGGGAAAAACTTAAACTGGTGACATCGTATAGGCCCATATCGCTGACCAATGTCGACTACAAGATTTTTATGAAGGTTCTGGCAGCGCGACTTCAAGGTGTCATTAAAGAAATTGTTGGAGAGCACCAAACTTGTGGAATCAAAGGCAGAACCATTAGCTCAAACATTCACAAGATGCGGTGTGTGCTAGAGTGTTGTGACGAAGATTCACTTGGCGTTGCTGTGCTCCAGATAGACCTGGAGAAAGCTTTTGATTGTGTTGCGCATGATATTTTGTTTGTCATCTTAGATCATATTAATGTCGGTTCCATCATCAAGGAGGGAGTGGCCTTGGCGTACCAGAACTGCACAACACGTTTAATTGTTAACAAGTCTTTGGGGGCCCCCATTCACGTAATGCGTTCTGTGCGTCAAGGCTGCCCCCTCAGTCCACTTTTGTTTTGTATTTACATCGAAGCGATGTGCTTAGCGATAAATGAAAATGAAAAAATTCGTGGCTTCAGCTTGGCGGCAGTGGAAGTTAAGCTGCTGGCATATGCAGACGACATTGCGGTGTGTTGTACGAACAAAGAAAGTGTAGAGGAAACGATAAGTGTTGTGAAACATTTTTGTAGCGTCACAGGAAGCCGCGTAAACTGGGCGAAATCTCTTGGGCTTTGGCACGGAAGGTGGCCTTCAAAGCCGGACCTTTTTGCGAATGTGCACTGGACGGAAACACCGACAAGGTACCTCGGTGTTCCCCTGGAATGTTATAACGGCAGCGAGGAGTATTGGTCGCGTCAAACAAAAGAGACGAAGGAAAAAGCAGACAGGTGGAAAGGCATAAACCTGTCTGTTTTTGCTAGGGCTACTGTGTGCAACATGTTTTTTATCGCTAAACTGTGGTATGTGATGCAGGTGTTACATTGTTCAAGGATCAACGTGCAAAGGCTGCACAGAGTGTTCGCAGTTTTTATATGGGGCTCGAAATGGGAAAGGTGCAGACGGACCAACTTGTTCAGGCGCGTGAAGGACGGAGGTCTTGGTTTGGCGCACCTATTTGTGAGACAAGTAGTAAATAGATTTTTGTTTTTCCGTGACGTCAGGGATCCGTTTTTGCGTACGGTATGCCAGCTCAGGTTAGGCAGTGCCTTACCAGATTTTGTTGTTACTACGGATAGCCGGCCCGTGACGTTGCGTGGGTATCTCAAGGAAGTGGTAGACAGTGTACGTTTTTTATCTGTACGCTTTTCGATAGATTATCTAGCAAGTGTTAGAAGAAAAGAATTGTACAAAGATGTATGTGCTATGGTTTTGCCAGTACCATTGTACAGGGCCATATACAGTGGAAGACCGGGACAAAACGTACTGAAGCGGGTGAGAAACATGCAGGTACCTACAGGGGTGAAAACTTTTTTCTTCAAGTTACACACAGGAACACTATCAGTAAAGACTTTCACAGAGGAACGGGGTTTTTTTACACTATGGGGGTCACACTGCTTGATATGTAAGAAACCAGAAACAATAGACCATGTTTTTTTGCATTGTTGGGAAGGGGTACATTTTTGGGACATATTACAGAGGACAATAAAGAAGGATTTTCCACTAGACCCACACGGAATAAGGTACCTCGCAGTAACAAATGATGATGGGGTCCCATTCGATGTAGTGATGTTGACCGGTCTCCACTGTATATGGCGTGCACGAATGGCCGGATACCATTTCGACCCGGACGCAAAGCCAGCAGTAATTTATTTCAGGCAAAGCATGTCTGCATTCATTGAGTGTAGCAAAATAGAGGATATCGAGCCAGAATGGTTGTCAAGGTTTGAACCCCTGGCAAACCTTAAGTATTTTTAAGAGGACAACATCAGTACAAATGGGACTGATGGCAATGCTTGTTTTTTTCTTTTCTTTGTATTGTAATATATGGGTGTGCAATGATTGCCCTGTACAATGTCCATGCCAGGCAATAAATAAAAAAAAAAATAATAGCTCAGTGGTTAGAGCATCGAACGCGTAATTCGAAGGTCGTAGGTTCGATTCCTGCTTACAGTTGGTAATTTTTTCATCCACTTTTCTTTCTTCTTATTTACATTCCAATAATGTTAATAACTTCCCCTGTACATTCCTTGGCATTACTGTCTGTTATATCTCATTATTATTGTGTTAAAAACACGGAAAAACGAGCCCTTAGGTATACACTTCTTTCCCTTATTTCATTGAACGAGGGTCTCGTACTGGCACACTTGGTGTGTTTAGGTTGTATAAGAGGGACAATTAATTAGCTGCCCGCTCATAATAAGTTCACGTGCTACGTGACGCCAAACATGCGCATAAGAGTGTTTTCACACTCGTTGTTTGGCTTATAGATGGCGCTGACTGTCGCTCCTACTTCTAAATTCACAGATAAACCCAAAAAAGTGGATGGAGGGAGTGCCGCTGTATTAGCTCAGTGGTGAGAGCATCGAACGCGTAATTCGAAGGTCGTAGGTTCGATTCCTGCTTACAGTTGGTAATTTTTTCATCCACTTTTCTTTCTTCTTATTTACATTCTATTAATGTTAATAACTTCCCCTGTACATTCCTTGGCATTACTGTCTGTTATATCTCATTATTATTGTGTTAAAAACACGGAAAAACGAGCCCTTAGGTATACACTTCTTTCCCTTATTTCATTGAACGAGGGTCTCGTACTGGCAGACTTGGTGTGTTTAGGTTGTATAAGAGGGACAATTAATCAGCTGCCCGCTCATAATAAGTTCACGTGCTACGTGACGCCAAACATGCGCATAAGAGTGTTTTCACACTCGTTGTTTGGCTTATAGATGGCGCTGACTGTCGCTCCTACTTCTAAATTCACAGATAAACCCAAAAAAGTGGATGGAGGGAGTGCCGCTGTAAGAGCTCAGTGGTTAGAGCATCGAACGCGTAATTCGAAGGTCGTAGGTTCGATTCCTGCTTACAGTTGGTAATTTTTTCATCCACTTTTCTTTCTTCTTATTTACATTCCATTAATGTTAATAACTTCCCATGTACATTCCTTGGCACAACTGTCTGTTATATCTCATTATTATTGTGTTAAAGACACGGAAAAACGAGCCCTTAGGTATACACTTCTTTCCCTTATTTCATTGAACGAGGGTCTCGTACTGGCAGACTTGGTGTGTTTAGGTTGTATAAGAGGGACAATTAATCAGCTGCCCGCTCATAATAAGTTCACGTGCTACGTGACGCCAAACATGCGCCTGTACATTCCTTGGCATTACTTCCCCTGTACATTCCTTGGCATTACTGTCTGTTATATCTCATTATTATTGTGTTAAAAACACGGAAAAACGAGCCCTTAGGTATACACTTCTTTCCCTTATATATATATATATATATATATATATATATATATATATATGAAAGTAGATACGCTTTCACATAACAACTGTTTATTGTGCCGAATTTTCGACAGGAACGCCGTCTTTTTCAAAGACGGGGTTCCTGTCGAAACGTCGGCACAATAAACAGTTGTTATGTGAAAGCGCGTCTACTTTCATATTTATAACCTTGCGGCAACCGAAGTTATTCTTCTGCATATAAGCCTTACATATATTGCAACGAGCAAGGTTGCGTAAAAACACAGGTTATTATTCCAGAAACGTTAGCTGCAACAAGCTGGTACAGGCAGGAACACGGCAAGCACGAGCCACACACGGACGTCAACGTCTTCTTTCACGCTGGCACAGAGCTGGCGCCACTATGCTTCGGTACAATTACTCCCCGCGCAGAAAAGAGCCATCCTGGCGACCTAGGAAAAGGACACGACAATGGGGTCATAGCACAGTTTGAGGCGTGATACGTGTACTGTTTCACGCCCACGGCAGCGTTGTTCCGAGGGTGGATCAATGGGCTCAACTTCATAGTTGACAGGAGATGCTTGCCGCACCAAACTGTAGGTGCTATGGTATTTCGACGAAAGCTTCGGGGAAAGACCGGGAGGGGTAGACGGGACCCAGAGCCAAACCAGCATTCCTGGGTTATAGTGTACAGTAGACGCAGAGGAATAGTGGTCAGTTTTCTGGCGCCATTGGTCTTGTGCGGTAATTGAGCGAGCGAGTTGACGACACTCTTCGGCATAAGCAGCTGCTTCGGAAACAGGCGTCGCTTCGGAAACATCAGGCCTGTAAGAGAGAATGGTGTCCATGGAGCATGATGCCTCACGTCCGTACAGAAGGAAGAAAGGAGGAAAGCCAGTGGTTGTTTGTGGCGCAGAGTTGTACGCATACGTGACAAAAAGGAGCACTTGGTCCCAATTAGTGTGGTCGTCAGAGGCGTACATGGCAAGCATATCTCCAAGGGTACGGTTAAAGCGTTCTGTCATGCCATTGGTTTGAGGATGGTATGCCGAGGATTTCCTATGGACAGTGCGACATGCCTTGAGTAGCTCGTCGACGGCGTTCGAGAGAAACACGCGTCCACGGTCACTGAGTAATTCACGAGGTGCACCGTGTCGCAAAATGAGATGGTGAAGAAGAAAGGACGCAACGTCTTTCGCAGTGGTAGCAGGCAGCGCACTTGTTTCAGCGTAGCGTGTCAAATGATCCACGGCGACGATAATCCACCGGTTGCCTCGAAGAGAGCTGGGTAAAGGACCATAAATATCAATTCCGACGCGGTCGAATGGTCTCGCTGGGCAGGTTAAGGGTTGCAAAGGGCCAGCAGTGCTGTGAGAAGACGTCTTGCGTCGTTGACACGCGGTGCATGACCGAACGTACTGGTGAACGTGCCGATACATGCCGCGCCAGTAGTATCTTAGACGAAGGCGAGAGTAAGTCTTAAATATTCCAGCGTGGCCACACTGGGGGTCATCGTGAAAGGCAGCGCAGATGTCCGAACGCAAATGACGAGGGATGACAAGGAGCCACCTACGGGCATCCGTCACGTAATTGCGGCAGTACAACAACCCTTCACGGACAGCAAAGTGTCTTGCTTGACGAGAGAGGGAGCGTGAAGTCGCTTCTGACGAACTGTGAGAGAGGACGTCGAGCAAAGAATTGATCCAGGGATCTTTGCGCTGTTCGGATGGCATGTCAGTGATGCTCAACGATGACAAATCGCAAATAGCAGTTGATAAGCAGCCAAGGTCAGCAGGCAGTGGAGAACGGGATAGTGCATCGGCGTCTGAATGTCTGCGTCCTGAGCGATAAACGACACGGATATCGTATTCCTGAAGGCGTAAATCCCAACGAGCGAGGCGGCCAGTAGGATCTTTCATGGACGCTAACCAGCATAAGGCATGGTGATCTGTGACAACATTAAACTGGCGTCCGTAAAGGTAGGTGCGAAATTTTCCTATAGCCCAAATGATAGCCAAGCACTCCTTTTCCGTGACGGAATAATTTGACTCTGCCTTCGTTAGTGTACGGCTGGCATAGGCGACAACGTACTCGTCGCAGCCATCCTTGCGTTGAGCGAGAATGGCACCGAGGCCGACACCACTTGCATCCGCGTGAATTTCAGTGGGTGCATTGGGATCGAAGAGGCGGAGAACTGGTGGAGAGGTGAGTAGCCAGCGTAGCGCCGTGAATGCCTCAACGCAGTGGGAATTCCAGCCAGAGAGCTCCGTGCTACGGGAGAGAAGCTGAGTCAGAGGGGCAATTGTAGAGGCAAAATTGCGAATGAAACGCCGAAAATAGGAACACAAGCCTACGAAACTACGAAGCTCCTTTAGGGTAGTAGGCTTGGGGTACTCGGCAACGGCACGCAGTTTGGCAGGGTCTGGCGATATTCCTTCTTTTGAAACGACATGGCCGAGAATTGTGAGTTTGCGGGTGCCAAAACGACATTTCTTGAAGTTAAGTTGCAACCCGGCTGCCGTAAGGCACTGGAGAACTTGTTCCAGACGGGAAAGATGAGTTTCGAAATTCCCCGAGAATACAAATATGTCGTCTAAATAGCAAAGACAGATGTGCCATTTAAGTCCCCTGAGGACACTGTCCATCATTTTTTCAAAAGTCGCAGGCGCATTGCAAAGACCGAAGGGCCTTACATTAAATTCATATAAGCCGTCAGGGGTCACAAACGCCGTTTTTGGACGGTCTGGTTCAGCCGTTGGTACTTGCCAATATCCAGAGCGCAGATCCAGTGAAGAGAAAAACTCCGCACCTTGAAGGCAATCCAAGGCGTCATCATTGCGTGGCAGGGGATAAACATCCTTGCGTGTGATGTTGTTTAGTCGACGATAATCCACGCAAAACCTGATGGAGCCATGCTTTTTTCGCACGAGGACACTGGCGAAGCCCAAGGACTGTGTGAGTGCCGAAAAACACCACGTTGCAGCATCTCGTCGACGTGTTGAGTGATAACGTAACGCTCAGCCGACGAGAGGCGGTACACAGTAAAATGTTTTACACTCTTACGGGTGTAAAAAGGGTGTTTTCAATATATACATCCTTTTTGAATGAATGTAACACCCTTTCCTTTGCTGGTACACCCTCAGAGAAGGGTGTAACTGGCAAAAGGGTGTTATTATGCCGTTCGTGAGGGTGTTGAAGAACAGAAGGGTGTACACCTATAATTGTCGGAATAAAAATTGTTCCGTTTAACGTCCCAAAGTTGTATATAATCATTAGAGACGCTGTACCGAAGGGCTCCGAAAATTTAAACCACCTGGGGTTACTTAAGGTGCACCTAAGTCTAACTACACAGGTCTCGCACTCTTTCTCGTCCATTAAAAATGTGGCCGCCGTGAACTGCCGGGATTCAATCCTGCGACTTGTGGGTCAACAGTTCATCACCATAAGCACCAGACCACCGGCGCGGGAGTGCACGTGCAAGAATCGAGCTGCATCCATGCTTGCAAATCAAATACCACGCATAGCGCAAGGAATGCATGCCTTTACTAAGATAAAAATGTCGCAGGGATGAAAAAAAATCAAGGAAATGATTGAGACATTGACAAATTGTACAGAACACTAAGAATAATTGAGAAAATGTAAAAGACACTAACTTCTTCTCGCACTGTATGATTCGACATGCTTTGCCACTTTATATCGTCAACATTATATGTGAATAAATGAATGGGCTACTGTCACGATCTACGGACAGCACATATTCATGTGTAGAAGCAATTGAGAAAAAAAGCTTGAATTTATTACAAAAAACCCTTGCTCGGTCAAAAGCCGTTCGAGTGCAAGTTGTTTTCACAAGATTATCGAAGACGAGACGTGCTTGGTCGAAAAAGAAAACAAACAAAACTACCTTCTGCAACCATGCGGGAGCACGGGAAGTGGTTCTTTAGGTGAAGAAATAAAGCTCAGAGAATGGCACGGTCAGTGCACGAGTGCACGCAGCGCCTTTCCGAAGCGAAGGGGAGAAGGGTACGAGCGGAGGGAGAGACACGCCTCTCGCCCCCCCCCCACACACATATATATATATATATATATATATTGTGGGACACTGCGACCCACGCCGTAAAATTTGTATTTGCTATCTATTCTGTTTGACATCCCCTCGGGGGGGGGGTGTATGAGGTGATCAGCAGGGGGCACTGCAACCCCGGTCGAGTTAAAAAACTTACATCGAGTAACAGTGCCCCCTCTCTATTTCTATATGTACCTATAGGAATTTACATTGCCTCCTAAGTGACCAAGGGTTGCCCCCACCTCCTTCCCCCGTGGTGGGCACGCCTATGCATAGGCCCCATCAATCATTGCAATAAAATTTTGTGTGTAAATGTGTGCGTCAACAATACAATAGTACATTTCAAATTCAAGAACATGAGTGTTTTAGGTGATTATTACCGCTGTTCTTCATTTGTTAAAAATGCATTGGACCTGCAAGCGTTTCAAACTTCGCGCGCGAAAGTCACGTGTGAATTTCTAATTTCGTTTTTTCGTGAAGATAAAATTATTTTACCCGCTTCGTTTTTATGCTATATATATTTCCGTTTACTATTTATACTTAAACGCATTACTAAAGCATTTTATTGCGCCATTGTACGTCTGCGGAGCTGTAACCGGAGCTGTAATACATGTTATGGCGTGCTTGCTCGCTGGGCGGGCGCTGCAGCTTGTCGGTTCTGCATCGTTTTTTCTCGTTTTTTGAGGTGTGCTTGCGCGCTGCGTTCGTGTTTTGTGTCCTGCTGGTGCTGCCTATTACGAAGATGAACTCTACTCAAGCGAGGACGTGTGGCGTCGCATTTTGGAACACTCGCCAGGTACGTACCACATTCCTGCTGTTGGCGCTTTGTCAATACCGAGAGCGTGATAACGACGCCATGCTACGTTTTTCGTTACATGTGGGCGATAAGTGAAGTTTTTTAACGTAGCGAACCTGTTTGTGTGTGTCATTTCATCAGGATGAAGGCGTTTTTGTAGGAAGTCAAGCGTGGGCGAGCTTTTTCTTTCGATTCAAGCATGCTTCGGTGTGTGAAGCACATGGCGCGTGCGTGCGCAGTGGGAATTCGGTGGCGGATTTGTGCGAGTTGTGACGGCGCTCGCCTCTGTCGGCAGTGGTGTTGGCAGGGAGCGCTGCTCGCGATGGACCAATATTTTGGTTAATAATTGTTGGGCGAAGACGGCGTTTGTTAGCTGTAAGCGTTGATTACGCCTAGGGCGCTTATGTTTGGATCTCTTAACTTGAGGATTTTTTTTTCGCATGCCTGTTCATATTGTGTGCTACAGGAGTCAACGGGTTCATATGTTGTACGTTTCATATGTTGTACGTCCAAAGCAGTTTGAAAAGTTTCATATGTCGTACGCCCTTTTTTTAAACTGCTGTAAGAAATTGCTGCGGGTAGCCGAACGTATTCCGGTGTATGCATCCACGCCGGCACGCATCTTTGAACTACCGTGTTACTCAAGTTCGCGTGCAGCATGCTGCCTCGTCTTAGGTACGGCTCGCAAGGCTTGCACGTATGTACGCTTAGGTGTTTATGCAGCCCGTTTAGTAAAATCTGAGCTTACGTTATACACCCGCAACATAGGTTGTCTGATGCGTTCGGAACCCATGAATTTTGAGCCGTTCGTTAAACTTGAACTGTATTTCCGAACAAAATTTTCATGGCTTATTGGGGCCGAATAACTGTAGCTTAACTGTGCGAGCCCTAATTCGATCAGTAGTTCATGCGGTAGAGCACATTTTATTTTATTCAGCTTGTTTTCGCTATGCTTAGATTTCATTATTTTGTGGCAGTTTATTAAATATTGTATGTGCCTCGCCCAAACTTTGTGTTCAAACTTTGCTAAGCAATTTTACTTGTACGAACAGTAAGAACAGTTTAGACCATCACCTCCAATAGCATTTAATAACAGATTACAAGCTTATGCCGATCTGGTCAGAAACACACATGAAAACATTGAAAAACCACACACTGGCCACGAATAAAAGCACAGTCTTTGTCATTTGTGAATAGGGCTTTTGTGTGGGGGCCAAAACGTCATGCTTTCAATTAGGGTCAGCATGTTGTTTTGTCTTTGCATCAGATGACAAGCTTCAGTAAATTCTATAGGCATGCGCTACAGTTATAGAAGGGATCTGTGGTGTTTGGAGAAACGAATATATCATTTAACGCTCAAAGCTTGCAATAATGTTATACGTCATTGTATGCATACATAAGGCATGCACGTGTTGCTGTGAAAATGGAAAATTGGACAGTATGTTCATCTGACAATCATGAATATAGACTGCATGTTTCCAAGCTGTTGGCATTGACGCAATTACAACACTTCAGAAATTAGTCTAATCAAACCTTTATTGTGTATTGCTAAATCGTGACCAATGCCTTCCAGTATTCTTGTTACTAGAGATCGTTGCAGAAGCTCGCATGCTTTATTGGGATGGTATTTAGCTCAAGATGGGTGCGTTGTATTAGCATTTCCATATTTTTTTTATTATTTATTAGACAGCCTGTAATGAGGGTTATGTTAGGGATGAGTGAGAGGCACTGCCTTTCTAGCCACCTGGAATCATTGAATTAACAGCCATAATTTAGCAGTGGACAATAGTAATTTAGTGAAACCAATTTTCTATGTTATCGGCATAATCGTCCTAATGTAGGCAGCCGAAAGAAAGTTACATTAGTTGTGTTCAAACTAAAATTCGTAATATAAGTTTATGTGTTACCTCCAATGAATACTTGATCAAAGCGCATACCGTCATGTACGTGCTGCCCTATTAATGAATTGGCATGTATACGCACTATGCCAGAGCGCTATTCAAGTATATTTTGTGACACATCTGTTATGTGAAAAATGCATATTCTTTCGTAAAGTTGCAGCTATGTTCGCCAAAAACATTGAGGATGTTTTTGTTGTAACAAGTCTGGTTTTCGTGAATCCTACTCTTTTAAAACAAAACGTTCCAGTTTATTCTAAATAGAGTTCCAAATTCTGCTTCGCTAACAGACACATCAGTAAATTGTTTTTTTGCCTCTCTTGCAGCCTATACATGCTCGTCGTAGGAAGAGAGTGTGGGAGACGTCTGGACTAGCCCATCATCAAGGCTGGCTCGTGGAAAATTCGACTGCTGGTGCACATCAGTGGCGCATGGCTTCTGTTTCTTCTGAAAAGCGAGCTGTAGAGAGCCACCTGGTAGCTGTATTCAAGAAGCACAAAGGTTCAGGGTGTTGAAAGTTAACTCTTTTGTTTTTTCTTAAAAGAGAAGTCAGCGCTGTAAATTATGTATGTAAAGCCATTTCTGCTGATAGCTATGTATCCAGGAGGATGCAATGTGAGACAATAATTATCACTGTCAGTGGTGCCATTAAGTTTTATTAATCAACTTAATAGTGACCACAGCAGGAGATCGTGTATGTGTTAAATATTTGAGCCAGTCACATTTCTACATAGTATCACTTGTAAGAATTCTAGCATGCCTGTGCTCAGATATCCTGCTGTAAATTTAGTTGCGGCTTGCATTATTATGTGTGCAGGACAGTGAGCACTAGCACAGACTGATTTCATGCATTTAATCTGGCCGTCGGTGGAAGGCATGGGCAAACATTAAAATGGTTACTCTTGCTATTCGCTGGCGATAGCAAGAACCGACTGCTCGTTCCGCTATGGAGTGATATTTTGCTGAACCTCACTGCCTTGCATGCGTAATCATGAAAAGCAAAATTAAACTTTCAAACGAGATATCTAGGAGCATAAACATAATCAAAAAAGTTTTCCAAATGGGACTGTGTAGAAACACGACTGCCTCCAACTTTTTAATGCAAACATACCTGCTTATTTGCGTTACTAAAATTTCAATATTTTTGGTTGATAGGGCCGATGACAGCATTATTTTATTACTTTGTGTCCCCCTGGACACAATCTGCCAAGGTGTTTTTCTGTTCTTAAGGCTAAAATTCAATGTAACTAGGCAGTGCATTTAAGAATGTGTCAGTGCTGCTTACTGAGCTCTTTATTGCATATTTTGTTTCTTCCAAGATCTACTGAGTGTGTTGCTCGCCAGACTTGCATGTCATGTTAATTGATGCCTTATGTGCGATTGGCCATTTAAAAACACTTTTTGTGTTGTGATAAAAAGTAGCACATTAATGATTTTATCTTCAGTGCAACCTTCACTGAATATTCTATTTTAATATATTTTTGTCACTGTAGTTATTTCATTGCCTTTGGGAAGTTCAATTCATAAGTACAATCAAGGGTTTTCCCACTGTCATACTTCATCGTACCTAACTTTGCCAATTCCAAACCATGTCGGATATTTTACAGTGATACATACTCATGTTTAACATTGTTAATGATAACTGATAGAAGGCATACTAGAATATTGTAACGTGAGTCCTTGGATCGGGGGGTTGAATGGTGAATTTTTTCAACTACATAGTAATATCTGCTTGCTTTATTTCATGTCAAGTGTAATGAGAATGATATTTACCGAGGTTAATGTGTTAAAACCACGATATAATTATCAGGGACACTGGAGTAGAGGGTTTAAGATATTTTTACCACCTGGGTTTCTTTAAATGCTTCCACGTCTAAGCAGACAGGTGTCATGCATTTCCTCCTTAATCGAAATTGCAGCAACCACAGCCATGGTTTGATTTTGTGGCCTTTGGTTTCGCAGTCAAGGGTTACTTGAAGCATATAATAGTTGTGGGCTGTGGTCTTGCTTCCATGATGCATCTTAAGTACAGCAGTTTGGTGCCAACCACGCATCTCTACTAGTGCACTGGTGTTGTGTTTTTGCATTCATAATTTACTGCAATATTTAACTATTTTATCAAGATGCATTTCTGAGCAGCTCTGCGAAAAGTGTGCTGGTGCTTACTACATTCCGAACTTTTTGCAAGAGGTAATGATTGTTGCATGTATTCTGAGTTAGATATGAAGGTATGAATTTTCCTTCTTTTATACTCTGTAAGAGTGTAAAGCCGAACAAGTCACTCCGATATACTTTGCATATTGTACATCAGATGGCTAAATTGTGTGTGCAGAGCTTATATAAACAGCCCATAGTGTTTCGAATGCCTTGAAAACTGCCTTAGGATCAGAAAAAACTGCTGTGAAGAGTGGGATAGTCTGGGTGAACAGTGGAAGTTCCTCAGATAGGCTGGTTGATGTTTCGATAGGAGGACTTATGTTCGTCAAAAGTGCCTTTTCTTCTCATCCTTGGCATGTTAGCTTTAAGGGGGTTAGTAGAGACGTCATCTCCTGGTGGTGGTGTGTGTCTTTGTTGGCAATTGCCGCTGGAAAAGAAAAAAAAACTAGAAAGCAAACAAGTGCAGTCCTCACTTCATTTCAAGTTGGCTGGTAGAAATTCACAATGTTCTCGGAGGGTAGAGAAAAAAATGGAAGCAAAAAAGAGGAAACACGCAAAGTAGGAGCGGTGTGCTGCCGCTACAGACACGAAAAAGCAAAGAGCTTGAAAGTTCGAAGCCAGCAGACGGTCCCCGCGTTTGGCCATTACAAAGGGTTGCTGACGATAAAGGCCTAAGTTGTTCTCGAACATGTATGAATGGGACTCATAAGAAAGCGGTTACAAAAAAGCGCGAGATAGAAGCAGGCGGCTACCTTTAAATGCTAAGATGTCAAAGGTAAGCGACACCAGATGTGTTCGGAAGAGAATGTGTTTAATTGGGAAAGTCATTGGTTAAAATATGCTTTCCCTATCCCCGTAGGTGGCCCGCTCAACAGAATTGCCTCAAGAATTTGGCAGCATGTTGGCAGAGAAATAGGGAAATTCAGAATGCAAAGGAATCGAGCATCAACAAAACACAGAAAGAAAGGAAAAATGAAAAAAGGCGGGTTGGAGGTAGGTGACACGCTAGCGTTAACAGACGAGGAAAGGAAAAAAGAGATGCAGAGAAATTTGTGGCTTGGCAGTGACTCAATGGTGCACAGTAGGAGTGTTTTTTGAAGCGACAAAAGAGGAAAGATAGCTGTGGTCGAAGGGTTCTGGAAAATAAAAACTTCGTAGTTGTGTGTATATAGGCACATGTATATCTATATAATTTAAAAAATTTTGATAGAACATCAATAGTACAACTTGTAGTCTAGGAGCGATTCCATGTAATACCGGTTATGTCTATTTGAAGGTTGAACCTTCCTCGTTTCTAAATGCTGTCGTAATTATGCTATGGCTTTCAGCGATTCCGAATTGCGACGTGCTACATTGATTCCCGATCGGTGTAGGTGCTTACATTTGTGTATCAAATATCATTTCATGTATTTCCTCTCTCATGGTGAGCAGAAATTTGTAGAACATAAAGCTTTGCTTGGTTGAAATTGTGGCCCTGTTGGTTGAAGTGACTGGCTGCTGCTTTTGGTAAATTGTGTTTTGTGTCTGCACAGTGGCCATTCAGTCTTGCGTGAATTGGCTGCCCAGTTTTGCCTATATATTGTCTGCAGGTGGCACACTTAAGACAGTATATTAGGTTGTTCGAAGTGCAGATGAAGATCGATGGGACCTTGTGAATGTAGTCAGATTCTGTGCTTTTTAAGTTGTTAGCCAGCTATATATTTTTACAGGTGAAGCATCTGGGCCGGCCACAGGGACGAAACGTCCTAGTGTTTGCTTTAAGTTTTGCGGGAATTCGCAATGCGTGGCACGTGGCATTTGCAACGCTAACTGAAAGACATGATTGTTCACGCAAACTTAGACTAGGACGTCTGATCCCTGTGGCCGGCCCAGGTGCTCAGCCTGCAAATATATGCAGCCGGCTACCTACATAAAAAGCACAGCATCTGACTACATTCACAAGGTCACATAGAGCTTCACCTGCATTTTTAAACAACCTAATATACTTTAATGAGTGTGCCAGCTGTAGAAAACAATATATAGGCGAAACTGGGCCGCCAATTCACGTAAGACTGAACGGCCACCGTGCAGACACAAAGCACAATTTACCGAAAATAGTAGCGGTCACTTACACCAACAGGGCCACAATTTCAAAAAAGCAAAGCTTTACGTTCTACAAAATAATTTCCGGTCATCGCGAGAGAAGAAATACAAGAAATCATACTTTATACACAAATTTATGTCCCTACACCCATCAGGAATCAATGTTGCACGTGGTAATTTGGAATCGCTGAAAGCCATTGCATAATTGCGGCCGTATTTAGGGACTAGAAACTTTCAACCTTAAAATAGCCATAACTGGTATTACATGGAATCACTCCTAAACCTACATATTGTAATATTAATATTCACTCTAAATTTTTAAAATTTTAATTATAGATTTACATGTGTCTATATACACACAACTACAAAGTTTTTATTTTCCAGAACCTTTCAACCACAACTTTCTTTCCTCTTTTGTCGCTTCAAAAAACACTCCTACCGTGCACAATTAAATCATTGCCAAGCCACAAATTTCTCTGCGTCTCTTTTTTCCTTTCCTCGTCTGTTAACGCTAGCGTGTCACCTACCACCAATCTGCCTTTTTTTTTCATTTTTCTTTTCTTTTGTGTTTCTCTTGTCGCTGCTTATTCCCTTTGCATTCCGAACTTGCCTATTTCTCTGCCAACATTCCGCCAAATTCTTGAGGCAACAATTCTGTTGAGCGGAACACCTACGGGGATAGTGAAAGCATATTTTAACCAATCACCTTCCCCAATAAACACGTGGTCTTCCGAACACATCTGGTGTCGCTTACCTTTGACATCTTGGCATTTAAAAGTAGCCGCCTGCTTCTCTCTTGCGCCTTTTTGTAACCTCTTTCTTATGAGTCCCATTCATAGATGTTCGAGAACAGCATAGGCCGTTATCGCCAGCAACCCTTTGTGATGGCCAAACGCAGGGACCGTCTGTTGGCTTCGAACTTTCAAGCTCTTTGCTTTTTTCGTGTCTGTAGTGGCCACCCATTGGCAGCACACCGCTCCTACTTTGGGTGTTTCCTTTTTTTCCTTTCTTTTTTTCTCCACCCTCTGAGAACATTCTGAATCACTACCACCCAACTTGAAATGAAGCAAGGACTGCACTCCTCTGCTTTATAGTTTTTTTTCAGGCTACGATTGCCAACAGGGACACATGCCATCACCAGGACATGACGTCCTACACTAACCCCCTTGAAACTGATATGCCAAGGATGAGAAGGCTAGGCACCTTTGACGAAGATAGGTTCTCCTATCGAAACTTTGGTCAGCCTATCTGAGGCATTTCCACCTGTCGGCTCTCATTTTGATTTTTTATGAAGAGTGTGTTTTTGAGAAATGGATTGTCTCTATTACCTAGAAAGATGCTGAAAAATAAAACTTGACTTCTTAATATGTGGTGAAGCTTCATGGGGTGAGGGCTGATCTGTTATCCATCTTTCTTCAGCCGCTGACCTTACCTGTTCGAATATTGGCGGTAAAATGCTCTAACTGTAGTATGTATGAAATATCATAATAAATGTGTTTGCTTTCAGTTGAGAGAAAACCTGTGTTGTGGTACATGTACTTGACATTTATCTTGCACCAATATATGTCTACTTTTAGGAAGTGGGAAAAGATATTTATCGATAAGTGGAAACAATGTCTACCAAAGCAGCTCTGTTATTTTTGTATAATCATAAAGTTTGAAATGAACTACATGAGGCTGAACTCGCATGGTTTCGCGATACCAAGTGAAACTGCAAATTAAGTTGCTGAAATATGCATATGTCTACATCCTGCATGAGACGTGTGCACTGTTACGGGTAATAATGTTTTCAATATAATGTGTTTCTTTGTCTACACACGCGTATGCATACCAAGCACTCTTGCGGTATCAACTCACTGAGCCACCAATTGATATAACCGAGATGCTTATGCTATTTAAAACTAAATATTTGTATTTATTTTATAACCATAACAGGCAGTCTAAATTTATATAGTCGGCTTTACAAAGAAGGCTTTAAGGAATATCATTGCATTTCAGTAAGCTTGCTGTGTGTATAACACACACAGCAAGCTTACTGAAATGCAATGATATTCATGCTTGTGTGTATAACACACACACACACACACACACACACACATATATATATATATATATATATATATATATATATATATATATAAATATATATATATATGTATATATTGAGATCAAACAGACAATATTGCCAAGGGAAGTATAGGGGAAGTTATTAGACCGAATTGTAATGTAAATGTGAAGAAAGAAATGTGGGTGAAAAGATAACTTGCCACGGACAGGAACCGAACCTGCGACCTTCGCATAATGCCTTACTCGAAGGTCGCACACCCTTTCAACACCCTCTTAGAAGGGTGTTGAAGTATAAGAACACCCTAACATTTTGCTGAACACCCTTCGCTTAGGGTGTTCAGCTAACACCCTTTCTGTAGGGTGTATCTGAAAACACCCATGGGGTGTTCCTCTGGCGACAAGCCAGTTTACACCCTTAAGGGTGTAAAAAAATTTACTGTGATAGGGGCGCTGACGAAGTGGAGTATGATGACCGGTGTCGATATGGTGAGCGACAACTGACGTGCGTCCCAAGGGAGGTTGTCCGTGGTCGAAGGAGGCGCGGAAACGGTCAAGTAGTTGAATGAGCTGATTTGCAATATAGTCTTGCGTAAGGCCGGTGCCTATAGGCTGCGCAACAGAACGTCTTCGTCAGGTAGTGAGGGCGCGGTGCCAGCTGTGACAGCATCCACGGACATCGGTGTCCTATCAGAACGGGCATAGAAAGGAAAGATGTCATCATAAGTGTCAATACTCCCAATGCATTCGCCATGCATGCAATAAGGTAGCGGGACAAGGGAACGGATTGAACACGTACACGGCACTGGAGCCATCGGCAAGTGTTATGACGGCAAACGGGACGACAAGGTTCCGGCGACGAGCGCATTCTTGTGACGGCATAAATAGGGCAGTTGAATCGGAAACGGAGTTGCACAAAAGAGATACCGCGGCGACAGAAAAAGCAGAAATGACGACGTCAGCGGCAACGATCACCTTTTTGGGTGAGCGAGGGAGATCTATGAATGTCGTGCTGAATGGAAACAAAACGAGTTGAGCACGAGCGCAGTCAACAACCGCATGATTAGCGGAAAGAAAGTTCCATCCCAGGATGATTTCATTAGACGCATGCGGAAGGACGACAAATTCAACGATGCAAAGCACTCCTTGAATCACAACACGAGCAGTGCATGTGGCAGAAGGCTGGACGTGCTGCGAACTCGCTGTGCGTAAGGAAATACCAACCAGTGGAGTCGTCACTTTGTTCAGTTTGCGGCATAACACTTCACTGATTATACAAATAGCGGCACCTGTGTCGACAAGAGCAGTTGTGGCGAAACCGTCCACAAATACGGCAATCTCGTTAGGGGGCGATAGATGAGGCCTTGGAAATTTCGTCGGTGGCGCAGCTCTTGCCTCAGGAACTGCGACTGTTAGTTTTTCTCCTGGGCGTGGTTGGAACGGCGAAGCATGGGAGAAGGAGACCGAAGACGGGGTGAAGCGGATCGACGTCGGCTGAAGTCTGGTCGACGTGAGCGGGGGTCATGTGAATCAGGTGTCACATGCGATTCTGATGGCCGAGGTATGTTGCCGGAATGCTGCACATCATTAAAATAGAATCCACGGCGACGACAGTAGCGCGCGACATCTCCTGGAATACCACAGTTGTAGCAGACGGGCCGGTTATCTGGAGTACGCCAAGAGTTTACAGGTGCTCGAGGTGGTGGAATGGGCCGATTTACCGGATAAACTGAAACTGGTGACCTGTAGTAGTTGGTGGCTGGACTGTATGAAGGGAGCGGCGGTTGGGCAGGAGGTCGGCGGACGGCTTCTGCATAAGTCAGCGGTGCAGCCACTGATATTGGGGATGCGGGCGAAGGGAGAACCTCGGCAACTTGCGTCTGAATAGCACGGCGAAGTGAGTGGTCCAGTGGTGTGGGGGTCTCGTTGATGGTGGCGACAAGAGAGAGCTGTCGAGCAACTTCCTCCTGGATGTACTGTTGAATTTGGGGCATTAATACGCTGCAGTCGGGGCCACTGCTTTTGCACTCCAAGGCCGAAATATCAGCTGTTTGCGTATTAGCGCGACGTGTAGAAACTCGTTGCTTGCGCAGCTCATCGAAACTTTGACATAACTGAATCACGGCCGTGACGGTCTGTGGGTCTTTGGCCACAAGAATATGAAAAGCGTCGTCATCAATGCCTTTCATTATATTCTTTATTCTGTCAGCCTCCGTCATCCTGGCATCAACTCGCCTACAGAGGCTGATCACATCCTCAATGTAGCATGTAAAGCTCTCACTATTTCGCTGAAATCGTCCCCGCAGTCCCAGTTCAGCGCGAAGCTTACGCATGGCTGGACGACCGAAAAACGAGGTGACGGCCTCTTTGAAAACCGACCAGGTGGGGATGTCGGCTTGGTGGTTAGTGAACCATAGGTTGGCCAAATCCGTTAAGTAGAAGATAACGTGAATCAGCTTCGCAGGATCATCCCACTTGT